>NC_041384.1:265023062-265098167 GCF_002162155.2 Triticum dicoccoides
TTGCTCCACCGACATACTCCTTCCTCCTATATATACCTACGTACCCCCAAATGATCAGATACGGAGCCAAAAACCTAATTCCATCGCCGCAACTTTCTGTATCCACGAGATCCCATATTGGGGCCTGTTCCGGAGCTCCGCCGGAGGGGGCATCGATCACGGAGGGCTTCTACATCAACACCATAGCCCCTCCAATGAAGTGTGAGTAGTTTACCTCAGACCTACGGGTCCATAGTTATTAGCTAGATGGCTTCTTCTCTCTTTTTGGATGTCAATACAATGTTCTCCCCCTCTCTTGTGGAGAACTATTTTATGTAATCTTCTTTTTGCGGTGTGTTTGTTGAGATCGATGAATTGTGGGTTTATGATCAAGTCTATCTATGAACAATATTTGAATCTTCTCTGAATTCTTTTATGTATGATTGGTTATCTTTGCAAGTCTCTTCGAATTATCAGTTTGGTTTGGCCTACTAGATTGATCTTTCTTGCAATGGGAGAAGTGCCTAGCTTTGGGTTCAATCTTGCGGTGTCCTTTCCCAGTGACAGTAGGGGCAGCAAGGCATGTATTATATTATTTCCATCGAGGATAACAAGATGGGGTTTTCATCATATTGCATGAGTTTATCCCTCTACATCATGTCATCTTGCTTAAGGCGTTACTCTATTTTTAACTTAATACTCTAGATGCATGCTGGATAGTGGTCGATGAGTGGAGTAATAGTAGTAGATGCAGGCAGGAGTCGGTCTACTTGTCTCGGACGTGATGCCTATATACATGATCATACCTAGATATTCTCATAACTATGCTCAATTCTGCCAATTGCTCAACAGTAATTTGTTCACCCACCGTAGAATACTTATGCTTTCGAGAGAAGCCACTAGTGAAACCTATGGCCCCCGGGTCTATCTTTATAATATTAATCTCCTACTACTTAGTTATTTCCTTTGCTTTTTACTTTGCCTTTATTTTACTTTGCATCTTTATCACAAAAATATCAAAAATATTATGTTATCATATCTATCAAATCTCACTCTCGTAAGTGGCCATGTAGGGATTGACAACCCCTATTCGCGTTGGTTGCGAGGATTTATTTGTTTTGTGCAGGTACGAGGGACTCGCGCGTAGCCTCCTACTGGATTGATACCTTGGTTCTCAAAAACTGAGGGAAATACTTACGCTACGTTGCTGCATCATCCCTTCCTCTTCGGGGAAAACCAACGCAGTGCTCAAGAGGTAGCAGTTGGACGAATCAGAGTTGGTTTACGAGCCGTATACTGAGCCGCCAGCTCGGCCTCTCAACGGGCTCTTCCTTGGTCCACCACATTCTGAGCATTAGCACCACCACCCGCCGGGTCATTACCACACGGCGGGTAATGATTCCGTCCACTACTTGACACCGTCGGCTCATCTAGATGCCTGTTGTAGCTTCGGCTCGGGCGAGGTGCGGAATGAATCCTATCACGGCTATAAGAGTATGCTTGCTGCTGCACCAATGCTGTCTGAAGAAACTCTCTAGCCCTCCGTGTCTCAACCGCCGCTGGCGAGTCACCTTCCACAGGGATAGCCGCCAGTCGGGACGCCGCGGCAACCATGTTATTCAAGGGGTTGGAGTAGTGACCCGGTGGCGTCGACATGTGTTGTGGCGAGTTATTGTTCTGTCGAGGCGGATCCATTTACGTGGCTGAGCTGGCGTTCCTGTCCTAGGTGCTCCGGCCCGGTTTATGGCTGCCGGGTTACTGGTCCCTGCCCCTGGCGTATTGAAAAGATTCCTTGCTTCAATAGTCACCGGCAGACGGCTCTGATGCCTTCTCCTCATCACTTCATTTGAGGCATTCTGATCTAACATGAGCCGGTAAGATTCCGCTTGGAGTAGCTCTGCCTGTGCATCCAAAGCATCCCGCTCCTCAGCCATCCTGGTATTTTCAGCGTTCAGCACCTCCCTGGCCTGCGCTATATCATCACGCACCTTTGTAATCACCGCATTATGTTGATCTTGATCCGCCAGATTAACAGCTGCCGTAATTAGCGCAGTCAGCTTGTCCAATAAGTTAGTTAAAACTTGAGCCGGCGGGCGCTCAGGGCCTCCTACCCCGGCAGCCGCCGCCGCTCCCGACCCGGAAACCAGCTCCGCCGCTATTGATGAGTGCTATACAGGCTGTGTACCGGCCATGAAGATCGCAACCCGGTTCGACGGCTCACATGGGTCCGGAATATTGTTGCCACTGGAACAGCCCCCAAGCCGTCCGTCTTGCAAAGGGTATAACGATTCTGTCTCACCAGTGGATGACCCGCCATCGGAATAGACGACGGTCTCATCACCAGATGCTGATCTGTCCTCAAATCCCTCTCCATGGATGAACCCCACAAAGGTACGTTTCATGGCTAGCCGAATCCGGGCGGGTCTCACGCGCTGAGTCGTCTCGACGATGTCGGTGCAGATGTCTGGCTCAGGGACCGGTTCGCCGATCTTGCCGATGAAAACGTGAATTCCGCCAAAGGGGACCCGGTACCCGTACTCTATTGAGCCGGCCTCAGGGCCCCAGCCTACATCATCGATGTAGAGCCTGCCGCGGCGACTCTTGGTCATCCGGCCCACCGCGTATCCCTTGATCCCTTCGAAGTTTCCCTTCAAGAACTCGAAACCATCTTGCGATAGCCCCATGGTGGGCACCAACTATCGTGGAAATATCACGTCAGATGTCCTAGAGAGAGGACTTAGTCGTGGAGCCATCACTTGAGGTTAGCTTAAAGGGGTTAATCAGGACAAAGGACACGAGGAGTTTATACTGGTTCGGCCCCTTACGGTGAAGGTAAAAGCCTAATCCAGTTGTATGTGGAATTGGTAGGGTTTTGATGAGCGGGGAGCGAATATGCTTAATCGGCTCTCGAATCTGTTGTTTCTTGTCCTAAGCCGTCGCCGGGTCATCTCCTTATATACACGGGTCGACGCCCTGCGGCTTACAGAGTCCGGACCGGCTCATACAACATGTCCGGCTCAGTGACGTATCTTACATGCCTTTACAAGTTTTACCTACATGGCAGTTTATGCTTATGGGCCTTAAGCCGCCCTCGGGTCTGGGCCCGCTACTAAGCCTATCTATGAACCGTCGTGCAACCTTGGGCTTTATAATCGATAACTCTTCAGGGGGATGACCCAGCCCCTCCTGGGCGGGTCATACCTAGTAGTTATATCCCCAACAGAACTGATCGAACTGAGTAGGCTCAACAAGAATGAGCGCTAACTGCAGATCCTCTCTGAGGCCACCCCTAAAGTGATAGATCATGCTCTTTTCATCAGGAACGTCCTGCCTTGCGAAGTGAGCAAGTTTCTAAAACTAGATGTTGTATTGATACACAGACATGCTTCCTTGCTTGAGATTGTGGAATTCCTCACACTTGCTCTCGACAACACTTGATGGAATATGATGAGCTTTAAAGCCCCGGTAGAAATCAGTCCGGGTAATCTCTCAACCCCCTCTGGAATCTTTGTATTGCCGATACCAATCAGCTGCTTGGTCCTTGAGCTGAAAAGAAGTGAACTTGACGTAGTCCTCAGGCCTGATATTGCTACATTCAAAATGCTTGCTGATGTCCACGAGCCAAATCATCGGCGTCCATGGCCTCGGCACAATTGCTGAAAGTCTTTGGCTAGTTTGCAAGGAACTGGTTGAGGGTAGCAAACTGAGGCTGATTGTTGAATTGACCGTGACCTTGATTTCCTTGGTTGCCTTGGCCTTGGTTCCGCTCTTGCAAGAGTTGCAAAAGCACCTGAGTATTGGCGTTGGTGGCTACCATGATAGCTTGCCATGCCTCCGGAGGCGGAGGAGGTGGCGGAGGTGGAGGAGGTGGCAGAGGTGGAGGGTTTGCCTGATCCCCATCGTTGCAGCCTGGATTCAAACGCGTTGGAGGAGCCATCTTGAAGAGGGTGACATCCGTTAGAACCATGATAGACAGATAGACAAGCTGAATCAACGGATAGAAATTGCAACATATAGTCTTCACAATAGCCATTCGAACAAAGATTGAACGAATGAATTCCAAAGTTAACATTACACGACCATTAAGGTGAGAAGCCACTTAGATAAAGGTTGATGAATGAAACAACAAGGTACGACTGGAACAAATAAGTGGTAAGGATCACCCAATCACATACCAAATATCTGCCGGAAGAATAACTAAGAGATACTTGAACTCCCACCTATTAACTCCCGAAACTTTCTGGTTATGCAATCTGGTGTTGGGGATACATGGAGGCACAATATATATCACACAACTAACAAGCCCTGTGCTCCAACTGTATCCATCCGTCAACACATAACCAAGAAAACTCCGAAAATCGTGTACCTCAACCTTAGAAAAGCATCTGTTATACGAGCTATGGCAATACTCCAGAACTCCCTCCCCAGTACTGGGTGGCGTCGAGGTTATCTCACCACTAACTGCATAAAAGAGATTTTTGATGTCGGTGAACTCAGGTATTCCAGAACTGCAACGATAAAATTGTGACGACAACACCTCGGAGCTCAACTCCCCGGGACACTACCACAACCCCTAAATGTCAGGAGGCACCAAGAACAATGTTCTCGTCACAAGAATATCGGAACGATTCCAAGATACCCGTGTGATCCTAAATTTTTTTACTGAAAAATGAGGAGAGGAAAGTCAAAACATCTACGTCAGGAGACCTCACCAGAGCGATGAAGGGGACTGAGGAGTAAAAAGAATCCTACTCTCCGATATATATAATCCTAAGACTCAAAACATTTTTGTTCTAGACTCAACAACATCAGCGATTCGATCAAGCAGGGGCTTCCTAAGTCGGGGATGGCTCTGATTCCAACTTGTAACGCCCAAGATGCGACTATATCTCCCACGTGTCGAGGCACGACTTAGAGCCATAACCGCATTTTTGTTTTGTCGCAAGAAGGGTCATATTCACACAATCCCATGTACAAGAACAAGGATAAATAAATAGTTGGCTTACAATCACCACGTCACACAATGAACAAATAATTCATACATCATTTAGAGTACACACATAGTCCGACTACGGACGGAACCAAATGAAAAGAAGACAACCCCAAATGCTAAATCCCGATCATCCCCAACTGGGCACCACTAATGATCATCCGGAAAGGAAACATAGTAACGGCCAAGGTCTTCGTTGAACTCCCACTTGAGTTCGGTGGCATCACCTGCACTGGTATCATCGGCACGTGCAACTATTTTGGTAGTATCTGTGAGTCATGAGGACTCAGCAATCTCAAAACCCGCGAGATCAAGACCATTTAAGCTTATAGGTAGGATGAGGTTATGGTGGAGTTGCAGCAAGCACTAAGAAAATATGGTGGCTAACATGCGAGTACAAGAGTAAGATGAGAAACTACGCAACGGTCGTAAACTAGAAGTGATCAAGAAGTGATCCTGAACTACTTATGTTGAAACATAACCCCACTGTGTTCTCTTACCGAACCTTGTCGAAAAGATACCATCACGGTTACACACGCGGTTGGTGTATTTTAAATAAGTCAAGTGTCAAGTTCTCTACAACCGGATATTAACAAATTCTCATCTGCCACATAACCGCGGGCACGGCTCTCGAAAGTTTAAACCCTTCAGGGGTTTCCCAACTTAGCCCATGACAAGCTCATGATCCGCGGAGACAATCCTCCATCGCGAGACCCTCCGATCAGACTCGGAATCCCGGTGCACAAGACATTCCGACAATGGTAAAACAAGTCCAGCAAGACCTCCCAATGTGCCGACACCCTGATAGTAGCTGCGCGTATCTCGTCTCAGGCCACAATCGGATAGGTCAAGCTACGAGTAAAACCTATCCTCGAGTTTCCTCGTGGTGGCCCCGCAGGTTGCCCGGTTCGGACCAACACTCATGCGGAGCACTAGCTCGGGGGGTGTTGATTAAGTCCTCGGGTTAATTACTCCCTATGCAAAGTTTTAGTTGTTATTAGGCAAATGGTAAAACCAATGTTGGGACTTGTTGGAAGAGTTTTATTCAAAGCGAACTATCAAGAGGGGCCCATAAACCCTCACTGTGTTAGGGACGCAAAATCAAGGAACATAACACCGGTATGACGAAAACTAAGGCGGCAAGAGTGGAACAAAACACCGAGCAAAAGGCCAAGCCTTCCACCCTTTACCAAGTATATAGATGCATTAATTAAATAAGAGATATTGTGATCTCCCAACATATCCATGTTCCAACATGGAACAACCTGCACTGCACCTGCAAGTAGCAACGCTATAAGAGGTGCTGAGCAAAAGCAGTAACATAGCCAAACAACGGTTTGCTAGGAAGGTGGGTTAGAGGCTTGACATGACAATATGGGAGGCTTGATAAACAAGTGGTAGGTAGCACGACATAGCGATAGAACAAACAACTAGCAAGCAAAGATAGAAGCGATATCGGAGGTAATGATCATCTTGCATGCAAAGTTCTCAGGGTTGTCGAAAGCTTGCTCCTCGTAAACATACTCAACAAGATCCTCGTCCACAAACTCGTCTCCCAGCTCTACCCAAAGCAAGAACACAAGCAACAGAACAACAATCAATCATGGTGCAATGCACAAACAACATGATGCAAGACATGGCATGAAATGCAAGGTATGATGTGCAATGCATATGGGTACTCCGGAAGGGAAAAGGATGATTATGGCATCGACTTGGCAAACCAAGCATGCCATTGGAAAGGTTAGGAGATTTAGGTCGAAACCGATATAAGGATCACTGGAAACGGATGCACGGTTTGCAAATGACGAGGAAAACAAGAACGATGCAAAACTGCGTTTAACAGCATCATAGCACTTAAGATGCATCATGAAACTACGCTATAGCACTCCAACAAAGCAACAAGGCACATGGCAATGAGGTACAAATGACGCTCTACAAAACATGAACACTGAGCTCCAGCTAGAACTCACTAGAACAAGCCTAAAATAGCATGGCCAAAATGCAAATGATAACAGCTTCACGGACTTTGTGAAAATACTAAACATGGCATAAACAGATTCATGATAGCAACTTTGCAAGCTCAAGCCACTCACCACTAAGCATTTCATGGCATCACAAGGTAACCAACAGTAAGAAGACACATTTATGAAGCTAAAAATGGCAGTAGAAAGTTCATAGGGTGCATGGATCACTAGCAAAACACATGGCAAAAATGCACTTCCTGTTAACAAACTGACAGCAACGACATTTAGCAAAAGTAGAGCATGATAATGACAAGCCACACTACTCCATAATTACAACCAGAGGAATGAACGGATAGAGCACCACCATATCTTCAAAACACTCTTACTTAACTTCATCAAAATATCCATGGATCTACTTGTGGCAACAAGTCAACATAGCAACATAATGTAACAGGAAAAGTCTTGGCAGAAATACTAAGTGTCTGAAATCAGCAACAACATATGGCCTACTTTGCATGCTTGTGCTAGTCACCACAGAGCTCATAAAAATACAAGGCTTGCACCACTGTAAAGATGGCATAAAGGTGCTCCTAAAACATGTAGACATGATGCTCAGAGGATGCACACACAAAATGCTATGAAAATGACAGTAGACAACATCATATAACACTTTTGCAACGAAGATTAAGGCATCAATATGGATAGTAACATGCATGCAAATGGCACTAGTATGTAGAGCATCACGAGATGAACATTTTGATATATCATAGCGCAAATCGGAGCTATGGGCACGGAGATATGGCATGATGAAGGGGCACACATAATGTCACAAGAAAAAGGACTTAGAGAAGAAATCGACCTCCGCATCTAGGGTTCGTCCGGGCGCAGAATTCGAGGCGGTGGCGGATCTCGTCGGAGTCGAGGCGGCGACAGCCGGAGTTGGTCGGAGAGGACCGGCAAAGGTCGGGACGGCCAGATCCGGTGCGGGCACGTCGGATCCGAAGAGGGCGACGGCGGGCGCGGCTCCGGTGGACGTCGGGCAGCGGGCGCGGGCGGCGAGGCGCGCGGTGGTTGGCGGCGGCGAGGAGGCGGCGGACGGCGCCAGGTGGTGGCGAGGAGGTGGTGGACGGCGCCAGGCGGTGGCGGCCCACACGGGCCAGGAGGGCCCCACGCGGGCCTGGCGGGCCGGTGGCGGTGGGAGCGGGCGGACGCCACGTGGCACGCTACGATTGGTGCGGGCGGCGGCGGACGCATCCGACAAGGACGGACATGTCTGGCGGCGCGGAGGTGGTGGTGGCTAGGGTTTTATCCGCAATTTCGGGGGAGAGGGTCTTTTTATAGACAGGGGAGCTAGGAGAGTCCAAATGAGGTGCGGTTTTCGCCCACACGATTGTGATCCAATGACGGAGAGCATTGAGGGGGTTTAGATGGGCTAGTGGGCTGTTGTGGAGTGGTGCTGGGCTGCAATGAGAGAGGGGTTTTTGCGGTTACCCGGTTAACCGTTGGGGCATCAAACAGCCTCCAAATGGAACGAAATTTGACAGGCGGCCTACCATTGATATACCAAGGCCACTCGACAAATCTCGGCCCATTCCGAGAATGTTTTTCTCCTACTCATGAAACAAGATTTGAGAGGTGCAATGGGTGCATGTGGGAGTGTCGGATTCCAAAACGGACAATGGGAAAAAGGCCGGATGCATGAGACGAACACGAATGCAAATGAGATGCACATGATGACATGAGATGAAACGCATGACATGAATACAATGCAAAAACGAGGATAAAACCCAACCACGAAGGATATAACATATTACATAGCCGGAAATGGCAAGAGTTGGAGTTACAATTATGGAATGTTACATCCGGGGCGTAACTTTCTGATTCGTGTTTCCTTGCCTGAGTAGGTTTCGGGAAAAAAAAAAGAGTCTAGAGACCCCTGGTCAGTTTTTAGGACAAAATTTTGGCAGGCGAAAATATTTTTCCCTGTCATGTTTTTAGGCTTTTTGAGTCTTTTAAGACACTCGCCATGGTGATTTTTTGTCGCACCTTTTCATCATAGCTGCCCAAATTTCCAAAAAAAATAGTCAAAAAAATTTCGTGCCTATCCTGTCAAAAAAAAGAGAGCGGAAAAATTCCCAGAGTGTGTTTTTCCCTTGTTTACATGCCACGTCGTGATTTTGTTAGTGTTCTAGGCTCCCGTCTCTAGTACGGTCTAGCCTAGGACCAGCACAATACCGTCGTCGAGCATTTATTGAATTTGGATCTCTGAACTGATTATTGCTGACCCTTTTTGCTACCATATTATAAGCCTTCCCAGCTCCACATACATCTACGTCATGCGTTTTACTCTCCCTGGTAATCGCTCTATCCAAGCTTTGAGAGTTTTGACTACAACGGTTGCCGATCACCACCTGCTGTTGGGTAAGAACTGTTAAGAATTTGAGATTTGCTTGACGGGTTTGTGACACACTGCCACTTTCTACTAGTCTGTAGGATCATATTCTTGTGTATTTCTATTGCTGCTAACCATGGTAGGACCACAAGCCGACGAGATTGACTAGGGGAACATGACGAAAAAGGTGCTTCATGATAAATTTCAGCAAATGTTGAGTCAACAGGTGGAAGGCGTCATGGCCACCTTTGGAAAGGCACTGGAGAGGATTGATGACGTTGAGAAGACAATTGACACCAAGTTGGACGCCAAGTTCGATGAAGTACTCGTGCTTCTTCCACAACCACCGCCCGCTGCACCTGTCGCACCTCTACATCATCATCATCATCATCATCATCATCATCATCATCATCATCAACAACAACAACATCGCCTTCCAAATCAAGCAGGACGAGCAATGTGCGTTCCCTTTGAGCCTGGTCAAAATTCTGGTGCTGTTGTACCTACTTTTGATACTTCTGTAGCTCCTGCTGCTACTGTAGAGGTGGAGGTGGAGGACCATTATGAGGATGAGGTTGATCAAAATCAGTACTACGTGCAACCACCAGCACCACCACCACCAGTCGTCCTCATGCATATCATCGCAACGGTAGGGCTGCACCACCACCTAAGGTACGAGATCATGACCATCTTCCTAAACTAAAATTGAATATACCCCCTTTTTGGGGGTAGATATGTTCCTGATATATATCTTACTTGGGAGTTAGAAACTGAACAACGTTTTACATGTTTACAATATCCTGAGGAGAGACGTGTTCCTACTGCTGTTTATGCTTTCACTAGTTTTGCATGTGTTTGGTGGTATGAACATTGTAGATTATATCCTATTCCAGCTACTTGGGCTACTTTCAAAACTACTATGCGTACTCGTTGGGTTCCATCATATTATCAACGTGAATTACTTCAAAAATTGTTGCGCTTAAGACAAGGAAAACATTATGTAGAAGAATATTATCATGAATTACAAACTGGAATGATTAGATGTGGTATTGTTGAGGATAATGAAGTTATGCTTGCACGTTTTATGGGTGGATTAAATAAAGAGATTCATACCATTCTAGAGTATAAGGAGTATAATAATATCACTCGTTTATTCCATCTTGCTGGCAAAGCTGAACATGAAGTGTAGGACCGACAAGCATTGGCGTGAACTAACTTTTCTGCAGGTCGACCTTCATCATGGACACCGCGTGCATCCTCTACTCCCACACGTCCTACTGCAGCACCACTGACTTCAGCCGCCAATTCCAACCGAGATACAAGAAAACAAGCACCACCACCACCATCTGCCAGGAGCACACCTTCCAGTTCCGCACAAAGCTCTTCTCCATCCATGGCATCAACAGGGCAAACACATGATATAATTTGTCGTCGTTGCAAGGGTGGAGGTCATTATGCGAGAGAATGCCCATCTAAGCATGTGATGATTGCTACTGACGATGGTGGGTATGAGTCCGCTAGTGACTATGATGAGGAGACTTTGGCTCTTATTACAAGTGAAGAACATGGTAGAGATGATTTTGATCATGAGACACAATACATGGCTCCTGAAGACGCTGACAGGTATGAATGTTTAGTTTCTCAACGTGTTTTGAGTGTGTAGGTCACACAAGCTGAGCAAAATCAGAGGCATAATTTGTTCCATACAAAGGGAGTTGTGAAGGAACGTTATGTTCGCGTCATCATAGATGGAGGGAGATGCAACAACTTGGCTAGCATGGAGATGGTGGAGAAGCTATCCATCACCACAAGACCACATCCACATCCTTACTACATCCAATGGTTCAACAATAGCGGCAAGGTTAAGGTAACACGTACTGTTTGTGTGCATTTTAGTATCTATACATATGATGATTATGTTGATTGTGATGTGGTACCTATGCAGCATATTCCTTATTACTTGGTAGACCATGGAAATTTGATAAAAAAAATCTATACACCATGGTAGAAACAATCATTATACTCTTGTTCATAAGGATAAAATATTACTCTGCTTCCTATGACTCCTGATTCCATTTTGAAAGATGATATTAATAGAGCTAATAAAGCAAAACGGGAGAAAAATAAGAGTGAAAATCAGATTGTGACAAAAGAATTTGAGTAACAAACGAAGCCTAATAATAAACCATCTAGTGTTGCTTCTGAAATTAAATTGAAAAGTGCATGTTTACTTGCCACCAAATCTGATATTGTTGATCTAGATGTCAGCAAATCTGTTTGCTATGCTTTTGTGTGCAAAGAGGCATTATTTTCTTATGAGGATGTACCTTCCTCTTTGCCTCCTGCTGTCACTAACATTTTGCAGGAGTTCGCTGACGTCTTTCCACAAGATGTGCTACCAGGATTACCACCTATTCGAGGGATTGAGCATCAGGTTGACTTAATTCCCGGTGCCTCTCTGCCAAACCGTGCGCCATACTGTACCAATCCAGAGGAGACGAAGGAGATTATGCATCAAGTACAAGACCTGCTCGACAAAGGTTATATACACGAATCTCTTAGTCCTTGTGTTGTTCCTATTATACTAGTGCCAAAAAGGGATGGTACGTCGCGTATGTGTGTTGATTGTAGAGGCATTAATAATATTACTATTTGTTATTGTCATCCTATTCCTAGGCTAGCTGACATGCTTGATGAATTGAGTGGCTCTACAATATTCTCCAAAGTTGATTTGCATAGTGGATACCATCAAATTCGTATGAAATAGGGAGATGAATGGAAAACATCACTTAAAACTAAGTTTGGATTATATGAGTGGTTAGGTATGCCTTTTGGGTTAACTAATGCACCTAGTACTTTCATGAGATTAATGAATGAAGTTTTAGATGCTTTCATTGGATGATTTGTGGTAGTCTATTTTGATGATATACTGATTTATAGCAGATCTTTGGAGGAACATTTGGAACATTTACATGATGTTTTTATTGCTCTATGTGATGCATGTTTGTTTGGTAACCTTGGGAAGTGCACCTTTTGCACCGACCAAGTATCTTTTCTTGGCTTGTTACTCCACAAAGAATTGAAGTTGATAAAGCCAAGATTGAAGCTATTGAGAGTTGGCCGCAGCCCAAAACGGTCACACAAGTGAGGAGTTTTCTTGGCCTCGTTGGATTCTATAGGCGTTTTGTGAGAGATTTCAGCACCATTGTTGCACCTCTCAACGAGCTTACAAAGAAGGATGTGCATTTTGTTTGGGGTATCGCACAGGAAGAAGCCTTCACGGTATTGAAAGATAAGTTGACACATGCTCCTTTACTCCAACTTCCTGATTTTAATAAGACTTTTGAGCTTGAATGTGATGCTAGTGGAATTGGATTAGGAAGTGTGTTATTACAAGATGGCAAACTTGTTGCATACTTTTCTGAAAAATTGAGTGGGCCTAGTCTGAATTATTCTACTTATGATAAATAATTATATGCTCTTGTTCGGACTTTAGAAACATGACAACATTATTTATGGCCCAAAGAATTTGTTATACATTCTGATCATGAATCTTTGAAACATTTTAAAAGTCAAGCTAAACTAAATCATAGACATGCTAAATGGGTTGAATTCATTGAGACTTTCCCTTATGTCATTAAACACAAGAAGGGTAAAGAAAATGTTATTGCTAATGCATTGTCTCGTCGCAATACCATGCTTTCACAACTTGACTTCAAAATATTTTGTTTGGAGACTTTCAAAGATCAATATGTGCAAGATGTTGATTTTAAAGATGTAATGCAGAATTGTAAAGAAGGAAGAACGTGGAACAAGGTCGTCGTTAATGATGGATTTGTGTCCCGTGCTAACAAGCTATGCATTCCAACTAGCTCTATTCGTCTTTTGTTGTTGCAGGAGGCGCATGGACGAGGATTAATGGGACACTTTGGCATTAAGAAGACGGAGGACGTACTTGCTACACATTTCTTTTGGCCAAAGATGAAACGAGATGTTGAGCGTTTTGTTACTTGCTGCACTACATGCCAAAAAGCTAAGTCACGACTCAATCCTCATGGTTTATATATAACTTTGCTTGTACCTAGTGTTCCTTGGGAGGATATATCTATGGACTTTGTTTTAGGTTTACCTCGAACAAAGAAGGGGAGGGATAGCATATTTGTTGTCGTGGATAGATTCTCAGAAATGGCACACTTTATACCATGTCATAAAAGCGATGATGCTATTAATGTTGCTGATTTGTTCTTTCGTGAAATTATTCGCTTGCATGGTGTGCCAAATACTATTTGTTTCAGATCGTGATACTAAATTTCTTAGCCACTTTTGGAGATGTTTATGGGCTAAGTTGGGGACTAAACTGTTTTTTAGTACTACTTGTCACCCCCAAACTGATGGACAAACTGAAGTAGTCAATAGAACATTGTCTACTATGCTTAGGGTTGTTTTGAAGAATAATAGTAAAATGTGGGAAGAATGCTTGCCTCATATTGAATTTTCTTATAATCGTTCATTGCATTCTACTACTAAGATGTTCCCTTTTGAAATTGTGTGGTTTCCTACCTCGTGCACCTATTGATTTGTTGCCTCTTCCATCTTCGGAGAAGGTTAATTTTGATGCTAAAGAACGTGTTGAATTGATTTCAAAAATGCATGAGTTAACTAAGGAAAACATTGAGCGTATGAATGCTAAATATAAACTTGCTAGAGATAAGGGTAAAAAACATGTTGTGTTTGCACCTGGAGATCTTGTTTGGTTACATTTGCGTAAGGATAGATTTCATAATTTGCACAAATCAAAGCTAATGCCACGTGTTGATGGTCCTTTTAAGGTGTTAGAGAAAATAAATGATAATGCATATAAACTTGAGCCGCCTGCAGATTTGAGGTTAGCACTTTTAACATTGCAGATTTGAAGCCTTATTTGGGTGAGGAAGATGAGCTTCCATCGAGGACGACTTCATTTCAAGAAGGGGAGGATGATGAGGACATCAATACCATTGTTACACCCATAGCCCCTGCTGCTATACATACTGGACCAATTACTAGAGCTCGCGCACGCCAATTGAATTACGATTCTAACATTCATTTCGTTTCTTGGTAAAGATTCTAATGTTCATGAGAATATGATGTTGCCTAAATTGGATACATTTGTTTTGATTACAAATAAAGGGTCTAGCTTGGACAAGAAAGATGAACCTTGGAGCAAGTTCAAGCATGGACATGATGGCATGCGCAAGGGGAACAAGCACGGAGTTACAAGTGATGATTCCGGGACTTTGAAGCCACCATAATGAGTGCATGAAGCCTTGGACGAAATATACAAGATGTCACTTCATAAATTTCGTCCAGAGACTATTCTAGGTGTTGTGTCACCTTATTTTTGGGCCAAGCCCATGTAATTTTGAAATACTTGATTATAGGTTGTTTTTAGAGTTCGTATGTGTGGGGAAACAAGATTTAAGGTTGGTTTCGGACCCCTCCTCCAAGGGCCACGAAATTCCCCCCTCTTTCCTCCATATAAACAACCCTTACTTTGGGTTTTGTTTAGATTAAAAGTTCGCCATAGCTGCAACTTTGCGTACTTCATTTGTGTTCAACGACCAGACCAAGACGTCACAGAACCCCCACCTTGATCAATAAAGCTTTCATCTTGTATTCACAATATCCAGATTGCAATCTCAGTTTCTTGCTTGTTCTTCGTTTGCTTGCAGGAAATAGACCCTCGTGGTCAGGTTGATCGTGCTCCAGCATGGTCAATAACCTCTCAGAGTTGGTTTAGCGACTGCTAAGGCACGACGTCCGCGCACGTTCGTAGTCGGGTCGCCAAAGTCTATTCCACCGAAACGATAATCACCTTCTCATCGAAAGACGTGACACCTTTGTCTCTATCAGATCTCCTATAGGAGTGGTAGATGAGCAAAGCTCCCTCTAGATGTCTCATATACTCTGCTAACCCTAACAAATGTCCTAGACATGGAATATATAGGCAGCTTGGGGCGAGGGACGAGTTGGAGGGCAAAACAGGAAACTCCATGGTTGAATCATGGGAGGGTCGTTTGCACAGGCTAAGTTGGCCCCGTGCGCATGGGGGTCCCGTGGGCACGGTACACGCCCGTGCGCAAGGGGTAGCTACATCGGCGAGGCCCATGGACATGGGGTCTAAAGGCCCTTGTGCACAGGATGTGCATCTTCACTTCTAGTAGCTCTCTGGGTAGCCCATGTGATAGAGGCGAAAGTGTTCCGATCTTTCGATGAGATGATAACTATCGATTTGGTGGAGTCGACTTTGACGATCCGACTACAAACGTGCACGATGTTGCGCCTTAGCAATCATTAAACCAATCTCCTGATGTTACCGACGATTGGAGAAGCACGACCAGCCTGACCACGAAGGTCTATTCCTGCATGCAATCGAAGAACAAGCAAGAATATGATAATGCAATCTGAATATTGTGAATATAGATGAAGTATTGATAAAGGTGGGGATCCGAAAGCGGTTTTGGTCTGGTCGTTGGACACAAACGAAGTACACGAAGTTGCGTTGGCTAACTTTTAACTAAACAAATCCCACGGGAAAAGCTACTAGATGGATCTACTTATATAGGAGCAAGGGGTGGCAGCCAAGGAGGTAGGAGGACATCCCAAGGCAGCCTAAAACTAAGCCTAGGTCGTACAAGGCTCATGGGCCCAAGTGGAGGTGATGCAACACTTTTGGACTTGTAGTTTGACTCGGATTCTGCTGCAGCGTCAGATTGTTTTGTTGATAACTCAACGCTCCAGATGAATTTTAAGGCGAATCCAATTTTGTTGGAAAGAGCACGAAATCTACTTTCCAACAAAAAATAATCACTCGATTCAGAGTCCGTATGAAATAGTTGTTGGCGTTTTGAGTCAGGTATGTCTATGCAGTCCAAATCTGAATCCAGAACGTGAGAGACTTGGACTCTATCTTCTCTTGGCCCAAAAGTGGCGTGAGAAGACCTTTTGAATATCACATAAACTTCTCTTTTTCCCTTATCTTCATACGTGGATTGTACAAATGTCCCAGACACCTGCAATTAAACATGACAAAAAAGTTTGTGAAGTATCTTTGTCTTGGATGACATAAATAAATTATTGCATAGTTTGCATTAGAAATAACCTCACAAATATACATCTATGCAATGTTTTTGGTCTTATCCAAGGTAGGCATGTCCTCATCATCCTCCCCTTCTTCAAAACAAAGCCATCCTCGGCGTTGCTTAATGTGAAATGTTGCTAACAAAAGAGACAAGGTGTACATGTTGTATATGTATATGTCATCCATTTTTACTTCCCTTGGTTTTTGCACATATGACACATGTATACATGAGTAACTTTCATAGTTCATAAAATCTGAAACCAAAATATTATCACAAGAAGTAGAAGGCATGAAAATATTGCAACTCAGTTTGCATATATAAGTGAAGCTCTTATTCATTTCAAAAGGTTGACAATGTTCATCATTAAACCATCCCATCATTGGTTAATAAACCTTATTTGGATCAAATTTACATGCTACAACATGCTTAAATAAGCAAACATGCAATAAGTCATTTGACACAAAATCATCACCAAGATTAGAGGTCATATCAAAATGATTAAACATTGGTTCTTTTGCATCAATAGTTAATTCAATGGGTGCACTCAAAATTATTGGTATTTTAGTTGTTTGATCACATGGCGCATTCATGATAGTAACACAATTCTCTAAAATAGCTGGTGTGCTCAAATCAATAGGTAATTCAACACATGATGTATTCAAGTTAACTAGGCATGCATCATTCTCATGTGGAAGTGGAAAATCTATACCCTTTTCATTACCTCTTATGATCAACTCAAACGATGTAGGCACTCTTGGTGGTGATGTGTCACATGGTGGAGATGATGTAGTCCTCGCAACAACGGATGTGGTTGTCATAGTATGCCTAGTAGCTGAAGAAACATCTGTATCAACTCTTGGAATGTGCACCGCACGCTTGTTCTCCTCATGGGCAACACATCGTTTTATTTCCTGTTCAGCTTTGCAACCAAGACAAAACAAATGGTCCATAGGATAACACTCTTCATGAATTAGTATCTCTTGAACATCTCGGTTTAATCCTCCCCAAAATCTATCCATAAAATCTTCTTCACTTTCTTCTAAAAATGAGTGCAACAATGTAGATTGTAAATCATCATAATATTTTGTTACCGTGTCAGTGCCTTGTTTTAAATGTTGTAATTTTTTAATCATTCCACGAGTATAATAAACATCAACAATCTATCTCTCATGACAAGTCTTAAACCATCCCAAGTAGTAGGTATAAAATTATGGTTTAACCGACAATATTCACTCCACCAAACTAAAGCAAAGCTACTGAAAGTACTAACCGCGGCTTGAAATTTTCCACGCTCATCAAAATTATGGGAAGCAAAAATAGCATTTATTTTGTACTCCCATTCAATATATAAATCAGGCTTAAAATGACCAGTAAATGGTGGCATGGAAACATTAACTTGATTATGTGCATTCTTATGTTGTTGCTCCTCTTGTGACGGTTGTTGTATTTTCTTAGGTGATGGCAAATCTCCCATGATCGATGAAGCCCAAGAACTAACAACTCTGGAACCTGCCATAGTTAGTAGAAAACGAGAAACAAAATCCGAGAATAATGTCCTATGAACTACTAGGATGTGGCGGTAAAACGCTCACAGTATAGCAAATATCAATATCTTACAAGTTCTTACCATGCAGTAGGTGGTGACAGGCAACCAGTGGTGTCAAATAACTCCGAAGATTGAGTATAGCGATTGTTAGGGGAACGTACGTATACCCGGTGTAGAAATATGTGGAGCTTGGAAGGCTTAAATATATGGTAGCAAAAGATTAGCAATAATCAATTCAGAGATGCAATGTTGAATAAACGCTCAACGATAATATTGTGTTGGTCCTAGGCTAGACCCGACTAGAGATGCGAGTCTAGAACACTAATGAGGTCACAGCGTAGGACGACTAGCATCAATAAAGGATACAAATAGCTCTGGACAGCAAGATATAAGTGAAGATCACAACGGCGGTAAAGATAATAATGTGAAACAAGCGTCAAGCAGGATATATCAATAACTTTCTCTCCAACTTTTCTAGAGAAAAGTTTGTGTCAATTTTCTGATATTTTTTCTTAAGAATGGCACTGACTCAAGCTTTTAAACGCAAAAAGAACCGCTTAATTCCAAGACGATATAAGGAGTAAAAAAAATCTAAAACTGGTCTAAAAAACTGGAACAAGCTGTGTTTGCGAACTTCAGAGGGCAAAAAGATTTATTTAGAAGCCGATTTTGAGGTATCAAATATTGAACTTGCTTCTGCAACTATTTAGATGCGGCTCATAGCCAGCTTTTATTTAAGTACCCGCGGAGCCAAAACGGACTTCGTATGAGGAAGTTATGCCTGTTTTACTGAACAATGCACAAAACAGATTCTAATCCGAATTCAACTATGAGATTGAGTCTAGATAGATCCGAATTTTGTTTTTTTTTCTTCTCTCTTTTTTCCCTCACACTTTTTTCTTTTACTTTCTCTTTTTTTCTGTGTCTTTTTTCTCTCTCCCTCTTTCCAAAACAAACTAGATAAGATGCAGATTGGATCAAGCGAAGATGTGAACGATCTCAACTATGATTATGACAATGAACGGTGGGTAGCATGTGGTAGAAATTGATGGATGGGTGGTGGACAACAGAAGGGATAACGATGCAGCGGCGGCGTGACTAATGTGAACAGAACTCGAAACTCTAAATGAACTAGACACTAAGACCAGCAACTCGACACGACGATGCAACCGATAATTTAACTATGCAAGCAATAAAAAGAAAATTGCAAAGGCTCATACTGGCTTGGACAAATGATGAATAGATCTAACTTTTTGTGGCTTTTTCTTAGACAATAGGTAAGAAAATAAATCTAATCTATGAAAATTTGGAAATTTTCACCGAGCAATTTGAAAACTGATACCACTTGATAGAGGCGAAGGTGTCCCGATTTTTCGATGAGATGGTAACTATCGATTTGGTGGAGTCGACTTTGACAACCCGACTACAAACGTGCACGACGTTGCGCCTTAGCAATCGCTAAACCAATCTCATAAGGTTACCGACGATGCTAGAAGCACGATCAGCCTGACCACGAAGGTCTATTCCTGCATGCAATTGGAGAATAAGTAAGAATATGATAATGCAGTCTGAATATTGCGAATATAGATGAAGTATTGATAAAGGTGGGGATCCGAAAGCGGCCTTGGTCTGGTTGTTGGACACAAACGAAGTACACGAAGTTGCGTTGGCTAACTTTTAACTAAACAAATCCCATGGAAAAAGTTACTAAATGTATCTATTTATATAGGAGCAAGGAGTGGCGGCCAAGGAGGTGGGAGGACGTCCCAAGACAGCCTAAAACTAACCCTAGGTCGTACAAGGCTCATGGGCCCACGTGGAGGTGATGCATCACCTTTGGACTTGTAGTTTGACTTGGATTCTGTTGCAGCGTCAGATTGTCTCGTCGATAACTCAATGCTCCAGACGAATTTTAAGGTGAATCCAATTTTGTTGGAAAGATCACGAAATCTACTTTCCAACAAAAAAAGAATCACTCAATTCGGGTTATTGGTGTTTTGAGTCAGGTATGCTTGTGCAGTTCGAATCTGAATTCAGAACGTGAGAGACTTGGACTCTATCTTCTCTTGGGCTAAAAGTGATGTGAGAAGACCTTTTAAACAACACCTAAACTTCTCTTTTCCCCTTATCTTCATATGTGGACTGTACAAACGTCCCAGACACCTACAATTAAACATGACACAAAAGTTTGTGAAATATCTTTGTCCTGAATGACATAAATAAATTATTGTATAGTTTGCATTAGAAACACCTCACAAATATACATATATGCAATATTTTTGGTCGTATCCAAGGTAATCATGTCCTCATCACCATGGGCACGGGGTCTAGGAGACCCATGCGCACGGGGGCACCTAGGAGGTGTTGCCTTCTTTTTATGGGCCCTCCTTCTTTCCTATGGCCTTGGCGTCCTTTTCCTAGGTTTTGGGGATGTTCCTTAGCTGCCTGATGGGTGTAATCCTTGTACCTAATGACACATAACATTCTTTGGTGAGGTAGCATCCAAATTTCATCCATATCCATATCCATATCAATCTCATAAAGGAGTGAGTTCACCTCGTTTCCGATTGCACGTACGCGAGCTCTTGTCAAAGGTTCTCGTGGTGCTTGATAGTCGGTGTAGTGTCCATGGGATGATCGAATGATGCTCCGCATCAGGTTATACATAGGTCAATTACATCTAATGATGAACAAGTTCGGAATTGCTTCTAAGTCTTGGAGTAATGCACCAAGTCTTCGAAGAATTCCATTTTGATTCTTCTAGAAGGCCGACGAATGTGCCCATTGACTAATTATTTGGTGGTCCTTGACCCGACCCACGTGTGCGGGATTCAACGTGGCTACCACCCCTTATTCAGAACACCATCACGAAATGATCGACATCTTCGTCAAAAAGCATCTCCTCTATGTCAGAATCATCCGACTCTAACAACGACGAAGAACTTCGATCATCCATGTAAAAAAATAATCAGTGATTTAATATAACATATCTCTCATCACCTAAAATTAAAATGAGAAACCGCTAGAAAGATTGTCTTTGGCAGGTAGCAAATCCGCACAACCGAGATCTCTTTCGCACCGTCGGCCAAAAGCAAACCTACCATCCCTACTTCCCCACGGCTCCAAACCTACGGCAGATGCAAAGACAATTTCGTGGCTCAATCGCTGCCGGAGCAGTCAGATCTGCCCGCAACGAGGCCCCGCGCAAAGCTCTGAGACATATTCATGGTGGCGGCCATGCTCCTGCGGTAAAGATCGGCAACCCCAAGCTTTAAAATTGATGGAGAAGATGCGGGTGGAACTATTCGACAGTGTAGGATGGCCCAGGGCAGCAAGAATCCGCGACGAGATGCGGTGGCTGCGAAATGCTGGGCGCGAGCTAGAACGTCCGTAAGATGGAGAAATTAGTAAAATGAAGAGAGAAGATGGACATATAAGGTGGGAGGGCCGAAATCCTCCTTTTCTTTTTCAGAACAGGCCGTTTTACGGAATCTAAGACGATTTTTCTCTGAAAAAAGATGCTGAACGACGAATGAAAATCCGGGACACAGGCAACGAGTTTGTCCGCTCAACGACCCGCCCAGAAGCTCAGAGGGGACCGACTGACCGAGAAGGTAGAGTAAAAAAGAAGCCCTAGCTCCGACGCCGGCGACGGGATGAGGTCCGGAGGCGCCGCCGAGGTGATAGATCTCTCCAGCGACGACGACGGGGAGTCCCTCCCCTTTCCCAGCACCAGCGCCGTCACCGTCGCCCCCTCCTCCACCCGCGATGTCAAGCCGTACGAGCTCGCCGATGTGAAGCCCCTGCTTTACCCGATCCAGCCCCCAGGCTGCTTTGCGCTCGTGCCCGTCAAGGACGAGGACCCCGTGCCCTTGCCACTCGCCGCCAAAGCCCCCAGGGTCCTCCCCCCGCCGCGCCTCTGCCGCCAATTCTGGAAGTCCGGCGAGTATGTTGTAGCCCGCCGCAACCCTGACGCCGATGCCCCTGGTATGCTGACTGCAGAAATCTCGGCGACACGTCCCTTGTTTCTACTTTTTTTTTTACTATGACCCATTTCCTTTTGATTTCGGTGTTTGTGATTTGGTGGTGTGCAGGCGGGCGGAATCGGCTGAGGATCAATCCAAAGTTCCTGCACTCAAATGCTACTTCTCACAAGTGGGCATTTGGCGGTATGAGAATGAACTAATCTTAGAAAATAACTCCATCTCGAGAAATTGACTCATTTGGTTCACAAATTCTTTCATACACTTAATGGCCTCCCAGTCTTTGTTAAATGCAGTTTTTTTTAGCAAGATAAGAGTTCATACGCATAATGGCGTCCCAGTTTCTGTTGAATGCAGTTTTGTAGTAACAACTTGTCTTGTCAGTTGTCAGCTTGTCATTTATGTATTTAACTATCATGGGTTAATTCTCTTCCTCACTGCCACTTTATTTCCGGTTGTAAACATGTAATGGGAAGTTTAAAAAATTGCATGTTAGCAGTAAATATAGTAAAACAGTGGCTTCTAAATGGCTTACTCACTTAATTAAAACAAAAAGGACCTGAGACGTATGTTGAGAATTGTCATCTGAATTTTTGTCTGCCGCATACAAGGTGGCCTAGCCCATTTGTCCTTACAATCTGGGCATAAATGTCCCTCTCGATCTCAGAATCTTGTATTATAAACACTTGATCCACTGTTTACATAACTTTTGTAAGTACACGCTTGAATCATTGTGTAAATACTAGCACTTCGAAAACCAATCTAGGACATTATCGCGGTTTCTACTTGTTTTTGGGGTTAAATTCAAGCATATCTAACCTGATCCTAACCCACTTTCTTGTGTGTATAATGGACACACTTTGCTTTGCATCATATGGTACTTTCTCTTCATTATTTGTATCCAGTGTTGACTTCGTTAATTTTTGCAGCCATTGCTGAGCTTCTTGATAACGCTATTGATGAGGTATTTTCCGTATTTGACGATGCTCAATTAACTCCATCCTAAAAGGAAAAATAGATCAACATGAATGCTATGTATTGTTTATTTGGTTGTGTATTTTCTGTCAGGTGAATAATGGGGCAACATTTGTTCGTGTTAATAAATTCACAAACCCACGGGATGGTAGTCCCTCATTGTTGGTTCAAGGTTTGCAGCTTCAATATGACAAATAAATGTGTAACTATTCAGTTGGTAGAAACATTCAATAATGACCTTGGGGTGTTCTGTATGGCCAAGATGATGGAGGGGGGATGGATCCAGATGCACTGCGATGTTGCATGAGCTTTGGATTTTCAGATAAGCAGTCTGATGCTTTCATCGGGCAATGTATGTTCTTTGTGCCTTTTTTCCTATTTCCATGCGAGATCATCAATATCTTAAAGTCTTGCTATTGGATTCATTGTTGCCTGTTTGTCAGATGGCAATGGTTTCAAAACAAGCACAATGAGGCTTGGAGCGGATGTGATTGTTTTTACACAGAACCAAAAAAACTGGTATTTCTCCTTTGCACTCATTTAATCTAGGAGTCCAGTTCTTCACAATTACACCCTCTGTTCATAAATATAAGACGTTTTGGCAGTTCATTTTAAACTGCCAAAGCGTCTTACATTTAGAAACAGAGGTGGTATATCAGAACAAACATTTTGTGGTGTTACTTGCCACCTTGGTCGTTGGTTTCAAAAGTAACTCTTAGGGAAAGTACACTAAAATTTTCAAGAGTATTGTGCAGGAATGGATCTGAAAAATGGTGAAATATTTATTGAAAGTATTTCTAAGTGTTAATACGGCCTTTTGCAATGCTTTTGAATAAAATGTCCGTATGGGGGTAATTTTCACCTTTTGTGTTACATGGAAACAATCAAACATGTATCACTCTAATGTCTAATCTAATCTCATATGGCGACTGTTCATTTGTTATATTATTTGTTGCATGTTCCTTGTCAGACACACACTCATGCTTCACTGTAACGCTGCCACCACATGAGTTATCATTCGGTTATGTTGCTTAAAATATAATCATACCTCTCAATTCCTCTGTTGCCTCAGTAAAATGTCTGGCCACCCAGTTCATGTATCAATTCAAGCAATTTGTTGCTTTTTTTTAGGACACCGACAAGAAGTATTGGTCTTCTTTCTTACACATTTCTGATGGAAACAGGCTGCGATGATGTATTGGTGCCAACAGTAAGTTTGATGCTTTCTTTGTAAGCTGATGTCAAGTTCTGGAAATTTTAGTTAGCTGGGCTCTGAGCTATGTTGTAGTTTTACTTGTTCCCTTGCCCCATTGTCTCTTGCAGGTAGACTACCAATACGATCTTACAACTGCTTCATATACTCAGCTGTTACGTCATAATCAGAAACTCTTCTCTTCTAATTTGGCGATCCTTTCGAAATGGTCCCCTTTTGCTAGTGAAGCTGAGTTGCTTAAACAAGTATGTAAACTAGCATTTTATTGTTTTGGCATATTTCTGGCAACCTGTTGAATGGTGCTAACAATCATATAAAGATGAGTATACTATGTAAAGAAAGAGTTCGCAGATGCTTTTGGAAATTAAGAGGTTTGATAGATTAACCAATAGCCTGTATAGATGAAATGGTTTAGAAAGATGGTCCGTCTTCTTTTGTAGGAAAGAGACCTGCATGTGAAGGTGCTTATGGAACTGTTGAAGTCTTTTGCCCCCCATAATAGACTTGCATAGTGATTTTCTAATTCTTAAAAATCAATTATATGTTCTCTATCATGCTATGTAATATTATATGTGTATTATATTCTTTATTTATCGCAAAAGGTTAATTGATGCATGTATAGTTTATCTGTAAATTAAGCCAAATGGTTTTCCTAGTTCCCATCAATTCTATATGTGACAGTTCCCTTGTAGAATAAGTGTCTCAGTTATCATAGATCTCTGTTAGTTAGGGCAAGCTGCCCAGTTTATCATTCTGGCTGATCTTTTCTCTGGTTTATCTCAATACTTTTTTACTTACGATACAGTTTGATGATATCGGAGAGCATGGGACGAAGATAATTGTATTCAACCTCTGGTTCAATGATGATGGGGACATGGAGCTTGATTTCAACTCCGATAAGAAGGTTTGTAATGTTGGCCTCCTGGAGCTATATTTGTTGCTGGCAGATGATTTTGATGTCCCAAAACTTGATGTGTTATTGCATGAATTAACTTAGCTCGTTTATATTGAGACGTTGATGTCCCAATCCAGTTTGACTTAATTGTTTAGGATTAGCTTGAGGATTTCAGTAAACATGTTTTGACACACAGACTTGCCAGTATGCCACATTCCCTGCCCAGCACATCATTTTCCAAAATAACTAGTTGGGGCCCACATGTTATTTTGATGTACTATAGAAACCAGTTTCAACGATAGAAGATATGATGATAAGATGAATTTTTAGCTTGATCAGTAATTTGCTTGGCAAGCTCTAATTCCTCCCTGCTTTTCTTGTTAGTTCTGTAGGAGGTGGAAAGAGCGAGATATGTAATTAATGATAGCAAGCTCTTCAACAGGGCCTCCCCCTAGTTTTCTTTCTTAGTAGTTCTTCAATTGGGCTTTTCCCCTCTAAAATGCTTTTGAAATGGTAGACAACTAGCCAAACCTACATGATTGTGGACCACACACATATAAAATAAGTAGAACAGAGATATGTTTGTTATTTGCTTCGTTTTACAAGTAAGCCAGTTCTTGTGTAACACAATAGGAATAAAATAAAAGTTCCCAATCCAGTATTTGGAAGCATAACATTAGAAACATGACATGACAACTCTATAGAACTGACACGGAATTGATTTGAGATTTGATACATGCTGAATAAGTATTGTAGGAGTTTCTAGTTTTGATGAAGTGATATGTTTCAATACATATGCCATGCTATATAGTAGAAGTGTTTATTTATCTTACAAGCTACATGTTCTATCTGTGCATCTCCTTTGGGGTTATTATTTGAACAGTTCTACCATTGGCTAAACAGTTAGATATACAATAATTTAGGATATCCTCATTACTGGGGCACAGAAGAAGGTCAAAACCAACAAACATGAGAAGCTTATGACTCAGGACTACATTGCAAATCGACTTCGTTATTCACTTAGAGTTAAGTACTGATCCCCATTATCTGATTTATTAAACTTGTTTTGTTTATTTTGCTAGACAAACATGTCTCATTTGCATTTCTGCCTGAATTCAAGCAGGCATACGCCTCCATCTTGTATCTTCGTGTACCTGATAGTTTCAGGATAATCCTGCGTGGACAGGATGTGGAACCACATAATGTAGTTAATGATTTGTTGTATCGTGAATGTGTGTTGTATAAACCACAAATCGCTGGACTTCCAGAGGTATGTGTAACTTAGAATTTCTGAAGCATATTTTCCATTTCACCAATTTGGTCGATGTGAAAACCATTTTGAAGCTTCTTGTAAGATAGTTAGAATGATTGTATATGTTCACTTGTATGGTTGTATCCTGGATGTCTCTATTCTAATGGTTGGTTGGTCTGTTTTGTTAGAAACCTATCTTATTGCCATCTGCTAACTGCTTTCGCCTATGGATTTCTCATGATAAATTCCCCATATTGAATCTTACTCATAGAAGTGTTTTACTTCCATGGATAATCTGTTCTGTTTTTTGAGAAAAAATCAAGGTTAAATTGTACATTGCTTATCTAGTTATTTTCTGTTAGTCATATCCATGTTGTACAAAGTAAATCATTTTAGTTAAGTATGGATGACGAGGAGGTCCAGAATAGGTTTGCCCTTTGTGTTGTTGTACCATCCTTGTTAGAAATGTCTACATTTGCTACGTTATGCAACTTTTTCCAGAACCACTAGTTGCTAGGTAAAACAAGATCTTAATATATTAATAATACTTGAAACACTCCTTTGTAAGTCTTTTTAGCCTGGAAATGAATGTCCTACTGGATGGATCATCTAGTCCCTTGTAGTGGTTTTTATTCCATGAAATGGTTACCCCCTCACCTCCACTAAAGTCTGCTTAGATTTTGCAAAATGTCCTGTATTTGTAATATAGTAGGCAAAACTTGTTTATATAAAGCATGCCTTCTCAGTGTACCTCCATGTTGTTTTTATTTAGCTATCTATAGTCACAACCATCGGATTTGTCAAAGGTGCCCCAGACACTGATGTACAAGGATTCAACGTTTATCACAAGAATCGTTTAATAACGGTGAGAGCTTTCTTCTTTTCCACGACACTTGACAACGTAGAATATTGTGCTTCTCAAGAAATAGTTTATTCATAGTCTTTATCTTCTGCGAAGGGGAGCCTTGGCGCAGCGGTAAAGCTGTTGCCTTGTGACCATGAGGTCATGAGTTTGAGTCCTGGAAACAGCCTCTTTAGAAATGCAGGGAAAGGCTGAGTACTATAGACCCAAAGTGGTCGGACCCTTCCCCGGACCCTGCGCAAGTGGGAGCTACGTGCACCGGGCTGCCTTTTTTTTTAGTCTTTATCTTCTGTCAGCAATATGTTGCTTTTGACGTACTTTTATCATTAGAAAGCTCTTCCTTCAAGCAATGTCTTTATCTAACAATTGAATGACTCTAGACTATGGGAATGTAGTTCTAGTGAAATGCATTGGTAATTTATTTGAGTTATGGATAAGTCCATATCCTGTTGATGGGGATATGCTGTTCAGACTAGGGACTCCTTGGCAAATTGTGCATAAGACCTCCACTATAATCTGGTATATATCAACAATCTAAAATAGTTGGGTGAGAATATGCTGTTGTGACTAGGGAGTCTTTAGTATTTTATGCACAACACACCCAATTTAATCCAGTATGGATTAATTAACATTCTAAATAGTTGCCCATGACTAGGTGCTTAGCGAGCCTTTTTTTTGCGGGTCATGCTTAGCGAGCATTCACCCAAGCTTGTAGTCTTCCAAGTAGCTAAATATTTTAAGAAACGTAAATATCATCCCTGCAACTTGAATAATAAAGAAATTGAGTTCACTATGTAGCACAATTGAGAAAATATGTGATGTATGATATTTACTAGATATGTTTCTTCAACCCTGTTGTTTGCTTGGCAAGTCACACTTCCAAATTTTTTGCAGCCTTTTTGGAAAGTTGCCAGCAACTCATATGGCAAAGGGCGGGGAGTTGTGGGTAAGAGATGTTTTACTTAATATAAAATAGATTTCCTTCGCCCACTTGTATAAGCTCCTTATATTCTCTCACTTTTCCCACTATATAGAAGTTACGGAAATATTTGAGACTTTTTAATGATTTTTTAAAACGGATTTCATGGATGTTTACAATGCTATAAGATGTACACGTACAAATTGTGGTGCTAAAATATGACCACATGTGCCTACACAAAACAATCAAATTGGTACAGCTAAGATGTACACGTTCAAATTGTGGTGCTTAAATATGACCACATGTGCCTACACAAAACAATCAAATTGGTACAGCCTAAACAGTGAATTGTATGCCATTCAAAAATGTACGGTTTGTTCTTTTTGTGTGGGACACATACGCTCCTGATTTTCTAGGCGTATATCAAGTTGGCACATATGCATGTAAACCCATGCATTCTTGTCATAACTTTTTGTAGTGGTAAAAGAGTAGAGATAATATAGGGAGCAGATCTAAGTGGGTGGAGATGATGAGCATTTGCCTTTTACGTAGTGTCCTATGCAAAATATAGAAGAAACATTATGCGTATGTTTTATTCTGTTGGTATTTTCAGGTATTCTTGATGCGAGTTTCATCAAACCTACCCACGACAAGCAGGACTTTGAGAAGTCAGTCCTTCATCAAAGGCTTGAGAATCGTTTGAAAGAAATGACTTATGAATACTGGTAAAGCTTTTTCTTTCAGAAAAATTCTAAAGATTTGCAACAGTAACGAACTAATGATAACTTGGTCACGTTTCTAATCTACAATAGACCCACACAAATATTATCTCATCATGCTAGCAGGTGTGCCCTGTTGTGGATCATTTTGCCAAATCATTTAATCAAAAAATTTGTCACTCGTTAGTCAGCACATGCTGTCTGGATTAAGAACCATAAGGCTGACCATATTGTGGGACCTTTGTGTAGTTCTGATAGTCCTTTTTTTCTGTCATTTACTGGATAGTTCATACCTTTTTTCTTTGATGTCGTCTGCTGGCAGCATACTTGCGGGGGGTGTTTGGTTAGCTGCGTTGCATGTGGCTCACATCTACCATGCAAATTTTGGTTGTTTGGTACCCTGTATGGGCTCTTCAGCCTGGCCCGATGGATGCAAAAAGGGGCCTCTCAGCCAGGCTGAGGGAAACGCAGGGATTGAGCGTAGCTTGCGTACAGGCTCGTTCCTTTGGTTTTCTTCTCCCCCCTTCGGTTTCTTCGGACCAAGCGCCGCCGTGCCCTTGTCAACGCCGCCGCCGCTGTGCCCTCGTCAAGCTCCGTCGCCGCGCCCTCATCAAGCTCCGCCGCCCTCCTTCGCCCATGTCCAAGCGTTGCTGCCGGCCTCGTCAAGCGCTGCCACCGGTCTCGTTCGCCTTCGTCCAAGCGCTGCACGCCGGATCCTGCCGCCTCGTGCCTTCACAAGCGAGGATCCACCGTCAGGCCATCTGGAGTCATCGAGCCCCAGATCCCGTCGCCATGATCCACGTTCCTTCCTGATTTCAGCTACATTCTGAAAAACCTGCATGTACAGCCAGCCATATCATACAAATTTCACCAAACACTCATCTCGGCTCATCGTTGCATCGGCTGAACCAGGCCGCACTCACCCAGCATCCCCCATGCCATGCAGCCTAAGGCTACCCAGGGAACCAAACACGTCCCGTGATGTTAATTTAGGTGCGCTCCCTAGGTCCTGAGTTTGCCATTCAAAATGTTAAAAAAAGCATCCGATATAATTTGACAATGCTTACACGACATGCATATAAGACTTAAATTTTGATCCAGTTTTTTGAGCAAAAAACTTACGTTTTATTGCAGTATGAAATCAGAACTGTACTGCTGTTACAATTGCAGAAGCATGTCTTGAAAAGAGCCATCACATGCATTGCAAAATAGTGAAGATTGGATTGTCAAGTCCAGTCATGACTGCGTTGTACTTATGAGTAGCCTTTTCCTCACAAAATTCCTCTCTTTAATCTGTGGCCTACTACTCTGCATTCTAGTACTTTAACCCCGAATCGTGCATCTATTGACTCCCTCCTTGTTTTATCTAAGATCTGAGTTTACTTGACATGTGAAATATTTGCGATGCTGTACCTACTGTGAATGTGTGCTGGGCATGAGAACACTGTGAACCACTGTAGTGCATGAACTGTAGCATTGCTGCACTGGCAACAGCAAGAGGTTTAATTTGTTGATCACTGTAGGAAGTTGCTGATTTTGAGTTAATTGGATGGCCTGAGATCATAACTTGTAAAAGCTGAATATTATCTCATTTGAGATATATTAACTAGTTAACTGCTAGTTGTTAACCTCATCTTAAACTTTTACGTGTTTGTTGTGATAAATGACTATGATTGATGTGTGGGTGTTTGTTGTGTCCTTGTCACACTTTTTTGGGTGACTTAATGTCATCAGAATTTCATGCTTGAACTAATCATTTTTGTAGGGGCTTGCATTGCCATCGCCTTGGTTATGATAACAAGTCATTACCTAAAGCATCCCGTGCACTTTATCGTGCTAAGCAGACGGGCGCTGGTAGTTCGCCAGCAAGTGTTCCGCATCAGTTACTGACTGCTGATATTCCAACAAGCAGCTGTGTACAGAGTAGTGAGTAATCCATCTTTCTAGGGTCACCTGTCAAATTTCACTATTTGGTTAATGTTTTTCTGTTTTTTAACAGGCATGGGACAGAAGAGAAATTTCGATGCCCTCGGAGTCATCAGCGACATAAATAATCACCAGACGAAGGCAAGGGAGACTAGTAGCATGGGCATCTATCTTTTCTGTCTGGTTACCCCCACCCACACACTGCGCGCACGCACACGCTATACACCGCAAAACTAATTCTTTTGGTCCTCTTAGAAGCGCATATTGGTATGGAACATCTTCAAAATACCATGAGCGTCCTTACATGGCTGATTTGTTGTTGGTTTTCTTTGACAGCATCGGGATGTTATTCAACGAAAACGATTTCATGAATACAAGACCTTGACACTTGAAAATGACAAATTGCGTGATGAGTAAGTACAATACAGAGTTTGATAAGGGACATCTATATATGCACTTTGTACATCTTTTTGTTTTAGCCATTGTAGTTTCTTTGTTTGTTAAGGAGCATCTACAGAGTTCAAAGCAGTTTAGGAAAGCATTTTCCCACATGCAATTTATCTGTTACTGCTGATGTAGTTAACGCAGAATATGAATAGTATATGTTGATAAAGAGGATTATCAGTTGCTCGTATGTCTGGGTACCATGTTTCTATTAGCAATATCAGGGTAGTATGAAAACAAATATACATGTAACATTAGAACCAAGAGGTTACAGCTTCTTCAAAGTAAATATGCCATGCGTGCTTCGACAATTTTAGTGTTAATGCCTATCTTTTTTGAATTACCAGATGCTTACAATACGAGGAATCAGAGAAGCAACTTGTCGAAAAGGTATTATTATCTTCTGTGCAAGTAAAGTAGTACCTCTTACTGTTGTTTCATGAGTGCAAATGACGAGGTACTGTCTCTAATTTCTGTGAATATGTACTTTGTCCAAACTTAAAGAAGTCAACCATTCTTGTAAAGTTCAGCCACATCATTTTTAATCTATTAATTGAAATCATGGTTTACTTCACCATCGTTAAGGTACAGCCTACATAGTATGAAGACCCTCCTTGTATTGATAATGAATCCATTTAGTGGCTTAATGCCATCGCCATCATAATTTGGTAATCATGAGTTACATTTAATCTTTGGTTGGTGCCCTTGTACATTCCTTTGTGTTATCTCCAGAGCTTGACATTTTAGAGAAATTTGGCAATCTTGAGTTACATTTTACTCTTTGGTTGGTGCCCTTGCACATTCCTATGTGTTATCTTTAGAGCTGAACATTTTAGAGAACTGATTGATATAACAAAAGAATATTGTGATCATGCTTTTAGGAACAAAAGCTCCGGTATCAAATTGCTAAGGAAACAAAGAAGTATGAGGAATTATTAGAAGAGCTCAAATTATTAGATGTGAAGTTAGAGACATAGTGAACAGTTTTTCGTTGCACTTCTCCACCATGATAACTCAGCTTGGTTCTTGGCTGACTGTATTTGAAGGATACACATGCTGATTGTCGTGCTATGTGTACTAGCTATGATTATGGGAAGAAATGGTCTCATCGACCAGCAATATCTTCTGGCTACCCTTCACTGGGTAGAGATGTACAATTTTGACACAGTAATCTTTGTAGGGAACTTTGTGTTGAAATACATGCATGTATATATGTTGTAGAAGTATGTCCACCATGTAATTTGGTTGTCTAATAGAGGTTTCACGAAAATATTGCTTCTATTTGTCATGATTCCGAAGTCTCTGAATATTACTGAAGAATGTATGGTTCGTTTATGAAGACCAGGCTCTAGTTCAGAGCAACTCTAGCAGACCCCGCAAAATCCCGACCCGCAAAATGCGTTTGCAGTTTGACGCGGATCTCGTTTGCGGGTCGAAAACGTGCGCAGCCGAACAGAAACCGTATATGGCACTGCATAATTTGAAAAAAAAGTTCTGTGGGAGAAATTGCAACCGTAGTAGTTCATCATGTGCTACATATACTACATGATCAAAGACTAATTCATTACAAACACTAGTTCATATTACATACTACATTCATTATAGTACTAGAGGGGGCGGGGATCTAACGGCGGCGAGCTCGCGGCCATGGACGATGCGGTGGAGGAGCTCAATCCTCCTCGTTGGAGCTGTTGGAGCTGCCGAGGTCGATATACTTCGCCTTTTGCTCCTCGCGGATGCGCCGCCACTCGTCGCCCTCCTTGGCGGCAAGGTTTGTCGTGACCGCCTGCTGGAATGATCTCCTCGGGCTCCTGCTTGACGGCAACGACCTCGATCTTCTCCAGCTCCTCCGACCACTACCTCTTCATGAGGAGAAGGCTTGCGCTGGAAAAGGAAGAGCTTGCGATGAAAGTGTTGGAAATATGCCCTAGAGGCAATAATAAAATGGTTATTATTATATTTCCTTGTTCATGATAATTGTCTATTGTTCATGCTATAATTGTGTTATCCGGAAATCGTAATACATGTGTGAATACGTAGACCACAACACGTCCCTAGTGAGCCTCTAGTTGACTAGCTCGTTGATCAAAAGATAGTCTTGGTTTCCTGACTATGGACATTAGATGTCATTGATAACGGGATCACATCATTAGGAGAATGATGTGATGGACAAGACCCAATCCTAAGCATAGCTCAAAGATTGTGTAGTTCGTTTGCTAGAGCTTTTCCGAATGTCAAGTATCATTTTCTTAGACCATGAGATTGTGCAACTCCTGGATACCGTAGGAGTGCTTTGGGTGTGCCAAACGTCACAACGTAACTATCTCCGAAAGTGTCTGTTGGGTTGGCACGAATCGAGACTGTGATTTGTCACTCCGTATGACGGAGAGGTATCTTTGGGCCCACTCGGTAATGCATCATCGTAATGAGCTCAATGTGACCAAGTGGTTGATCACGGGATCATGCATTACGGTACAAGTAAAGTGACTTGCCGGTAACGAGATTGAACGAGGTATTGGGATACCGACGATCGAGTCTCGGGCGAGTAACGTACCGATTGACAAAGGGAATTGTATACGGGATTGATTGAATCCACGACATCGTGGTTCATCCGATGAGATCATCGAGGAGCATGTGGGAGCCAACATGGGTATTCAGATCCCGCTGTTGGTTATTGACCGGAGAGTCGTCTCGGTCATGTCTGCGTGTCTTCCGAACCCGTAGGGTCTACACACTTAAGGTTCAGTGACGCTAGGGTTGTAGAGATATTAGTATGCGGTAACCTGAAAGTTGTTCGGAGTCCCGGATGAGATCCCGGACGTCACGAGGAGTTTCGGAATGGTCCGGAGGTGAAGAATTATATATAGGAAGTCCAGTTTCGGCCATCGGGAAAGTTTCGGGGGGTCACCGGTATTGTACCGGGACCATCGGAAGGGTCACGGGGGTCCACCGGGTGGGGCCACCTATCCCGGAGGGGCCCATGGGCTGAAGTGGGGAAGGGAACCAGCCCCTGGTGGGCTGGTGCGCCCCCCTTGGGCCTCCCCCTACGCCTAGGGTTGGAAACCCTAGGGGTGGGGGGCGCCCCACCTGGCTTGGGGGGCAAGCCACCCCCCTTGGCCGCCGCCCCCCCTTGAGATCCAATCTCTAGGGCCGGCGCCCCCCTAGGGGCCCTATATATAGTGGGGGGGGGGAGGGAGGGCAGCCGCACCCAAGCCCCTGGCGCCTCCCTCTCCCTCCCGTGACACCTCTCCCTCTCGTTGAGCTTGGCGAAGCCCTGCCAAGATCACCGTTGCTTCCACCACCACGCCGTCGTGCTGCTGGATCTCCATCAACCTTTCCTTCCCCCTTGCTGGATCGAGAAGGAGGAGACGTCTTCCCAATCGTACGTGTGTTGAACGCGGAGGTGCCGTCCGTTCGGCGCTAGGTCATCGGTGATTTGGATCACGACGAGTACGACTCCATCAACCCCGCTCTCTTGAACGCTTCCGCTCGCGATCTACAAGGGTATGTAGATGCACTCCCCTTTCCCTCGTTGCTAGATAACTCCATAGATTGATCTTGGTGATGCGTAGAAAATTTTAAATTCTGCTACGTTCCCCAACAGTGGCATCATGAGCTAGGTCTATGCGTAGTTTCTATGCACGAGTAGAACACAAAGCAGTTGTGGGCGTCGATATTGTCAATTTACTTGCCGTTACTAGTCTTATCTTGATTCGGCGGCATCGTGGGATGAAGCGGCCCGGACCGACCTTACACGTACGCTTACGTGAGACTGGTTCCACCGACTGACATGCACTAGTTGCATAAGGTGGCTAGCGGGTGTCTGTCTCTCCCACTTTAGTCGGATCGGATTCGTTGAAAAGGGTCCTTATGAAGGGTAAATAGAAATTGGCATATCACGTTGTGGTTTTGGCGTAGGTAAGAAACGTTCTTGCTAGAAACCTATAGCAGCCACGTAAAAACTTGCAACAACAATTAGAGGACGTCTAACTTGTTTTTGCAGCATGTGCCGTGTGAGTGATATGGCCAAAAGGATGTGATGAATGATATATGTGATGTATGAGATTGATCATGTTCTTGTAATAGGAATTACGACTTGCATGTCGATGAGTATGACAACCGCCAGGAGCCATAGGAGTTGTCTTAATTTATTTATGACTCGCGTGTCAACATAAACGTCATGTAATTACTTTACTTTATTGCTAAACCGTTAGCCATAGTAGTAGAAGTAATAGATGATGAGACAACTTCATGAAGACACGATGATGGAGATCATGGTGTCATGCCGGTGACGATGATGATCATGGCGCCCCGAAGATGGAGATCAAAAGGAGCAAATGATATTGGCCATATCATGTCACTATTTGATTGCATGTGATGTTTATCATGTTTTTACATCTTATTTGCTTAGAACGGCGGTAGCTTAAATAAGATAACCCCTCACATAATTTCAAGAAAGTGTCCCCCTAACTGTGCACCGTTGCGAAGGTTCATTGTTTCGAAGCACCACGTGATGATCGGGTGTGATAGATTCTAACGTTCGAATACAACGGGTGTAAGCCAGATTTACACACGCAATACACTTAGGTTGACTTGACGAGCCTAGCATGTACAGACATGGCCTCGGAACACGGAAGACCGAAAGGTCGAGCATGAGTCGTATAGAAGATACGATCAACATGAAGATGTTCACCGATGTTGACTAGTCCGTCTCACGTGATGATCGGACACGACCTAGTTGACTCGAATCATGTTTCACTTAGATGACTAGAGGGATGTCTATCTGAGTGGGAGTTCATCGAATAATTTGATTAGATGAACTTAATTATCATGAACTTAGTCTAAAATCTTTACAATGTGTCTTGTAGATCAAATGGCCCACGCTAATGTTGCTCTCAACTTCAACGCGTTCCTAGAGAAAACCAAGCTGAAAGATGATGGCAGCAACTATACGGACCGGGCCCGGAACCTGAGGATCATCCTCATAGCTGCCAAGAAAGATTATGTCCTAGAAGCACCGCTAGGTGACGCACCCATCCCAGAGAACCAAGACGTTATGAACGCTTGGCAGTCACGTGTTGATGATTACTCCCTCGTTCAGTGTGGCATGCTTTACAGCTTAGAACCGGGGCTCCAAAAGCGTTTTGAGCAACACGGAGCATATGAGATGTTCGAAGAGCTGAAAATAGTTTTCCAAGCTCATGCCCGGGTCGAGAGATATGAAGTCTCCACAAGTTCTTCAGTTGTAAGATGGAGGAAAATAGTTCTGTCAGTGAGCACATACTCAAAATGTCTGGGTTGCATAACCGCTTGACTCAGCTGGGAGTTAATCTCCCGGATGACGCGGTCATTGACAGAATCCTTCAGTCGCTTCCACCGAGCTACAAGAGCTTTGTGATGAACTTCAATATGCAGGGGATGGAAAAGACCATTCCTGAGGTATATTCAATGCTGAAATCAGCGGAGGTGGAGATCAAAAAGGAACATCAAGTGTTGATGGTGAATAAAACCACTAAGTTTAAGAAAGGCAAGGGTAAGAAGAACTTCAAGAAGGACGGCAAGGGGGTTGCCGCGCCCGGTAAGTAAGCTGCCGGGAAGAAGCCAAAGAATGGGCCCAAGCCCGAGACTGAGTGTTTTTATTGCAAGGGAAGTGGTCAGTGGAAGCGTAACTGCCCCAAATACTTAGCGGACAAGAAGGCCGGCAACACTAAAGGTATATGTGATATACATGTAATTGATGTGTACCTTACCAGTACTCGTAGTAGCTCCTGGGTATTTGATACCGGTGCGGTTGCTCATATTTGTAACTCAAAACAGGAGCTGCGGAATAAGCGGAGACTGGCGAAGGACGAGGTGACGATGCGCGTCGGGAATGGTTCCAAGGTCGATGTGATCGCCGTCGGCACGCTACCTCTACATTTACCTACGGGATTAGTTTTAAACCACAATAATTGTTATTTAGTGCCAGCTTTGAGCATGAACATTGTATCAGGATCTTGTTTAATTTGAGATGGCTACTCATTTAAATCCGAGATAATGGTTGTTCTATTTATATGAGAGATATGTTTTATGGTCATGCCCCATTGGTGAATGGTTTATTCTTAATGAATCTCGAGCGTAATGTTACACATATTCATAGTGTGAATACCAAAAGATGTAAGGTTGATAATGATAGTCCCACATACTTGTGGCACTGCCGCCTTGGTCACATAGGTGTCAAATGCACGAAGAAGCTCCATGCAGATGGACTTTTGGAGTCTCTTGATTACGAATCATTTGACACGTGCGAACCATGCCTCATGGGTAAAATGACCAAGACTCCGTTCTCAGGAACAATGGAGCGAGCAACCAACTTATTGGAAATCATACATACTGATGTGTGCGGTCCAATGAGTGTTGAGGCTCGTAGTGGCTATCGTTATGTTCTCACCCTCACTGATGACTTGAGTAGATATGGGTATGTCTACTTAATGAAACACAAGTCTGAGACCTTTGAAAAGTTCAAGGAATTTCAGAGTGAGGTTGAGAATCAATGTGACAGGAAAATCAAGTTCTTGCGATCAGATCGTGGGGGAGAATACTTGAGTCACGAATTTGGCACACACTTAAGGAAATATGGAATAGTTTCACAACTCGCTCCGCCTGGAACACCTCAGCGTAATGGTGTGTCCGAACATCGTAATCGCACTCTATTGGATATGGTGCGATCTATGATGTCTCTTACCGATCTACCGTTGTCATTTTGGGGCTATGCTTTAGAGACTGCCGCATTCACTTTAAATAGGGCTCCGTCGAAATCCGTTGAGACGACACCGTATGAATTATGGTTTGGGAAGAAACCTAAGCTGTCGTTTCTAAAAGTTTGGGGATGCGATGCTTATGTCAAGAAACTTCAACCTGAAAAGCTCGAACCCAAGTCGGAAAAATGCGTCTTCATAGGATACCCTAAAGAAACTATTGGGTATACCTTCTACCTCAGATCCAAAGGCAAGATCTTGGTTGCCAAGAATAGATCCTTTCTAGAGAAAGAGTTTCTCTCGAAAGAAGTAAGTGGGAGGAAAGTAGAACTTGATGAAGTATTGCCTCTTGAACCGGAGAGTGGCACAGCTCAAGAAAATGTTCCTGAGGTGGCTGCACCGACTAGAGAGGAAGTTAATGATGATGATCATGAAACTTCAGATCAAGTTGCTACTGAACTTCATAGGTCCACAAGGGCACGTTCCGCACCAGAGTGGTACAGCAACCCTGTCCTGGAAATCATGTTGTTAGACAATGGTGAACCTTCGAACTATGAAGAAGCGATGGCGGGCCCAGATTCCGACAAATGGCTGGAAGCCATGAAATCCGAGATAGGATCCATGTATGAAAACGAAGCATGGACTTTGACTGACTTGCCCGACGATCGGCGAGCCATAGAAAATAAATGGATCTTAAGAAGAAGACAAACGCGGATGGTAATGTAACCATCTATAAAGCTCGGCTTGTCGCTAAGGGTTATCGACAAGTTCAAGGGGTTGACTACGATGAGACTTTCTCACCCGTAGCGGAGCTGAAGTCCGTCCGAATCATGTTAGCAATTGCCGCATTCTATCATTATGAGATATGGCAAATGGACGTCAAAACGACATTCCTTAATGGTTTCCTTAAGGAAGAGTTGTATATGATGCAGCCGGAAGGTTTTGTCGATCCTAAGAATGCTGACAAGGTGTGCAAGCTCCAGCGCTCGATCTATGGGCTGGTGCAAGCATCTCGGAGTTGGAACATTCGTTTTGATGAGATGATCAAAGCGTTTGGGTTTACGCAGACTTATGGAGAAGCCTGCATTTACAAGAAAGTGAGTGGGAGCTCTGTAGCATTTCTCATATTGTATGTGGATGACATACTGTTGATGAGAAATGATATAGAATTCTTGGAAAGCATAAAGGCCTACTTGAACAAGTGTTTTTCAATGAAGGATCTTGGAGAAGCTGCCTACATATTAGGCATCAAGATCTATAGAGATAGATCAAGACACCTCATTGGTCTTTCACAGAGTATGTACCTTGACAAGATATTGAAGAAGTTCAATATGGATCAGTCAAAGAAGGGGTTCTTGCCTGTGTTGCAAGGTATGAGATTGAGCACGGCTCAATGCCCGACCACGGCAGAAGATAGAGAAAAGATGAGTGTCGTCCCCTATGCCTCAGCCATAGGGTCTATCATGTATGCTATGCTGTGTACCAGACCTGATGTAAACCTTGCCGTAAGTTTGGTAGGAAGGTACCAAAGTAATCCCGACATGGAACACTGGACAGCGGTCAACAATATCCTAAAGTACCCGAAGAGGACTAAGGATATGTTTCTCGTTTATGGAGGTGACGAAGAGCTCGTCGTAAAGGGTTACATCGATGCTAGCTTCGACACAGATCTGGATGACTCTAAGTCACAAACCGGATACGTGCATATTTTGAATGGTGGGGCAGTAAGCTGGTGCAGTTGCAAGAAAAGCGTTGTGGCGGGATCTACATGTGAAGCGGAGTACATGGCAGCCTCGGAGGCAGCACAAGAAGCAATCTGGGTGAAGGAGTTCATTACCGACCTAGGAGTCATTCCCAATGCGTCAGCCCCGATGACTCTCTTCTGTGACAACACTGGAGCTATTGCCCTTGCCAAGGAGCCCAGGTTTCACAGGAAGACCAGTCATATCAAGCATCGCTTCAACTCCATTCGTGAAAGTGTTCAGAATGGAGACATAGATATTTGTAAAGTACATACGGACCTGAATGTAGCAGATCCGTTGACTAAACCTCTCCCTAGAGCAAAACATGATCAACACCAGAACTCTATGGGTGTTCGATTCATCACAATGTGACTAGATTATTGACTCTAGTGCAAGTGGGAGACTGTTGGAAATATGCCCTAGAGGCAATAATAAAATGGTTATTATTATATTTCCTTGTTCATGATAATTGTCTATTGTTCATGCTATAATTGTGTTATCCGAAAATCGTAATACATGTGTGAATACATAGACCACAAGACGTCCCTAGTGAGCCTCTAGTTGACTAGCTCGTTGATCAAAAGATAGTCATGGTTTCCTGACTATGGACATTAGATGTCATTGATAACGAGATCACATCATTAGGAGAATGATGTGATGGACAAGACCCAATCCTAAGCATAGCTCAAAGATCATGTAGTTTGTTTGCTAGAGCTTTTCCGAATGTCAAGTATCATTTCCTTAGACCATGAGATTATGCAACTCCCGGATACCGTAGGAGTGATTTGGGTGTGCCAAACGTCACAACGTAACTGGGTGACTATAAAGGTGCACTACGGGTATCTCTGAAAGTGTCTGTTGGGTTGGCACGAATCGAGACTGGGATTTGTCACTCCGTATGACGGAGAGGTATCTCTGGGCCCACTCGGTAATGCATCATCATAATGAGCTCAATGTGACCAAGTGGTGATCACGGGATCATGCATTACAGTACGAGTAAAGTGACTTGCCGGTAACGAGATTGAACGAGGTATTGGGATACCGACGATCGAGTCTCGGGCGAGTAACGTACCGATTGACAAAGGGAATTGTATACGGGATTGATTGAATCCATGACATCGTGGTTCATCCGATGAGATCATCGAGGAGCATGTGAGAGCCAACATGGGTATCCAGATCCCGCTGTTGGTTATTGACCGGAGAGTCGTCTCGGTCATGTCTACGTGTCTCCCGAACCCGTAGGGTCTACACGCTTAAGGTTCAGTGATGCTAGGGTTGTAGAGATATTAGTATGCAGTAACCCGAAAGTTGTTCGGAGTTCCGGATGAGATCCCGGACGTCACGAGGAGTTCCAGAATGGTCCGGAGGTGAAGAATTATATATAGGAAGTCCAGTTTTGGCCATCGGGAAAGTTTTGGGGGTCACCGTTATTGTACTGGGACCACCGGAAGGGTCCCGGGGGTCCACCGGGTGGGGCCACCTATCCCGGAGGGCCCCATGGGCTGAAGTGGGGAAGGGAACCAGCCCCTGGTGGGCTGGTGCGCCCCCCTTGGGCCTCCCTCTGCGCCTAGGGTTGGAAACCCTAGGGGTGGGGGGCGCCCCACTTGGCTTGGGGGGCAAGCCACCCCCCTTGGCCGCCGCCTCCCTTGAGATCCAATCTCTAGGGCCGGAGCCCCCTAGGGGCCCTATATATAGTGGGGGGAGGGAGGGCAGCCGCACCCAAGCCCCTGGCGCCTCCCTCTCCCTCCCGTGACACCTCTCCCTCTCACTGAGCTTGGCGAAGCCCTGCCGAGATCACCGTTGCTTCCACCACCACGCCGTCGTGCTGCTGGATCTCCATCAACCTCTCCTTCCCCCTTGCTGGATCAAGAAGGAGGAGACGTCTTCCCAACCGTACGTGTGTTGAACACGGAGGTGCCATCCGTTCGGCGCTAGGTCATCGGTTATTTGGATCACGACGAGTACGACTCCATCAACCCCGTTCTCTTGAACGCTTCCGCTCGCGATCTACAAGGGTATGTAGATGCACTCCCCTTTCCCTCGTTGCTAGATAACTCCATAGATTGATCTTGGTGATGCGTAGAAAATTTTAAATTCTGCTACGTTCCCCAACAGAAAGAGGGCCTCGCGGCGGAGGACGAGCCCTCGGCGAAGGAGGGCGTACGCCTGTGCCGACGGTCGTACTCCTCCGTCTCACGGACGCGGAAGCTCGGCGGCGGCAAGAGGCCCCTGTTCATCCACTTCCTCGCCCCGTCCGACCGGACACGCCGTTCGCGCTCGGGGTCGCTGTCGCCGCCGGATATGCTCCCGGAGCTACCGCCGGAGCTCCACATGGCGGCTGGAGGCGGAAGGGTCTCATCGGCTGCGAGAAATGTGAGGAGTGGAGTGGGGAATTGCGGAGAGACGTGGCGACGGGGGGATAGCGTTTCGACCCGCAAATGCACCGCGAACTTGTAGATATACTGCTCGAGGGGTTGGGGGCGGTTTGCGGGCCGCGATAAAATTTGTTACGGGTCGGGCGAGTATACGGGCTCTGTTCTGGCCAAAAAATTGGGCCGAGCCCGTATACTCGCCGGAATTTTGCGGGGTCTGCTAGAGTTGCTGTCAATGACATCAACAAACAACTCTTTCAGCAGGTTATTTTGCTTTATCAACTCTACCTCATTTTCATTTACTTTCTGTGTTACTATACTTGTGATATAAAGCCAACTGGGTGTAATAGAGTTTGATTCTGATAGGAGCTGGGATCCTACCAGGTCTAGCTCGTAGGTTGTAGGGTTGGAAGGGGGTTTGGCATGGAGGAAGGCAAGGCCGCCGGCGCTGAGGTGCCATCGTCACGTGCGCGCGCGCGAGAGAGGGCGCAGGGGGCGGCGGCTAGGGTTAGGTCTCACAACTCCCTTCAGGAAGCCGAGCAAATATGATTGCTTCTGGTTAATCTCAAAACGGGTCCTTGCATGAGTTTATATAATCCTCCTAATGATATAATTTGGGCTAAGCCCCTAACACGATAAGATAAGTTGGGCTGGCCCCCTAAGTGCCTGCACCATGAGGCCTTCTCTCGCTATAGTGTATGGCGGTCATAACATCTCTCCCCGCTTGCGCAAACAGCTCGTCCTCGAGCTGAAAGTCGGGAAAGTGCTGGCGGAACTCGTCGAGGTGCGCCCAAGTGGCGTCCTCCTCCAGAAGTCCCAGGCACTGAATCAACAAGCGCCACGCACCCCAGCTCTGCTGGACCTTCGAAACCTTCGCTGGACCGGGAAGTAAACGACCCTCGGAGGTCCGAGGCAGATCCAGCGTGACCGCCGGTGGCTCGCCACGGGAAAGGCTTCAACAAGCCCACATGGAAGATGTCATGGATGCGAGCGCCCGATGGCAGCTGAAGGCGGTAGGCGATGTGGCCGATGCGCTCCAACACCTGAAACGGCCCAGCATTGCGGGGACCTAGCTTGCGCTTAGCGCGCGGGTTTAGTGACTGCGTAGAGCGGTGAAGTAGGCGCAGCCACACCCAGTCGCCCACCACGAACTCCGCCTCACGGTGGTGAGTGTCGTATTACTTCTTGGAGAGCTACTAGGCCTGGAGAAGATGCTGGCGCACCTCGGCAAGGGTCTCATCCCTGCCGTGGAGAAGCTCGGCCGCCACCTCGATCCGTGCCGTGTCCGGCTGGAATGATAAGATGGGTGGCGGAGGACGACCGTAGACCACCTCAAAGGGCGTGGCACGCAGGGCGGAGTAGTATGAGGTGTTGTAGCAGTACTCTACCCAAGAGAGCTAGTCGACCCATGCACGTGGGCGATCACCTGTAACACAACATAAGTACATGACAATCACCTTGTTGACCACCTCGGATTGGCTGTCCATCTGGGGGTGGAAAGCCGTACTAAGGCGGAGCTTCATGCCCGCCATCCGAAACAGGTCGCGCCAGACATGTCCCGTGAACACCGGGTCACGGTCGCTGATGATCGAGGACGGAAATAAGTGAAGGCGGATGGTGCCGTCGAAAAAGGCCCGCGCGATGGGGGTGGCAGTGTAGGGATGGCCGAGCGCAATGAAGTGCGCATACTTGGAGAAGCAGTCGACCACCGTAAGGATGACGGACTTGCCGCCCACCTTGGGGAGGCCCTCGATGAAGTCCATGGAGATGTTGGCCCAGACCTGAGAGGGAACCTCCAGGGGCTGTAGTAGCCCCGCCGGCTGCAATGTCTCCGTCTTGATGCGCTGGCATTTCACGCAAGACCGCACCCAGTCGCGCACCAACGCACGATCATCGGGGATGTAGAAATTTGCGTGAAGATGGTGGAGGGTCTTCTGCACGCCCTCGTGGCCGGTCGAATGGGCCAGCAGCAGGGCCTGGTGACAGAGGTCGTCGTTATCCGGCACGAAAAGCCGGCGCTCGTGCAGGAGCAGCCCGTCGGCCAGTTGCCACGGCTCCTCCAGGTCGCCGTCCGTGAGGCACTGACGGAGGAGCCGTGCGTCAGCGGCGCTAGCGGTGGCGCGATGGATGTCGTCGATGAAGGCGAAGGAGGGGCCCGAGCGGATGCAGAGGGCTGCCCCCGTGGAGTCGACGGTGTCCGTGTCGCGGCGGTGTTGAGGCGACCCAGACGGTACTCAACGGTGAAGTCAAACCCGAAGAGCTTGCTGATCCACTGATGCTACGACACGGTGACGAGGCGCTGGTCCAACAAAAAATTGAGGCTGTAGTGGTCCGTGCGGATACAGAACAACCACCCTCGTAAATATGGCCTCCAGTGCCGCCTGCACCAAGCCGATGAGCTCCCACTCGTAGGCGGTGAGCTTGTGGTGGCGCGCGGCGAAGGGCCTGCTGAAGAACGCGAGTGGCCCGTTGCCTTGATGTAGGACGGCGCCAAACCCCACGCCCGAGGCGTCACAGTCCACCACGAAGAGCTTGTCAAAGTCAGGCATCTGGAGGACCGGTCCCGTCGTGAGCGCCTGCTTGAGGGTCGCGAACGCCTCAGTCACCTCAGTATCCCAAGAGAAGGCATCGCGGCGGAGCAGGCGCGTGAGGGGAGCCACGATGAGGCCAAACTCCCGGATGAACTTTCGGTTGTAGCCCGCGAGGCCGAGGAAACCACGGAGGGCCCGCGATGAGTGCAGCGTTGGCCACGCCGCGATAGCCGCCACCTTGTCGGCATTGTTGGGGAACGTAGTAATTTCAAAAAATTTCCTACGCACACGCAAGATCATGGTGATGCATAGCAACGAGAGGGGAGAGTGTGATCTACGTACCCCTGTAGACCGACAGCGGAAGTGTTAGCACAACGCGGTTGATGTAGTCGTACGTCTTCACGGCCTGACCGATCAAGCACCAAAACTACGGCACCTCCGATTTCTAGCACACGTTCTAGCACACGTTCAGCTCGATGACGATCCCCGGACTCCGATCCAGCAAAGTATCAGGGAGGAGTTCCGTCAGCACGACGGCGTGGTGACGATCTTGATGTACTACCGTTGCAGGGCTTTGCCTAAGCACCGCTACAATATTATCGAGGATTATGGTGGAAGGGGGCACCGCACACGGCTAAGAATATGATCACGTGGATCAACTTGTGTCTATGGGGTGCCCCCTGCCCCTGTATATAAAGGAGTGGAGGAGGGGAGGGACGGCCCTCTCTATGGCGCGCCCTAGGGGAGTCCTACTCCCACCAGGAGTAGGATTCCCCCTTTCGTAGTCCAACTAGGAGTCCTTCCATGTAGTAGGAGTAGGAGACAAGGAAGGGGAAGAGGGAAGAGAAGGAAGGAGGGGGCGCAGCCCCTCCCCCTAGTCCAATTCGGACTAGGCCTTGGGGGGGGGGGCGGCCTGCCTCTCCCTCTCCCCTAAAGCCCAATAAGGCCCATATACTTCTTCTCCCGTATTCCCGTAACTCCCCGGTACTCCGAAAAATACCCGAACCACTCGGAACCTTTCCGATGTCCGAATATAGTCGTCCAATATATCGATTTTTACGTCTCGACCATTTCGAGACTCCTCGTCATGTCCCCGATCTCATCCGGGACTCCGAACTCCTTCGGTACATCAAAACTCATAAACTCATAATATAACTGTCATCGAAACCTTAAGCGTGCGGACCCTACGGGTTCGAGAACAATGTAGACATGACCGAGACACGTCTCCGGTCAATAACCAATAGCGGAACCTGGATGCTCATATTGGCTCCTACATATTCTACGAAGATCTTTATCGGTCAGACCGCATAACAACATACGTTGTTCCCTTTGTCATCGGTATGTTACTTGCCCAAGATCGATCGTCGGTATCTCAATACCTAGTTCAATCTCGTTACCGGCAATCTCCTTACTCGTTTCGTAATACATCATCTCGCAACTAACTCATTAGTTGCAATGCTTGCAAGGCTTAGGTGATGTGCATTACCGAGAGGGTCCAGAGATACCTCTCCGACAATCGGAGTGACAAATCCTAATCTCGAAATACGCCAACCCAATATGTACCTTTGGAGACACCTATAGAGCTCCTTTATAATCACCCAGTTACGTTGTGACGTTTGGTAGCAAACAAAGTGTTCCTCCGGTAAACGGGAGTTGCATAATCTCATAGTCATAGGAACATGTATAAGTCATGAAGAAAGCAATAGCAACATACTAAACGATCGGGTGCTAAGCTAATGGGATGGGTCATGTCAATCACATCATTCTCCTAATAATGTGACCCCGTTAATCAAATGACAACACATGTCTATGGTTAGGAAACATAACCATCTTTGATTAATGAGCTAGTCAAGTAGAGGAATACTAGTGACGTTTAGTTTGTCTATGTATTCACACAAGTATTATGTTTCCGGATAATACAATTCTAGCATGAATAATAAACATTTATCATGAAATAAGGAAATAAATAATAACTTTATTATTGCCTCTAGGGCATATTTCCTTCAGTCTCCCACTTACACTAGAGTCAATAATCTAGTTCACATCGCCATGTGATCTAACATCAATAGTTCACATCTTTATGTGGTTAACACCCATAGTTCACATCGATATGTGACCAACACCCAAAGGGTTTACTAGAGTCAGTAATCTAGTTCACATCGCTTATGTGATTAACACCCAATGAGTACTAAGGTGTGATCATGTTTTGCTTGTGAGATAATCTTAGTCAACGGGTCTGTCACATACAGATCCGTAAGTATTTTGCGAATTTCTATGTCTACAATGCTCTACACGGAGCTACTTTAGCTAATTGCTCCCACTTTCAATATGTATCCAGATGAAGACTTAGAGTCATCCGGATCAGTGCCAAAACTTGTACCGACGTAACCCTTTTACGACGAACCTTTTGTCACCTCCATAATTGAGAAACACATCCTTATTCCACTAAGGATAATTTTGACCGCTGTCCAGTGATCTACTCCTAGATCACTATTGTACTCCCTTGCCAAAATCAGTGTAGGGTATACAATAGATCTGGTACATAGCATGGCATACTTTATAGAACCTATGGCTGAGGCATAGGGAATGACTTTCATTCTTTTTCTATCTTCTGCCGTGGTTGGGCTTTGAGTCTTACTCAATTTCACACCTTGTAACACAGTCAAGAACTCTTTCTTTGACTGTTCCATTTTGAACTACTTCAAAATCTTGTCAAGGTATGTACTTATTGAAAAAACTTATCAAGCGTCTTGATCTATCTCTATAGATCTTGATGCTTAATATGTAGGCAGCTTCGCCGAGGTCTTTCTTTGAAAAACTTCTTTCAAACACTCCTTTATGCTTTGTAGAATAATTCTACATTATTTCCGATCAATAATATGTCATTCACATATACTTGTCAGAAATGCTGCAGTGCTCCCACTCACTTTCTTGTAAATACAGGCTTCACCACAAGTCTGTATAAAACTATATACTTTGATCAACTTATCAAAGCGTATATTCCAACTCCGAGATGCTTGCACCAGTCCATAGATGGATCGCTGGAGCTTGCATATTTTGTTAGCACCTTTAGGATTGACAAAACCTTCTGGTTGCATCATATACAACTCTTCTTTAAATCCATTAAGGAATGTAGTTTTGTTTATCCATTTGCTAGATTTCATAAAAATGTGGCAATTGCTAACATGATTTGGACAGACTTAAGCATAGATACGATTGAGAAACTCTTATCGTAGTCAACACCTTGAACTTGTCGAATTTTTTTTGCGACAATTCTAGCTTTGTAGATAGTAACACTACTATCAGCGTCCGTCTTCCTCTTGAAGATCCATTTAATCTCAATGACTTGCCGAACATCGGGCAAGTCAACCAAAGTCCATACTTTGTTCTCATACATGGATCTCATCTCAGATTTCATGGCCTCAAGCCATTTTGCAGAATCTGGGCTCACCATCGCTTCCTCATAGTTCGTAGGCTCGTCATGGTCAAGTAACATGACCTTCAGAACTGGATTACCGTACCACTCTGGTGCGGATCTCACTCTGTTTTTACCTACGAGGTTCGGCAGTAACTTGATCTGAAGTTACATGATCATCATCATTAGCTTCCTCACTAATCGGTCTAGTAGTCAAAGGAACAGATTTCTGTGATGAACTACTTTCCAATAAGGGATCAGGTACAGCTACCTCATCAAGTTCTACTTTCCTCCCACTCACTTCTTTCGAGAGAAACTCCTTCTCTAGAAAGTTTCCGAATTTAGCAACAAAAGTCTTGCCTTCGGATCTGTGATAGAAGGTGTATCCAATAGTTTCCTTTGGATATCCTATGAAGACACATTTCTCCGATTTGGGTTCGAGCTTATCAGGTTGAAGCTTTTTCACATAAGCATCGCAGCCCCAAACTTTCAGAAACGACAACTTTGGTTTCTTGCCAAACCACAGTTCATAAGGCGTCGTCTCAACGGATTTTAGATGGTGCCCTATTTAACGTGAATGCAGCTGTCTCTAATGCATAACCCCAAAACGATAGTGGTAGTTCGGTAAGAGACATCATAGATCGCACCATATCTAATAAAGTACGGTTATGACGTTCGGACACACCATTACATTGTGGTGTTCCAGGTGGCGTGAGTAGTGAAACTATTTCACATTGTTTTTAACTGAAGGCCAAACTCGTAACTCAAATACTCTTCTCTATGATCAGATCGTACAAACTTTATTTTCTTGTTACGATGATTTTCCACTTCACTCTGAAATTCTTTGAACTATTCAAATGTTTCAGACTTGTGTTTCATCAAGTAGATATATTCATATCTGCTCAAATCATCTTTGAAGATCAGAAAATAATGATTCTTGTCGCGAGCCTCAATATTCATCGGACCACATACATCAGTATGTATGATTTCCAACAAATATGTTGCTCGCTCCATTGTTCCGAAGAACAGAGTCTTAGTCATCTTGCCCATGAGGCATGGTTCGCAAGCATCAACTGATTCATAATCAAGTGATTCCAAAAGTCCATCAGCATGGAGTTTCTTCATGCGCTTTACACCAATATGACCTAAACGGCAGTGCCACAAATAAGTTGCACTATCATTATTAACTTTGCATCTTTTGGTTTCAATATTATGATTATGTGTATCACTACGATCGAGATCCAACGAACTATTTTCATTGGGTGTGTAACCATATAAGGTTTTATTCATGTAAACAGAACAACAATTTATTCTCTTACTTAAATGAATAACCGTATTACAATAAACATGATCAAATCATATTAATGCTCAACGCAAATACCAAATAACACTTATTTAGGTTCAACACTAATCCCGAAATTATAGGGAGTGTGCGATGATGATCATATCAATCTTGGAACCACTTCCAACACACATCGTCACTTCACCCCTAACTAGTCTCTGTTTATTCTGCAACTCCCGTTTCGAGTTACTAATCTTAGCAACTGAACTAGTATCAAATACTGAGGGGTTTCTATAAACACTAGTAAAGTACACATCAATAACATGTATATCAAATATACTTATGTTCACTTTGCCATCCTTCTTATCCGCCAATCACTTGGGGTAGTTCCGCTTCCAGTGACCAGTCCCTTTGGAGTAGAAGCACTTAGTCTCAGGCTTAGGACCAGACTTGGGCTTCTTCACTTGAGCAGCAACTTGCTTGCTGTTCTTCTTGAAGTTCCCCTTCTTCCCTCTACCCTTTTCTTGAAACTAGTGGTCTTGTCTACCATCAACACTTGATGTTTTCTCGATTTCTACCTTCGTCAATTTCAGCATTACGAAGAGCTTGGGAATCGTTTCTGTTATCCCTTGCATATCATAGTTCATCATGAAGTTCTACTAACTTGGTGATGGTGACTAGAGAATTCTATCAATCACTATTTTATCTGGAAGATTAACTCCCACTTGATTCAAGTGATTGTAGTACCCAGACAATCTGAGCACATGCTCACTAGTTGAGCGATTCTCCTCCATCTTTTAGCTATAGAACTTGTTGGAGACTTCATATCTCTCAACTCGGGTATTTGCTTGAAATATTAACTTCAACTCCTGGAACATCTCATATGGTCCATGACATTCAAAACGTCTTTGAAGTCCCGATTCTAAGCCATTAAGCATGGTGCACTAAACTATCAAGTAGTCATCATATTGAGCTAGCCAAACGTTCATAACGTCTGCATCTGCTCCTGCAATAAGTCTGTCACCTAGCGGTGCATCAAGGACATAATTCTTCTGTGCAGCAATGAGGATAAACCTCAGATCACGGATCCAATCCGCATCATTGCTACTAACATCTTGCAATACAATTTTCTCTAGGAACATATCAAAATAAACACAGGGAAGCAACAACGCGAGCTATTGATCTACAACATGATTTACTAAATACTACCAGGACTAAGTTCATGATAAATTTAAGTTCATTTAATCATATTACTTAAGAACTCCCACTTAGATAGACATCCCTCTAATCCTCTAAGCGATCACGTGATCCAAATCAACTAAACCATGTCCGATCATCACGCGAGATGGAGTAGTTTCATTGGTGAACATCACTATGTTGATCATATCTACTATATGATTCACGCTCGACCTTTCGGTCTCCGTGTTTCGAGGCCATATCTGTATATGCTTGGCTCGTCAAGTACAACCTGAGTATTCCGCGTGTGCAACTGTTTTGCACCCGTTGTATTTGAACATAGAGCCTATCACACCCGATCATCACGTGGTGTCTCAGCACGAAGAACTTTCGCAACAGTGCATACTCAGGGAGAACACTTCTTGATAATTAGTGAGAGATCATCTTAAAATGCTACCGTCAATCAAAGCAAGATAAGATGCATAAAAGATAAACATGACATGCAATCAATATAAGTGATATGATATGGCCATCATCATCTTGTGCTTGTGATCTCCATCTTCGAAGCACCGTCGTGATCACCATCGTCACCGGCGCGGCACCTTGATCACCATCGTAGCATCGTTGTTGTCTCACCAATCTTATGCTTCCATGACTATCGCTACCGTTTAGTGATAAAGTAAAGCATTACAGCACAATTGCATTGCATACAATAAAGCGACAACCATATGGCTCCTGCCAGTTGCCGATAACTTGGTTACAAAACATGATCATCTCATACAATAAAATTTAGCATCATGTCTTGACCATATCACATCACAACATGCCCTGCAAAAACAAGTTAGATGTCCTCTACTTTGTTGTTGCAAGTTTTACGTGGCTGCTACGGGCTTAAGCAAGAACCAATCTTACCTACGCATCAAAACCACAACGATAGTTTGTCAAGTTGGTGCTGTTTTAACCTTCACAAGGACCGGGCGTAGCCACACTCGGTTCAACTAAAGTTGGAGAAACTGTCACCCGCTAGCCACCTTTGTGCAAAGCACGTCGGGAGAACCGGTCTCGCGTAAGCGTACGCGTAATGTCGGTCCGGGCCGCTTCGTCCAACAATACCGCCGAACCAAAGTATGACATGCTGGTAAGCAGTATGACTTATATCGCCCACAACTCACTTGTGTTCTACTCGTGCATATAACATCAACACATAAAACCAGGCTCGGATGCCACTGTTGAGGAACGTAGTAATTTCAAAAAATTTCCTACACACACGCAAGATCATGGTGATGCATAGCAACGAGAGGGGAGAGTGTGATCTACGTACCCTTGTAGACCGACAGCGGAAGCGTTAGCACAACGCGGTTGATGTAGTCGTACGTCTTCACGGCCTGACCGATCAAGCACCGAAACTACGGCACCTCCAAGTTCTAGCACACGTTCTAGCACACATTCAGCTCGATGACGATCCCCGGACTCCGATCCAGCAAAGTATCGGGGAGGAGTTCCGTCAGCACGACGGCGTGGTGACGATCTTGATGTACTACCGTTGCAGGGCTTCGCCTAAGCACCGCTACAATATTATCGAGGATTATGGTGGAAGGGGGCACCGCACACGGCTAAGAATATGATCACGTGGATCAACTTGTGTCTATGGGGTGCCCCCTGCCCCTGTATATAAAGGAGTGGAGGAGGGGAGGGCCGGCCCTCTCTATGGCGCGCCCTAGGGGAGTCCTACTCCCACCGGGAGTAGGATTTCCCCTTTCCTAGTCCAACTAGGAGTCCTTCCATGTAGTAGGAGTAGGAGACAAGGAAGGGGAAGATGGAAGAGAAGGAAGGAGGGGGCGCAGCCCCTCCCCCTAGTCCAATTCGGACTAGGCCTTGGGGGGGCGCGCGGCCTGCCTCTCCCTCTCCCCTAAAGCCCAATAAGGCCCATATACTTCTTCTCCCGTATTTCCGTAACTCCCCGGTACTCTGAAAAATACCCGAACCACTCGGAACCTTTCCGATGTCCGAATATAGTCGTCCAATATATCAATTTTTACGTCTCGACCATTTCGAGACTCCTCGTCATGTCCCCGATCTCATCCGGAACTCCGAACTCCTTCGTACATCAAAACTCATAAACTCATAATATAACTGTCATCGAAACCTTAAGCGTGTGGACCCTACGGGTTCGAGAACAATGTAGACATGACCGAGACACGTCTCCGGTCAATAACCAATAGCGGAACCTGGATGCTCATATTGGCTCCTACATATTCTACGAAGATGTTTATCAGTCAGACCGCATAACAACATACGTTGTTCCCTTTGTCATCGGTATGTTACTTGCCCGAGATTCGATCGTCGGTATCTCAATACCTAGTTCAATCTCGTTACCGGCAAGTCTCCTTACTCGTTTCGTAATACATCATCTCGCAACTAACTCATTAGTTGCAATGCTTGCAAGGCTTAGGTGATGTGCATTACCGAGAGGGTCCAGAGATACCTCTCCGACAATCGGAGTGACAAATCCTAATCTCGAAATGCGCCAACCCAATATGTACCTTTGGAGACACCTGTAGAGCTCCTTTATAATCACCCAGTTACGTTGTGACGTTTGGTAGCACACAAAGTGTTCCTCCGGTAAACGGGAGTTGCATAATCTCATAGTCATAGGAACATGTATAAGTCATGAAGAAAGCAATAGCAACATACTAAACGATCGGGTGCTAAGCTAATGGGATGGGTCATGTCAATCACATCATTCTCCTAATAATGTGATCCCGTTAATCAAATGACAACACATGTCTATGGTTAGGAAACATAACCATCTTTGATTAATGAGCTAGTCAAGTAGAGGCATACTAGTGACGTTTAGTTTGTCTATGTATTCACACAAGTATTATGTTTCCGGATAATACAATTCTAGCATGAATAATAAACATTTATCATGAAATAAGGAAATAAATAATAACTGTATTATTGCCTCTAGGGCATATTTCCTTCAGGCATCCATAGCAACACCCTCCACCGAGATGACGTGGCTGAGGTAGGCCACCGATGTCGTGCCGAACAAGCACTTCGAGCGCTTGAGGTGCAGATGGTGCACTCAAAGCTCGTTGAAGACAATGGACACGTGTTGTAGATGCTCCGCCCAGGATAAACTGTAGATAAGAATGTCATCAAAGAAAACAAGCACAAACCGACGCAAGTAGTGGTGGAGGACATCGTTCGTTAGAGCCTGAAATGTTGCTGGCGCATTGGAGAGGCCCAAGGGTATCACCAAGAACTCGAACTGGCCGTGATGAGTGCGGAAGGCCGTCTTCGCGACATCATCCGGGTGCATGCACACCTGGTGATATCCCGAACGTAGGTCAAGCTTGGTGAAGAAGCGTGCCCCGTGTAGCTCGTCCACGACCAGAATGGGAAACTTGTCCTTCAGCGTCTTGGTGTTAAGAGAACGATAGTCGATGCAAAAGCGCCACGTGTCATCCGCCTTGCGGGCGAGGAGAACTGACGCCGAGAACGGCGAGGTCGAGATCTGGATGATGCCCAGGGCAAGCATGACCGTGCACTGCCGCTCCAGCTCGTCCTTCTGCAACTGCGGGTAGCGGTATAGACGGACTGGCACGGGAGCCGTGCTCGTGAGCAGGTGGATGCGGTGGTCGTAGACCTGGGCTGGCGGGAGGCCCTGGGGCTCGTCAAAGAGGTCGTTATGGTGCTACAAGAGACGAGCCAACAGGGGCTGCTCGGGCTCGGCGGTGGCCGCCGTCAGCTGTGGGTGGGGCGCCGCTGACCGAACGCGGTGACCCAGGCGCCAGAAGACCATCGTCATGGCGTCGAAGTCCCAGAGGATGGGACCCAGAGTCCACAAAAAATCGACGCCGAGGATGAAGTCGAAGCACCCCAAGTCGATGCCAACGCACGTGATGGTGAAGTGCTCGTCGCTGACACTAACGGGGACATGCCGCGCAATCCCGTGACAGTGGAGGCGACCACCGTTAGCGACGGTGACCCGGAGTTACTCCCCGCCCGTCGGCTGGAGCGCCAGGCGACGTATGGTCGACGCGGACAGAAAGTTATGGGTAGAGCCTGTATCTAGCAGAGCCAGGAGATGCTCGCCATGGATCGTCACCGGCAGCTTAGTCTTCTCCGCTCGTATACTTGCTAGGGCATGGAGGGAGACAACGAGTGCAGTTGCAGGAGCGGGGGCCAGCGCGACTCCCGCGGCCTCGGGGGCGGACAGGGCATCAAGCCCCTCGGTGGTGTCCTCCTCGACGTAATCTGCAACCTCCAAGTAGAAGAGCCGCGGGCAGACGTGGCCCGACACGTATGGCTCGTCGCAGCTGTAGCATAGCTGTCGGATTTCGGGTTCCGGCAGACCCTTGAGGTTCGAACACTGGGGTGCGCGCGGAGATTTCGCCTTCTACCTACCTGCACCCTTCCACCTCGCTAAGATCTAAGCTATGGAAAGAACAACACAAGAGACACAGGGTTTATACTGGTTCGGGCCACCGTTGTGGTGTAATACCCTACTCCAGTGTGTGGTGTGGTGGATTGCCTCTTGGGCTAGTGATGATGAGCAATACAAGGAAGAACAGCCTCGCGAGGGTCTGTTCTTGGCTGGGGGGATGAACTGCTAGGAGGAGTTCAGTCACCCTTCTCTCTCTCTCTCTTCTCGATTCTCTCTCCGATTTCCATCATAGCTAGTTTCTCTCTTGGCTTCTAGATTCTCCCTTCTTGATTCCGATCCTCCTACCCTGGGGGTGGCTAGTCCTATTTATAGGCAAAGGCCCTGGGCCTCTTCCCAAATATTGAGCGGGAAGGGCGCCAACAATTGGCCATTTTGAAGGGGAACATCTGGTACACTTATCCTGACTAAAGTTGGTCCTCGCCTACCAAAGGCTCTGGTGGTGACGCTAGCTTGGGCTCCACAATGACTTCCTCCCTGCCATTGGACTGGTCTTGGTCTCGTTGCACCGAAACGGGTGCCTTTGCTTGATGCTCTCGCCTGCGCTTGCTCCCTTTGCACCAAAGAGGAAAGGAGGACACCGTGCGGGCTGGCGCCCGCCTGGCACCCTTGGTCGTCATGGCTTGCGTCACGGGCACCTCGTGAGGTACCCCGCCTTGATCTCTCCGCCTCCTCGCGAGCCAGCCTGATGAGGCCGTGCCTGAGGAAGCTCCGTGTCGTCCTCCCCGCGAGGCTTGGCCCCTCGCGAGGGTCTTGGGTCTGTGTTGATGAAGATGGGCCGTGCTGGGCCCCCTTTGAGCCACGCCGCAGGCCGCAGGCAGGCAAGTCTAGGGACCCCCATTCCTAGAACGCCGACAGTAGCCCCCGGGCCCAAGGTGCGCCCGGACTTGGCCGTGCAGGGAGGCGGAAGGGCAAGAGCGAAGCGCCGCGGGCCCTAACAGCCTGCGGCCTTGGGCGCAGCGTGGCGGTTGACTGGACATGGGCGCCTCAGCAACCGCGCGAGTTGATAAGGGAGCGGCATCTGCCTAGGCTTTGCCTTTTGCTTTCTCCGGTTGCTTCTCAGATCCCCTTTCTTACGCCTCTCCTTCCTTCCTCCAAAATTTCCAGATCTACTTCGACCGCGTGACCTAGGAAGCCATGGCGCCTCGTCAGTCCCCAATCGGAGCTTGGTACTCGTCTGCCCTGGACTCGCCGAACGTGTCGGAGGCGAGCCTCGCCCGGTTGCGCCAGATGGCGGCAGCGCAGGGCATCGACGGGGCGAAGGTGTTCAAGGCCGGCTCTGCCACCCCTGAGGGCCAAGGGAGCACCTTCTATCCGTTCTTTGTAAGCGCCATTGCTGCTGGCCTGGTGCCTCCCTTCTCCGAGTTCTTCTTCTCTGTCCTCCGCCATTATAAGCTACAGGCTCTGCATCTCCACCCCAACTCCGTCCTTCTCCTGGCAATCTTCGCCTATTACTGCGAGGCTCACGTAGGGGTGCAGCCCTCAGTGGCTTTGCCACACCACTACTTCTGCTGGTAAGAAGTATAACTATTATCGCCCACAACTCTTTGTGTTAAACTCTTGCATATAACATCTATGCATAGACCTGGCTCTGATGCCACTGTTGGGGAACACAATATTTCAAAAATTTACCTAAGATCATGCAATATCTATATAGGAGAAGCATAGCAACGAGCGAGGAGAGTGTGTCCACGTACCCTCGTAGACCCAAAGAGGAAGCGTTAAGTAACGCGGTTGATGTAGTCGAACGTCTTCGCGATCCAACCGATCAAGTACCGAACGAACGACACCTCCGCGATCTGCACACGTTTAGCTCGGTGACGTCCCTCGAACTCTAGATCCAACGGAGGCTGAGGGAGAGTTTCGTCAGCACGACGGCGTGTTGACGGGGAAGTTACCGACGTAGGGCTTCGCCTAAGCACTACGACAATATGACCGAGGTGGAAATTTGTGGAGGGTGGCACCGCACACGGCTAAAAAATCAATTTGTGTGCCTTTGGGGTGCCCCCCTCCCTCGTATATAAAGGAGGGAGGAGGAGGAGGCCAGCCTAGGATGGGCGTGCCTATAGGGGGAGTCCAACTAGGATTCCCAATCCTAGTTGTAGTCCCCTTCCTTTGCCAAGAGGTGGAGAGAGGGAAGGAGGAGGAGAGGGAGAAGGAAAGAGGGGGGTGCCGCCCCCTCCTAGTCCAATTCAGACCAGCCCATGGGGGGGCCGCTGCCTCCCCTTGTGGCCCTTCTCTCCTTTCTACTAAAGCCCAATAAGGCCCAATACTTCCCCCGGTGAATTCCCATAACTCCCCGGTTCTCCGAAAATACCCGAATCACTCGAAACTATTCCGATGTCCGAATATAGCCTTCCAATATATGAATCTTTACCTCTCGACCATTTCGAGACTCCTCATCATGTCCGTGATCACATCCGGGACTCCGAACAACCTTCGGTACATCAAATCACATAACTCATAATACATATTGTCATCGAACGTAAAGCGTGCGGGCCCTACGGGTTCGAGAACTTATGAAGACATGACCGAGACTTATCTCTGGTCAATAACCAATAGCGGAATCTGGATGCTCATATTGGTTCCTACATATTCTATGAAGATCTTTATTGATCAAACCGCATAACAACATAAGTTGTTCCCTTTGTCATCGGTATGTTACTTGCCTGAGATTCGATCGTCGGTATAATCATATCTAGTTCAATCTCGTTACTGGCAAGTCTCTTTACTCGTTTCGTAATGCATCATCCCGTGATTAACTCATTAGTCATGTTGCTTGCAAGGCTCATAGTGATGTGCTTTACCGAGAGGGCCCAGAGATACCTCTCCGATACACGGAGTGACAAATCCTAATCTCGATCTATGCCAACTCAACGAACACCATCGGAGACACCTGTAGAGCATCTTTATAGTCACCCAGTTACGTTGTGACGTTTGATAGCACACAAGGTGTTCCTATGGTATTTGGGAGTTGCATAATCTCATAGTCCGAGGAACATGTATAAGTCATGAAGAAAGCAATAGCAATAAAACTAAACGATCATAGTGCTAAGCTAACGGATGGTTCTTGTCCATCCCATCATTCTCTAATGATGTGATCATGTTCATCAAATGACAACACATGTCTATGGCTAGGAAACTTAACCATCTTTGATTAACGAGCTAGTCAAGTAGAGGCATACTAGGGATACTTTATTTGTCTATGTATTCACACATGTACTAAGTTTTCGGTTAATACAATTCTAGCATGAATATTAAACATTTATCATGATATAAGGAAATATAAATAACAACTTTATTATTGCCTCTAGGACATATTTCCTTCAGCTGGCTGGGTGGCTGGTGGGCTGGGCCGCTGGCTAGCTGGCTGGCCGGCCGGTTGTTGTTGCTTTTTTTTTTACAAAAACCACAACAGTTAAATAACTAAAAATAAACACCAGGATAAAATCTAAATAAAAATATATAAACACACAGTAAAAATAACCCTACTAATATAAACTACCAGAACACTAGTGCCTCAGCTAATGCAATTTTGAAAATAGTTTTTATGCAATAGGCCACACAAAACACAATAAAACACTCAAATAAAATGTTTTGGAGATTAAGAAAAATACCAGAACATATCAGATGAACTGGAAATAATATTCTAGACATTATGAATATTTTTAAAATATGGGAGAAGTCATGTTATCTCCGCTCCAATAAATTGCCTTTGGTTGCATAATGAAAAGAATATTTCAGGAAAGCAAATAATGCAATAAAAATGTGAGATGCATATGAATGATCTAATAGCATCCTAATTTAGGAAAATTGGGATGCTACAAACCTACCCCCTTAAGATGAATCTCGCCCCCGAGATTTGGGCTGGCAACAAATAGGTGTGGGTTATCCTGCCTGAGATCCACATCTCGTTCCCCGGTAGCTTCTTCCTCTGTATGATGATCCCACTGAACCTTGCATAAATTAATTGTCTTGGTGCGAGTAACTCTCTTTGCTGTCTCGAGAATCTTAACAGGCTTCTCGTCATATGTCAAATAACTCTCCAACTGAATTGCCTCAAGTGGCACTGTATCCCTCAATGGAACATCCATCATCTCTACGTGGCACTTCTTCAACTGAGATACATGAAACACATTATGAACTCCAGACAAGGATACTGGGAACTCCAGCTGATAAGCTACCTCTCCTCTATGCTCCAAGATCTTGTAAGGCCCCACAAAACGTGGTGCTAACTTACCCTTGATTCCAAACCTCTTAATTATACGAAGTGGTGAAACTCTAAGATATGCACGGTCTCCTACCTCATATGTTACCTCCTTACGTTTTGCATCTGCATAACTCTTCTGTCTAGATTGTGCTATCTTCAGCCTGTCACGAATCAACTTGACCTTCTCCTCAGCATCTTTGATCAAGTGTGGTCCAAATAACTGACGTTCTCCAACCTCATCCCACATTAATGGTGTCCTGCACTTTCTACCATACAATTCCTCAAATGGTGCCATCTTCAGACTAGCCTGATAACTGTTATCATATGAGAACTCTGCATAAGGTAAATTGTCATCCCAACTGGACCCATAATCCAAAGCGTAATCTCTCAACATATCCTGCAAAATCGGGTTTACCCTCTCTGTCTACCCATCTATTTGTGGATGGAAAGCTATACTGAACTTCATCCTAGTGCCCAAGGATTCATGCAACTGACACCAAAATTTTGATGTGAACTGAGTACCTCTATTAGACACTAGCTTCCTTGGAACTCCATGCAAACAAACAATTTTAGACATATAAATCTTAGCTAGCTGAGCACTGGTATAAGTAGTCTTTACCGGGATGAAGTGAGCAACTTTAGTCAAACGATCAACAACCACTCAAATAGAATCATAACCCGACCGAGTCCTGGGTAGACCTTTAATGAAATCCATACCAATCTCATCCCACTTCTAATCAGGTATAGGCAATGGCTGTAACAAACCTGCTGGTCTCTGATGTTCTACTTTAACTCTCTTGCACACATCACATGTTGCAATATACCCAGCAATTTCCCTCTTCTGGCTGGGCCACCAAAGTCTTCCCCTCAAATCCAAATACATCTGTAACATCCCAATTTTCAATTTGGTTGTTAATCATTAGGTAATCATATGCATCCATGCTCTTTGCATTTTTTGGTGTTATTTGAGCATTTTGATCCTAGAAATCTTAAGCAACTCAAGGACCCAAGGAGAGAGTTAGAGGTTTCACTAAATTTTCCTATTTGAATTTATTTCAAATTTGAAAAAAGGATCAATTTGATTTTAATATTTTCTCTCTGATTATTTCCAATAACAAAAATAAATGAGAGAAGATAATATGACATCTTCAACAGAGATGAAATATTGGAGAATTTTTTTTAAAATCAAATTTTTTTATTGGTATTTTATTTCCTATTTTATTTGAATTAGAAAAAAACATGCATTTTTGAAAATTGCATTTTAGTCCAAAAATGTTCATCTTGTCCTAAATATTAGGTTTAGACGGTAAAAATTGTTTCTGGAATTTTCAGATTTTTTTAAAATTTTATTAGGATTTTTGTTCATGGCGAAATTTATTTTAAAAAAAGAAAAAAAGTTCCTCGGCCGGCCCAGCCGAGCGCCGCCTCTTTCCTCCGACTCAGGACCGGAGTACTGAGTTTGCCCGCGCCGCCGCTGTGTCCGACAAGGACACGGGGAACCCCGCCCCCTCCCGCAAGCCGTCTCGCCGCCTCTCCCCTCCTTAAATACCCCACCCCGCCGCCCCTCTCCTCCGCATCAAGCCACCGCCGTAGCCCGCACTGCCGCCCCACCTCGTCGTCGCCTCGCTGCCGTCGCACCGTCGCCGGAGCCGCCAGATCTCGCCGCCGCTCGCCGGATTCTTCCTTCGATTTTCTCCAGTTAAACGGTATAAAAACCGTTCAGTTTTTCTAGTTTATTTTTTAGATATGTTTAGTTTTAGATCGGTTTTTTGTTTTAGTTTTAGTCTAATTAGTAAACGTTCACTGGTTAGATTTTTTAACAAACAGTTTTCGTTCGTTGGGCTCTGTTACCGAACGTTCGCACGTTAGATTTTTCTTTTTAATTTTATTTTTCAGCCAGGGACCTATCTGCGAATATTTTTCTTAAAGATTAGTCCATGAACTTCAAACCCTCGCTACTTTTTGCTCGTTTGTCCAAATCCAGTGAAACCAATGCCAAAATCTTTGTCTTGTTCCCCTCTGTCTAGATAATCAACTTGAACATAGTTTTGACAATTTAAAATTTGGTTTCAAGTAGAATTGAATTCGAACTTCTTTTGATCGTAGTTTGAGTTTCGTGACTCCGATTCATTTGATTCTTTTTGCATATCGAAGCACTTCTCTTGAACTTTCAGTTCAGATCCTTTCTCTGGGTTTTACCTTTGCATCTTATGCTTGAGTGCTTATGTATGCTATTGTTTGTTCGCGATAGAGTTTCTAGAGTGCGAGGCTTGCTACTACGAATCTCTAGGGTTTTTCGATCGTCAGCAAGGCAAGTAACACTTTGATCATATCCCTTTATTACCCAATTTTATGCATTAGTTTCAACCCTCAAACACTGCATGACTAGGATTTGATTAACATGTGGGTATTGGGAAGTAGTTGATGAGGTAGTATCTATTGTCCTATATCAAACCCTGGGTATTTACTACGTTATGCTTATACTGCTATGCTATGCTCGTAGACGTGGTTTGGTTTGAGAGAATTCATGAAAGATGTGAGAGATTATTGTTAACTAAGGATTAACTTAAGGTGGCTACTTTAATAGACATCTGGGTGGATTGGTTTGTGGGCACCTGGAATCCAGTGTTGTCCAAGGAGATCCCGGGGTATCTGTGTGATCATCCTATGGTTAGCCATCAAGGCTCAAAGGGATCATTATGTTATTCATGCTGGAAACTTCTGTGTGCAGCCACAAGCCATTATGGGCTCTTGCATAGTTGAGTATGTTGTGTGACCTCTTTCAGTGATAGACTAGCAGATGTAGGGGATGTAGGTGGTACTGTCTACCCGTCGTAAAGAGTTAGTGCTTCTGAAAGACTGTGTCTCGGTCATCCGTTTCTCAAACAACATGCAGTGCGAGAAATTTAACGGAGGAGATCGAGCTTGTGGGGAAAAGTGCGCAAACCTCTGCAGAGTGTACAAACTAATCATGGTTATCCATGTCCCCGGTTATGGACATCTTGAGTATCTGGTGCTTGAATTATTATGTTGATCTCATCACTTTACTTAATTAATTTTGTCGGGTTATTAACTTTTAATTGGGATTGAGTTGGGGTTACCTTATCAATGTTTTTCAACCAACTTTGTAGTTAAATAAAATATATTCCTTTGTTGTAGGGAAAAACTAGCTTTATGTAAATGATAACCATAGAGCCTCCACCAGCCATATATGCATGTAGTGATAGATGCTATTTGTTCATTGCTCTATAGTGTTATCTTGCCAGCATATTCCATGTGCTGACCTACACAGGCTACAACGTATTATGTTGCAGAGTTTTCAGACGAAGAGTAAGGTGCGCTAGGTCGTTGTCATGCACTGAGTTTTTCCATGGAGTTGGATCGACTCTTCTACCTTCGAAGCTTCTGCTGTTATCTTAATTAGACGGCCTTCAGCCATATTATTATAATAAGTTCCCTTTTGAGACATTCGTTGTAATAAGTGTGTGATTGGACTCTGTTATAAATCCTCGAGTACTGTGTGTCAGCAATACCGATCCAGGGATGACATTTAAGCACAGAGACTTGACCGCGTGAGGTCGGGTCGCTACAAGATGGTGTCAGAGCACACGCTGACTGTAGGATGCGACCACTAGGATAAGCCACATCATACTCTTCTCTACTCATTCCTGACTCTTCTCCATTTTCTACTCTATAGATGGCGGACCCAAGGAACAAGGTCACTCAACCGAATGATGACACTCCTTTTGGACGACACTTGAAGGAAGTCACTAGGTACCTGAGCATCGGAATACCAAGCTTCACTGGGACCTACACTGCCACTTTACCAGAAGAGGAGCGCTGGATGATTCGAGTTCATGTTCTAGGAAGGACATTCACACCAGTTACTGAGCCCTTAGAGTTTTCCTTTGATGCACCAACCCGGAGTCTAGGAAAGAGCATGGCCGCCCACACCACCATTTGACGCATCGACGAGGTATACAACAAGGATCTCAAGGACTGGAGTCTAGGAAAGAGCATGGCCACCCACATCGCCATTGGACGCATCGGCGAGGTATACAACAAGGATCTCAAGGACACCATCTACCAGATATGTGGACGCTGAGACGAGCAATGGGAGCTGATTTGCACCAGGAGGGATAAATCCATTGCAGCTTACATCCAAGAGTTAAACCAACACATTTGTTGCCAGGAGAACCAGATGCGCGCCAGCATGATAGACATGAAGAAGGTGATGGCCAGGAACATGGAGCTAGAAGAGGAACTCAAATCTACAAGCGATGGATATGAAGAAGAAATTGCAGTACTACTGGAGAAGAATGAAGACCCGAAGAAGAAGCTAGGAATATTCATGGGAGATCCCGAACCTGAGGAGGACAACCATCATGAAGACTACATCATAATCGACGACACCGACTCTGACCCCGATAGCGATGATGATTATGAAGACGAAGCTGGAGCAGATATCGTGGAGTCTTCCACCGATCAAAATTTCTAGTCGACCACCATATTATCAGTAGTATCCCCCCAAGTATATAGGAATAGTACGAGCATTTCGTAACGATAGTCTAGATTGGTTGCATGATCTTGTTTGAATTGAGCGGTGTGAAATGAATGTGTTTGACTCATGTGCATATGGGTAGTGAATTTCTCTTTAGACTTCACTCTATTCTGTTCTCACCCCTCTAAACCTCTCAGATGCCTCCAAGACGTGACCCCGGATTTGTCTTCCCACTGGAGCTCACTCAGTTGATCCAACAACAGAATGCCTTGATGCAGTTGCTAGTCCAGAACCAAGGCAACAACAACAACAACAACAACCCACCACCGCCACCTCCAGTGGACAACTTAGCCCATTTTCTGAGGTTGAATCCGCCGGTGTTCTCTAGTAGCACCGAGACGATTGTTGCTGATGACTAGCTCCGCAGGATTGGAAGGGAGCTGACCACTACAGGTTGCACAGATGTTGAGAAGGTGCGCTTTGTCGCACACCAACTAGATGGACCCACAACCTCATGGTGGGAGAACTACACTACCACTTTCCCCGTGGCCAATGTCACTTGGGATCAATTTCAGCAAACTTTCCGCACAACACATGTCTCAACTGGAGCCATGAGTATGAAGAAGTGTGAGTTTCCCAACTTGCGCTAGGGGAATCGTACTGTGGCGCAGTACATGGATGAGTTTAGTAAGTTAGCTCGCTACGCCCCAGATGATGTAGCCACAGATGCCGCAAAGCAGGACAAGTTTATGGAAGGGCTGAATGATGAGCTGATTATGCAGTTGATGGTGGCAACATTCACTAACTATCAGGAGTTGGTAGACATGGCTCTTATGATGACAACAACAACAATGATGACAACAAGGTAACAACAACAATGATGACAACAACAACAACAACCCACCGCCACCACCTCTAATTAACAACTTAGCCCGTTTTCTGAGGTTGAATCTGCCGGTGTTCTCTAGTAGCACCGAGCCGATAGTAGCTGATGACTGGCTCTGCAGGATTGGAAGGGAGCTAACAACTGCAGTTGCATAGATGCTGAGAAGGTGCGCTTTGCCGCACATCAACTGGATGGACCTGCAACCTCATGGTGGGAGAACTACACAGCCACTTTCCCCATAGTTAATGTCACTTGGGATCAGTTTCAGCAAGCATTCCACACTACACATGTCTCAGCTGGAGCTATGAGTATGAAGAAGCGTGAGTTTCGTAACTTATGCCAGGGAAATCATACCGTGGGGCAGTACGTGGATGAGTTTAGTAAGTTAGCTCGCTATGCCCCAGATGATGTGGCCAGAGATGCCGCGAAGTAGGAGAAGTTTATGGAAGGGCTAAATGATGAGCTAAGTATACAGTTGATGATGGAAACATTCACTAACTACTAGGAGTTGGTAGATAGGGCTCTTATGATTGAAGGCAAGCAACAGCAGATAGAGAGCCGCAAAAGGAAGTATGGATAGGGGAAGTACCACTCTGGAGCACAGCAGAAGCCTCGTTTTACCCCGAACTTGGGAGGACATACCAATCATAACCATGGAGGCCACACTCACAATGGAGGAAGTTCACATAACCATAGTGGCCCCAAGAATGGTAATGGGAATGGAGGGAACAACGGTCAGAACCGTTTCAACCCCACTACACCCGCCAAGAAGGATCTAAGTCACATTACTTGTTTCAAGTGCAGGAAGACTGGACACTACGCCATTGAGTGTCTTGAAGCAAAGAATGGAAATGGCAATGGAAGTTCTGAGAAGAAGGCCCACCATTTCACCAGAGGACAGGTCAACCACATTAACATGGAGGAAGTTGAAGAGCAGTTGGCTGCAGTTATCGGTAAGTTTTTGATTAAGTCATTTACTGCTACTGTTCTTTTTGACACTGGTGCATCTCATTCATACATATCGAGGGGATTTGTTGATAAGTTTAAGTTTCCCACCAAAGCCCTTAAGACACCTATGTTAGTAAGCTCTCCTGGAGCGGAGTATATGGTAAGCAGAGGATGTTTTCAGATGCCATTGACCATAGGTAGGCATGTTTTCCCCTTAGACCTAATAATTTTGGAATCACAAGGACTGGATGTGATACTAGGCATGGATTGGCTATCGATGTATGGAGGAAATATCAATTGTGCAAGTAAGACAATTCTCCTCACCACCTAGAGGGTAAACAGATCAAGTATGTGTCTAGGCATGTGCCAAGGAGGACCCAAGTGAATTCCCTCTCGGGAGTTGTTCAGGAAGAAGTGCCTGTTGTGAAGGATTACCCAGACATAATTCCAGAGGAATTACCAGGCATGCCACCAGACCGAGACATAGAATTTTCAATACATCTGTTGCCAGGCATCGGACCTATATCAAAGAGACTATATCGGATGCCCGCAAATGATCTGGAGGAAATTAAGAAGCAGATTAAGGAGTTATTGGAGAAAGGTTACATTTGACCATGTTCATCACCGTGGGGAGCCCCAGTGCTCTTACTTGAGAAGAAGGATGGACCATTGAGAATGGTTGTTGATTATCGGGCATTGAATGAAGTGGCGATCAAGAACAAGTACCCACTACCGATGATCAATGATTTGTTTGACCAGCTGCAGGGAGCTAAAGTATTCCCCAAGATCGATCTTCGATCAGGATACCACCAGCTGAAGATCCGATAATAGGATATACCTAAGAAAGCCATTACCACAAGGTATGGGCTATATGAGTACACGGTCATGTCATTTGGATTGACTAACGCCCCTGCCTATTTTATGAGTATGTTGAATAAGGTGTTCATGGAGTTCTTTGATAAGTTTGTTGTAGTGTTCATTGATGACATATTGGTGTACTCGAAGAATGAAGAGGAACACAAGGAACATTTGCGATTAGTTCTCGAGAAGCTCAAAGAACATCAGCTATATGCCAAGTTCAGCAAGTGTGAATTTTGGTTGAAGGAAGTTGGATTTCTTGGACATGTTGTATCAGGAGAGGGTATAGCAGTAGACCCTACCAAGGTTCAGTCTGTCACTAAGTGGTTGGCACACACCTTAGTTGGGGAGATCTGCAGTTTTTTGGGACTCGCAGGATACTATAGGAGATTCATTGAGATTTTTTCCAAGATTTCAAAACCTATGACAGAGTTGTTGAAGAAGGACACCAAGTTCAAACGGACCGAGGAATGTGAGGCCAGTTTTCAGGAGTTGAAGAAACATTTAGTTACAACCCCAGTGTTAATCCTTCCGGATATACGCAAGGATTTCCAAGTTTATTGTGACGCTTCTCTCTTGGGACTTGGAGGTGTACTTATGCAAGACGGAAGAGTTGTTTCATATGCCTCCCGTCATCTTCGAACTCATGAGTTGAATTATGCCATGCATGATCTGGAGTTAGCAACTGTAGTGCATGCACTCAAAACCTGGAGATATTTTCTTATTGGAAACCACTGCGATGTATACAAGGATCACAAGAGTTTGAAGTATATCTTCACGCAGAAGGAGTTGAATCTCAGGCAGAGGAGATGGTTGGAGCTAATAAAGGATTATGATATGAAGCTACATTATCATCCAGGAAAGGCCAATGTCGTAGCAGACGCTTTGAGCCACAACAGTTATGTCAATACCCTCGTAAGCAGAGGATTACCGTAGGAGTTAGTCGCTGATCTCAAGGAACTTCGTTTGAAGATAGTTCCAAGAGGATTTGTTGCAGCAATGGAGGTTCAGTCTACATTATTGGGAAGGATTCGAGAAGCTCAGAAGGATGATAAGGAAATTGTTGAGATAAAGGAGAAGATGAGCAAAGGAAAGGCCAACGGTTTTCGCAAAGATGAGCACGAAACTTAATACTACAGGAGGCTCATAACTCGCCATACTCGATTCACCCTGGAAACACCAAGATGTATTTGGATTTGAAGGAACTTTTTTGGTGGACCAGTATGAAGAAGGATATTGCCAAGTATGTAGCAGTATGTGATGTATGTCAGAGAGTTAAGGCAGAACATCAGAAGCCAGCAGGTTTACTTAAGCCTATGCTGGTACTCGAATGGAAGTGGGATAAACTTGGCATGGACTTTATCATCGGATTACCCAGGACAAGATCAGGATATGACTCCATCTGGGTATTAGTTGATTGCTTGACCAAAATGGCTCACTTTATCCTTGTGAAAACCACATACACGAGTGTGAAGTTGGCCAAGATATATATGACCAGGATCGTATGTCTGCATGGAGTTCCGAGGACCATCATGTTAGATAGAGGAACACAGTTTACCTCGAAGTTTTGGAATCAGTTGCACCGGACTTTGGGTACCAGGCTAGAGTTCAGTACAACCTTTCATCCGCAGACAGATGGACAGACTAAAAGAGTCAATTAGATTCTGGAAGACATGTTGAGAGCTTGTGCGCTAGATTATGGATCTAGTTGGGATGATAATGTGCCTTATGCAGACTTCTCATACAACAACAGTTACCAGGCCCGTTTTGAAGCTTTGTATGGAAGGAGGTGCAGGACACCATTGATGTGGGATGAAGTTGGAGACCATCAGTTGTTCGGACCAGATTTAATCAAAGAGTCTGAAGAGAAGGTTAAGTTGATTCGCGATCGACTGAAGGTAGCTCGGTCCAGGCAGAAAAGTTATGCTGATACGAAACACAAGGAGGTAGTCTATGAAATGGGAGACAGAGCGTATCTTCATGTGTCACCAATGCGAGGAGTTAAACTTGGAGTTAAAGGAAAGTCAGCCCCGAGATTTGTAGGACCATACTGAGTTTTGGAACGTATGGGAGAAGTGGCCTACAATTTGGAGTTACCTGAATGACTGTTAGGAGTTCACGATGTATTTCATGTTTCCAAGTTGAAGAAGTGCCATGTAGAGATGGTCGATATTCCTATGAGAGATACAGTGCCCCTGGAAGCAATTCAGTTGGAGAGTGACCTAACCTACGAGGAGAAACCCGTCAGGATTCTCGAGTTTAACAGCCGAGTTACATGCAGCAAGGTTATCAAGTTTTGCAAAGTTCAGTGGAGCCACCATACCGTGGAGGAAGCCACATGGGAGCGAGAGGAAGACCTATGGAAAGACCACCCACACCTATTTTCTATCAAACCTGAATCTTGAGGGCGAGATTCATCTTAAGGGAGGGTAGGTTTGTAACATCCCAATTTTCAATTTGGATGTTATACATAGGTCATCATATGCATAGCATATTCTTATTTGGTTGTGATCCAAGAAATCTTAAGCAACTCAAGGACCCAAGGAGAGAGTTGGAGGTTTCACAAATTTTTCATATTTGAATTTATTTCCAAATTTGGAGAAAGGATCAATTTGATTTGAATATTTTCTCTCCAATTATTTCCAACAACAAAAATAAATGAGAGAAGATAAAATGACTTCTTCAACAGAAAAGAAAATATTGGAGAAGAAATATTAAAATCAAATTATTATTTTATTCGTATTTTATTTTATATTTCATTTGAATTAGAGAAAAACTTGCACTTTTGAAAAATTGCATTTAGTCTAGAAAAATGTTCACCTTGTCCTAAATATTAGGTTTGGACCGTGAAAATTGTTTCTGGTATTTTTTAGAATATTTTTTATATTTTATTAGAGAATTTATTCACGGCGATTTTTTTAAATACCAACTGGGCCGGCCCAGCTAGCGCGAGGCGAAGCCCAACGCGCCACCACCTCGCCCGCGTCCGATCCGGAGTCCGAGCGGGACACCGCCCACCGTTGCCCCCTCCCCAAGCCAGCACCCCCTGGCCCCTTTATAAGTGCCACCCGACCCCCCTCCTCTAGAAGTCGCCGCAGCCGCAACCCCGCCTCCCGCCACAAGCCGCGCCGCCGCCGGAGCTCGCCTGCCGCTCCGCCGCCTTTCGCACCGCCCGCCGCCTGCCGCCTCGCCGGGGCCGCTGCGCCGCTCGTCGTTGACCGCCGCCGCCGGTTTCCTTCACCCGAATAGGTAAAAACAGAAGAGAACCGTCGCCCCAGTTTTTTTTATAAAACTCCGGTTTATTTTCGTTTAGATCGGTTTTATTTAGGTAATGTTATGTAGTGAACGTTCACCCGATTAGTTCTTTTAACGAACAAATTCGTTCGTTAGTTTTTGTTAGCGAACGTTCGTTCGTTAGGTTTTTCTTTTTATTTTAATTTTCGACTAGGGAACTATGTGCGAATACTTTTCTTGCAGATTAGTCCCTGAACTTCAAACACTCGTTACTTTTTGCTCGTTTGTCCAAATCCAGCGAAACCAATGCCAAAATCTTCGTCTTGATCCCCTCTGTCCAGATAGTCAACTTGAACATGGTTTTGACAATTTAAAATTTTGGTTCAAGAAGATTAGGATTCAAACTTCTTTTTATCGTAGTTTGAGTTTCGTAGCTCCGATTCGATTGATTCTTTTTGCAAATCGAAGCTCTTCTATTGAACTTTCAGTTTGGATATTTTCTCTTGAGTTTTAACCTTGCATCTTATGCTTGAGTGCTTATGTATGCTATTGTTTATTCACGATAGAGTTTTCGGAGTGCGAGGCTTGCTACTATGAATCTCTAGGGTTTTCCGATCGTCACCAAGGCAAGTAACACTTTGATTATATCCTTTAATACCTAGTTTTTATGCATTAGTTTCAATGCTCAAACATTGCATGAGTAGGATCTTTCAACATGTGGGTTTTGGGAAGTAGTTCAAGAGGTAGAACCTATTGCCCTTTTATATTCAAACCTCTGGGTGTTACTACGTTATGCTTATAATGCTATGCTATGCTCGTAGACGTGGATTGGTTTGATAGATTCATGACATATGTGAGAGTTAGTATTAATTAAGGGTTAACTTAAGGTGGCTACTTTAATACACATCTGGGTGGATTGGTTGGGGCACCCTGGAGCACCTAGTGGTTGTTCGGGCACCTGGAGCAATCCAGTGTTGTCCTAGGATATCTCAGAGTACCCGTGTGATCATCCTATGGTTTGCCACGCATGCTCAAAGGGATCATAAGATTGTTCATGCTAGAAACTTCTGTGTGCATCCACATGCCATTATGGGCTCTGGCATAGTTGAGTAAGTTCTGGAATCCTTTCCATGATGGGCTAGCGGATGTAGGGGATTGTAGGTGTACCAGCCTATCTATCAGTTAAGGGGACCTCTTCGGAAAGACTGTGTCTCGGTCATCCGTTTCTCAAACACCATGCAGTGTGAGAAACACAACGGAGGAGATCGAGTCTTGTGGGGAAAAGTGCGCAAACCTCTACGGAGTGTATAAAGTAATCATGATTAGCCGTGTCCCCGGTTATGGACATCTTGAGTATCTGGTACTTGAATTATTGATTTGATCTCAACACTTTACTTAATTAATTTGTTGGGTTATAACTATTATTTTGGGATTGAGTTGGAGGAACCTTCTCAATAATTTTCAACAAACTTTGTAGTTAAATGAAACTTATTCCTTTGTTGTGGGGAAAACTAGCTTTATGCAAATGATAACCATAGAGCCTCCACCAGCCATATATGCATGTAGTTATAGTAGCTTTATGCAAATGATAACCATAGAGCCTCCACCAGCCATATATGCATGTAGTTATAGTTGTTATTTGTTCATTTCTCTATAGTGTTATCTTGCCAGCATATTCCATGTGCTGACCTACATAGGCTGCAACGTATTATGTTGCAGAGTTTTCAGACGATGAGTAAGGTGCGCTAGGTCGTTGTCATGCACTCAGTTTTGCCGTGGAGTTGGATGGACTCTACTACCTTCGAAGCTTCTGCTATTATCTTATTTAGATGGCCTTCAGCCATATTATTGTAATAAGTTCTCTTCTGAGACATTCGATGTAATAAGTGTGTGATTGAACTCTTTTATAAAACCTCGAGTACTGTGTGTGTCAGCAATACCGATCCCGGGATGACACTAAGCACAGGGACTTGACCGTCTGAGGTCAGGTAACTACACCCAAGCACCGGTCCACCCACATATCAAATTATCAAAGTAACGAACGCAAATCATACGAGCATGATGAAAACTAACTTGACGGTAATTCCCATGTGTCGTCGAGAGCGCTTTCCTTTATATGAGTTCATCCAGGCTTGTCCTTTGCAATAAAAAGGATTGGGCCACCTTGCTGCACCATAGTTACTCTTGTTACTTGTTACCCGTTACGAGTTATCTTAACGCATAACTATCTGTTACCGATAATTTCAGTGCTTGTAGAGAATTCCTTGCTGAAAACTGCTTGTCATTTCCTTCTGCTCCTCGTTGGGTTCGACACTCTTACTTATAGAAAGGACTAAGATAGATCCCCTATACTTGTGGGTCATCAAGACTCTTTTCTGGCGCCGTTGCCGAGGAGTGAAGCACCTTTGGTGAGTGGAATTTGGTAAGGAAACATTTATATTATGTGCTCAAATTTACTGTCACTGGTCACTATGGAAAATAATCCTTTGAGGGGCTTGTTCGAGGTATCTTCACCTCGACCGATAGAGCAAAGAGTTGCTCCTCAACCTACTGAACCTACTGAAAATATATACTATGAAATTCCTTCCAGCATGATAGAGAAACTGCTGGCTAATCCTTATGCAGGAGATGGAACATTACATCCTGATATGCACCTAATCTATGTGGATGAAGTTTGTGGATTAATTAAGCTTGCAGGTTTGCCCGAGGATGATGTCAAGAAGAAGGTCTTCCCTTTATCTTTGAAGGGAAAGGCATTGACATGGTATAGGCTATGTGATGATATCGGATCTTAGAACTACAACCAATTGAAATTGGAATTTCATCGGAAGTTTTATCTTATGGATCTGGTTCATCGTGATTAGAATTATATAATATATTTTTTGGCCTCGTGAAGGAGAAAGTATCACTCAAGCTTGGGGGAGGCTTAAGTCAACGTTATATTCATGCCCCAATCATGAGCTCTCAAGAGAAATTATTATTCAAATTTTTTATGCTCGGCTATCTCGTAATGATCAATCTATGCTCGATACTTCTTGTATTGGTTCCTCTATGAAGAAGAATATTGAATTCAAATGGGATTTATTAGAAATAATTAAATGCAACTCTGAAGATTGGGAACTCGATGAAGGTAATGAGTCAGATTTAAACCTTAAGTTTGATTGTGTTAAATCTTTTATGGATACAGATGCTTTTCAGAAATTTAGCACTAAATACGGACTTGACTCTGAGATAGTAGCCTATTTCCATGAATCATTTTCTACTCATGTTGATCTCCCTAAGGAGAAGTGGTTTAAATATCATCCTCCCATTGAAGTGAAAGTAGTAGAACTATTAAAGTTGAAGAAGAAATTGTTACTTATAATGTTGATCCTATTGTTCCTACTACCTATATTGGGAAACCACCTTTTCCTGTTAGGATAAAGGATCATGCTAAAGCTTCAGTTATGGTTCGTCAGAGTTATATACTAGAACACCTACACCCCTGAGGAAATTAAAGTTGAACCTAGTTGTCGGGGGAAACGACACCTATGGGATCACCGGGACCCCTTTTGCTACGGTTGGCGGGCACAAGGTTGTGCAAAGAGCGGGTCTAGAAGCCAGCACGAGGATCGTTTACCCAGGTTTGGTTCGTGAGGATGCGTAATACCCTAGTCCTGCTTTGATGTATATTTGAGTGTTCTTGAGTTCTTGAACTAGCTACGATGCGTGTGTTGTCCAGAAGATCCGAATCCTTCTCCAGTACGCCTCGGGCCTCCTTTTATAGCCAAAGGGGCTACCACAGTGGCACAGAGGAGGTGGAAAGCTATACAGTGATCGAGTCTATCTCCTGGCACTGTAGGACAAACCGCATTTAATGCGCTGCCGACGTGCCATTCTCGCTTTATTGGGGACGACAAGGAAGCTCATCCCAGCTGTCGCCACCTTGGCTAGCTTTGACGCGTGTCCGGACTGATGAGGCGCGTAGCGCCAGCTGGCTGGCTGCTGAGTTGGTGCGGTGGCAGAGTCTTCATGAAGATCTACATGCCACCACACAGGTGCTTACCGACTTGGCCTACAGGTCACACGTCGCCATGCAGGTGGGAGCTGCATGGGAATGGCGGTGGAGTCTTGGCAGATGTGGGCCTAGCCGCGGCCCCGCGGATGTCTTCGGCAAGAGTCTTACCGGAGCCATGGCAAGGGTCTTGCCGTGGCGTCATGGTCGTCCCCAGCAAGGGTCTTGCTGGGAGTCTCGTAGGTATCCTTGGCAAGGATTTTGCCGTGGATCGTCGTCTTCTGGTCTGCACAAAGATCTGCATGCCACCATGGAGGTGCCTCCAGGGCCTCGATTCCAAAGTGGTTGATGGTGTTGGAACTCTTGGGTTCAAGGGTGGCGGCTTTGCTGGTGTTGGGCAAGTTGCCCCGGCAAGGTTCTTGTCGGGGCTGTGGAGGCCGTCCTGGCAAGGGCCTTGCTGGGGGAGCTCACCTCGCCCTTCTGCTATCTCGTGTTTGTGGATTGGTGTTGCTCTGGTTGTCTTGTGGCTTTGCTTCCTTCCTCTGCCCCGCCAGGCGTGGCCGCAGGTGTGGCTTCAACTGCCCGTGCACAAGTAAAGGGGTACAAAATAGGATCCCTCCTTTTGTGCACCGACAGGAGCCCCTGGGCCTGGGCTATACATAAGCGCGACGTGTTGTTGTGCTAGGCCCAAAACGGTGCGTGGGTGAGGGAGTCCTGGATTAGGGGGTCCTCGGCTATACATAAAGCAACACCCTGCACTAGCCTAAAAACAAGTGAAGTTTCACCCATATAAGAACAGGTGCAAAAAAATAATGGCACTCAATTTAGATAGCAAAAAAAGTGAACATCAAGTACTGGGGCACATTGACACTCCTGGTTTTCTACGAACACCAAGTACTAGGGCACACCAAAGCTCTGAAATTTGTGTGCCTAACTGAATTAACTGAATTTTCAATAACCGAATAAACTGAATTTTCAAAACTGACCAATATTAATAGGTTGACTACAGCAAATCCAATTTGCAAGCTTGACTAGATAAAATTTGAGCAACTTGTTGAGCTAATTTTGAGCAGAACTCCTTGAGGAACTAGCAGCAAGGAGTGGCTAGAACTGCAGATTTACACATTAAAGGACACAAACTCAAGCAAGCTTCCTGAATTCTTGTTGCTAAAACTAATTTGACCTAAATTCGAGAGGGATTTGGACCTAATTTGACCTAAATTCGAGAGGGATTTGACCTAAACCTAGGAAAACAGAGAAGAAGAGCGCATGGCCGGGAGGGAGGAGAGAGGGATTACCTGACCACGATGAGGTGGTGGCCGGAGCGGAGACGACGCAGTGGGTGGGTCAGCGCAGTGGGTCTCCGGCGGGGCAGCGCAGTGGGTCTCCGAGGCTCCAAGTCTCCGGCGGGGCGGCGTAGTGCGTCTGGGCTCCGAGGCTTCAAGTCTCCGGTGGGGCGGCGTAGTGGGTCTGGGCTCCGAGGCTCCAAGTCTCCGGCGGGGTGGTGCAGTGGGTCTCGGTCGGGGCGGCGCAGTGGGTCTGGGCGCCGCGGGTTTCTAGGGTTTGGAGGGCTGGGAAGGCGAGGGAGG
>NC_041384.1:265098989-265273640 GCF_002162155.2 Triticum dicoccoides
GGGGGGTCGGCGGCGGCGGTGGAGCGGGGGAGGGTGCGGGGGGTGCTCGGCGGTGAGGGGGGGTCTGGCGAGGGGGGATGGCGATCGAGATGGAGGACACTAGAATAGAAGAAATATCATTTCAATATGTTGAAATACAATCAAGAAATGAAGGCTATAATTTAAATACAATCGATCTTAGCTAGCTATCTGTTCACAATCTTCTTGCCCTTCTTTTTCGCAAATGGAGTTCTTCTGTGGAACGGACGTCCTTTAGGTAGGGTGGTCCTTCTTCTTCTTGTGGTGTATGGCACTTCATCGTTGTCATCATGTTCCATCTTCGGGTCGCCGTACTTGTCCAAGTCTTTCTCATTGGCGACTCCATCCATTCCTTTGATCTTCCTTTTGCCTCTCCTCACGACAACATGATTGGGCTTTGACGGGTCGGTAATGAAGAAGCATTGGTCCACTTGGGAAGCCAGTACCCATGGCTCATTTTTCACGGTGACGTTTGCGCCTGTGGTCTTCGATTTGGCTTCGGGTATAACCATGGTGGTGAAATACCGGTCTTCTTTTAGGACGCTCTTGGCCCATCTGACACGAAACATCGGGACCTTCTCTCCAGCGTAGCTCAGCTCCCAGATCTCCTCGATCCTTCCGTAGTATTTGTCCTTGTCGTTACCGGTGTAGGATTCCATCGTTACCCCGGAGTTATGATAACCATCGCTCTTCATGTCCTTGTCCTCGGTGTAGAATGTGTAGCCGTTGATATCGTACGCCTCATAGGTCATTAGGTTGTGCTCGCCGCCCTGTGACAAGGCGGATATGAGTTTTTCTTCTGCGGAAGAATCCTCATGTAAAGGGTACGACAAAAGCTTCTCCTTGAACTAACACGTGAAACATGAGTTGTGCTCTTTGATTATATCTCCTTCCATCCTCTGTTGGCCTCAGTCATTGTACTTCTTCTCAATAAAGGTTTTGTGCTCTACCACCCAAGGATCGACCACGTCTATGTGTTGTAGCGCGACTAGGTTTGCTCTTTCAAAGTCAGCGAGTCGACCCTCGAAGTTGACATGCATTTCGCGGCGACCCTCGCGGCGACCCCATCTAGCGAGCCTGCTGATGTGCCTGTTGACGGGCAGACCAACGGGGTCTCGATGCCTAGATAATTCGTGCAGTAAGAGATGCACTCTTCTGTCAGAAAGCCCCTGGCTATGCTTCCCTCTGGACGTGACATGTTGCGAACGTATCCTTTGATGACACCATTCATCCTTTCGAACGGCATCATGCTGTTCAGGAACGTCGGCCCGAGTTGGATGATATCCTCCACGATATGGACTAGCAGATGCACTATAACATCGAAGAATGCGGGCGGGAAGTCCATCTCAAGCTCGCATAGTATCACCACGATCTCTTCCTATAGCCTTCTGAGTTGCCTCACGCCAACCGACTTCCGAGAGATCACGTCGAAAAAGTTGCATAGGCCAAATAACATTTCACGGACGTGCGCATCCATGATCCCACGGATTGCAACTGGAAGTATCTGCGTCATCAGCACGTGACAGTCGCGGGACTTCATCCGGCTGAACTTCTGCTTCACTGGGTCTAGGTATCTGCTTATCTTCCCCGCGTAACCGTAAGGAAGTTTTACTCCTACGAGGCAAGTGAAAAACTGCTCGATCTCCTCCTGACTTAGAGTGAAGCACACGAGAGGGTAGTCATTTCCGGTGTTCTTGGCCTTTTTGCCTTTGCGACGACTTTCCGTGTCCTGCTTCACCTCATCATCATCATCATCATCATTAGCGTGAAGCTCCTCCCTGATGCCCATTTATTTCAAGTCTGCCTTTGCTTTTGGCCCATCTTTGGTCCTCTCTGGCATGTTGAGTAGGGTACCAAGCAGACTCTCGCACATGTTCTTCGTGATATGCATGACATCAAGGCTGTGAGGCACACGGTGGATCTTCTAGTATGACAAGTCCCAGAAAACAGACCTCGCTTTCCATACCTTTAACAGCGGCTTTGGCTCCTTTCGCTTCTTTCCCGGCTCTGGCGCCTTTTGCTTCTTTCCCGGCAGTGGGCAATCTTTCCAATTTTTCAACAGCTCGTCTATTTCCTCACCGCTCCTCGTACGCGTGCATCTTCGGGGTTCGGTTTTACCATCGAGCAGATCCTTGCATTTTCTCCATGGGTCATCGTCGCGAAGCCACCTTCGATGTCCCATGAACACGGTTTTTGAAGACCCAGGATCTCTATCTAGCTGGCGATACGTTGTGTCATCCATGCACCTGACGCATCCAGAAAATCCGTGGACCACCTGCCCCGCGAGATATCCGTAACTGAGATAGTCGTGCACCGTCGTGAGCAGTGCGGCTCTCATAGGGAAATATTCTTTCTCTGCAGCGTCCCACATATTGGCTGGCGTTTTCCACAGCCTATCTAGCTCCTCTTTCAGTAGCCCCAGATACAGATTGATGTCGTTCCCTGGTTGTTTCGGCCCTTCAATTAGCATACTCATGTGAATGTACTTCCTCTTAATGCACAACCAAGGGGAAGGTTGTACATCCACACAAACACAGGCCAGGTTCTATGTGTGCTTCTCTGGCTGCCAAACGGATTGACTCCATCGGTGCTCGCGCCCAGCACGATGTTCCTTGGATCGTCCCCAAATTCTGGGTGTTTGAAGTTCAACGCTTGCCACTGGCTCGCATCCTTAGGGTGACTCAACATCTTGTCTTTTTTATTTATCTCCGGATCATTTCCGTCATCTTCTCGCTTCTTCTCCTCACTATCCGCGTGCCAACGCATGAGCTTTGCTAGCTTAGGGTCCGCGAAATACCACTGCAGATGAGGAGTGATCGGAAAGTACCACACCACTTTTAGAGGAGCTTTCTTCCTCTTCTTGTATCGAGTGACGCCGCACACCGGACATATGGTAGACTCCGCGTGCTCGTCCGGATAAATGATGCAATTGTTCATGAACACATGGTATTTCACGTGCGGTAAATCCAGAGGACACACGATTTTCTTCGCCTCCTCGAAACTGGTCGGGCACTTGTTCCCCTTGGGAAGACGTTCGTGCCAGAATGACATGTTCTCATCGAAGCATGCGCCAGTCATTTTGTGTTTTACCTTCATCTCCAGAGCCATGAGCGTTACTTTCAGGCGGGTATCCTTGGGCCTGCATCCTTCATACAATGGAGTAACCGCGTCTATCTTCAGTTGATCCAGCTTGGCTTTCTCTCGTGCGGCAGCTCTTGCGTTATCCGTCTGCTTGAGAAGCAGCTCTTGAATATGAGGGTCCTGCACCCAGTCCATCGATGGTCCATCGTCGTCTGCTCCGGCATCTTCATCTTCCTCATCATCATGTCCGGCATCTTCTACATGATGACTGTGTACAGCATCACCGTCGTGATCATGTCTTGGAGATTCTTCGTTTTCTCGCCCGCCCTCGTCGCGGTGGTTGTCTTGCTGCCCTTCCTCATTTCTTGCCAGGCCCCCATGGATGACTTCACAGTCATCTTCATCACCTTGCCACCGATAGCCATCCATGAAACGACGCAAGAGCAGGTGGTCCCGCACCTGCACGGAATCCGGGTCAGCAATAAGGCTCTTCAGCTTGCATCTTCGACACGAACATCTTATCTTCGTCTCGTTCTTTTGAAGCATCTCGGCCTTAGCGGAGCTCAAAAACCTATTCATGATGCCTTCGGTCATTGTGCGGACCATGGTCGCCTGCGGGGTAGAGCAAAACGATATTTTAGAACCAAGAAAAAATTTGGCACGACTTTCCCTAAAAAGAGGACCAAAAAGAACGCATAGTGCCAAAATTCTCGCCGAAACGGAAATGAATCAACATTCCAGCAAAATATTTGCAACTATCACATTTCAAATACCGGTACCTGCAAACACAGACATATATGCAACACCACAAACATATGCAACACCACAAACATACATAGATCTAGCTAGGCCATAAAAAGTGCATGTGCACGTTGTTGGAGGGAGAAAAAAGTAGATCTACAACATAAAGATAGCTTTCCCCTTACTTACCTATCAAAAAGGTAATTTAACCACTTAATTTGGATGAATCTGTGGTGCAAATGAGGTGAGGAGGAGGAGACAGCCGAGACAAGCTTGGAGGACGAGGTGGAGAGAATGAAGTGGGGAAAGTGAGTGTGTAGGTGTGGCTGTCCAAAATATCTAGCTGGTCCCAGGTTACTAATGGCGCACCACCCACAAATGTGCCATTAGTAACCCTGGTTACTAATGGCGCACCAGCTTGTGGTGCGCCATTAGTAGTTTTGCAAAAAAAATGAGAGTAGTGGCACACGTGGTGAGTGGTGCGCCATTAGTTTTTTTTGGAAAAAAATATGTTAGTAGTGGCGCACCATTGGTCTGGTGCGCCATTAGTGTGATAGACACTAATGGCGCACCAGCACATGGTGCGCCACTGCTATATAGTAGTGGCACACCGCATGTCTGGTGCGCCATTAGTGTTCATATTATCTATAGCCCTTTTCCTAGTAGTGCACAGTGGCACACACGAGGTGGAAAGCTATACGGTGGTCGAGTCTATCTCCTGCACTGTAGGACAAAACACATTTAATGCGCTACCGACGTGCCCTTCTTGCTTTATCGGGGACGACAAGGAAGCTCGTCCCAGCTGTCGCCGCCACGCCTGGCTTCGACGCGCGTCTGGACTGATGAGGTGCATAGCGCCACACTGGCTGGCTGCTGAGTTGGTACGATGGTAGAGTCTTCACGAAGATCTGCATGCCACCACACAGGTGCTTGCCCAGTTGGCCTAGAGGCCGCACGTCGCCACGCAGGTGCCTGCCTAGCTGGTGGGCTGGCAGATGTGGGCCTGGCTGTGACCCTGCGGATGTCTTCAGCAAGAGTCTTGCCAGAGCCAGGACAAGGGTCTTGCCATGGCGTCATGGTCATCCCCCGCAATGGTCTTGCCGGGGGTCTCGCAGGTATCCTTGGCAAGGATCTTGCCGAGGATCGTCGTCTTCTGGTCTCCACAAAGATCTGCATGCCACCATGGAGGTGCCTCCCGAGCCTCGGTTCCAAAGTGGTTGATGGTGTTGGAACTCTTGGGTTCAAGGGTGGCGGGTTTGCTGGTGTTGGGCAAGTTGCCCCAGCAAGGTTCTTGTCGGGGCTGTGGAGGCCGTCCCGGCAAGGGCCTTGCCGGGGGAGCTCACCTCGCCCTTCTTCTCTTCGTGTTTCTGGCTTGGTGTTGCTCTAGTTGTCTTGTGGCTTTGCTTCCTTCCTCTGCCCCGCCAGGCATGGCCGCAGGCGCGGCTTCAACTGCCCGCGCACAAGTAAAGGGGTACAAAATAGGACCCCTCCTTTTGTGCACCGACACTAGTATTGCTATGCACTGGTACACGTCGGTCCTAAACAAACGGTTTTTAACCCCTTTCTGCGACGGCATTTGGAACTGTCGCCAAGTGAGTGTGGGCGATAGGGGGGGGGGGTGCTTCCCACACGACCCAGAAACCATTGGGGATTTGCCCTCCTGGCACACATGCTCGGCAAAATGAGGTCGTGTGCGACCGATGAGCACTCAAATACTGAAATACGTACAGTAGTGCTAAGAAAATACAATTATACATGCGAAATCATTTCCGGTCATAAGTACATCCCACACAGTCAGTCACCACTAATCGTTTCTGTTCATATATACATCCCACACAGTCACTACAAGGAAAACGTTTGCGCAAGGTGGTGCAACACAAAAAGTTTTGAAGAGAATGTCGTGTGTGATTGTTCATTGATCCAACACGGTTTATTCCTAGAAACTGTGTGCGTTGCCTGAGGTCATCGCCCATGGTGGTTTCTCATTAAACGTTTGCAATAGGAAAACCCAATTAGCAAGCTAATTGGCCAATTAACGGGCTAATTTCCCTATTATTAATAATCCATTTACTAATCTAATTGACATTCATATTAAGCACATAATATATTCCATTTCCATATTAAGGAAGCAGGATTTCATAATTGAAATACATCGGAGTACAACATGATATAGCTTCAGCACTCAACTACCCCATTACACAACTACACCAGTAGCAAGTTTCACATGCAACATCTAGAACCTTTCGAAATTAGCATCATAGATAGTACATACAACGATGCATCTTATCTGGAAAACTACTGAAGCGGAAGGCGAATATTGAGCCTTCATTCATGTTGAAGGTCTTTGCAACTTTAGGCCAGTCCCTGTGGATGATTGACCGTCCATCCTTCAACCTCTTCAGGAACACTTCAATATTGAACCGTGGGTGTTGTATGAAAACTTTCCTCGCCTCCTGACCATAGAGGTGGTTCGAGAGGTAATCATCAGTGAAGCCTGAAAACAAGGATGTGCATAAATATCTTCTCGATATTGGAAATGGGGCAAAGGAATACAAAAAGGCAAGGTATAATAGTTAGTACCATCTTCTAAACCTTTGCAGATTAATCAGATTAATCAGATTAATTCAAGCCACATGGAAAACCCATTTATCCAAACCAAGCATGATTAAGAACTAGGAAATCCAGCACTTGTATATGTTTCTCATGTATTAAGTGCAGCCAAATTCGATTTATTCCTCACATGGTATACAATAACAGAATGCAACCACAACAATTTAGCATCGCATTGCAGAATTGAACCCAGCAGTTAACCCAACACCACAACAAATGAACCAAACGTTAACTCAGCACCACATTGCAATATAACATACTCCTAATAGAAGATCAGACAGTTAACCAAACCAAGCATGCTTAACAACTTGGAAATAGAGCAATTGTATTTGTTTCTCATGTATTTAGTACAACCAAATTCGATTTATTCCTCACATGGTATACAATAAAAGAATGCAGCCATAGCAATTGACCACCGCATTACAGAATTGAACCAAGCAGTTAACTAAACACCACAACAAATGAACCAAACATTAACTGAGCACCACATTGCATAATATAACATACTCCTAATAGAAGATCAGACAGTTAACCAAACCAAGCATGCTTAACAACTTGGAAATATAGCAATCGTATTTGTTTCTCATGTATTTAGTACAACCAAATTCAATTTATTCCTCACATGGTATACAATAACAGAATGCACCCACAACAATTGAACATCGCATTGCAGAATTGAACCAAGCAATTAACTAAACACCACAACAAGTGAACCAAGCCACAACAAATGAACCAAGCAGTTAAATAAACACCAATTGAACACTATAACATACTCCTAATAGAAGATCAGACAGTTAACCAAATCAAGCATGCTTAACAACTTGGAAATATTGCACCCTGAAGAATTGAACCAAGCAGTTAATTGAACACCACATTGCATGACATATAGAACATATACACTATAACAGAAGATTGCATGGTAAAAGTACATAGCACAATTCACTAGAATTTGTTGAGGAAAGGAAGTAGCTAGCAAACTGAACATGGGTCCTCATAGTGAGCTAATAAGACAAGCTACTCCTCATTGTCGGAGATATCGATGACGATTGGCTCCTTGGACATGGAAGAGGGCGAGGCCTCCGCATTGTGGGTGCCCTCGTTGTAGTGGTGAGTTGCCCAAGCCGCTCCGGGCACCAACCTGCTGGCTCTTGAGATGAGGTAAGCACGTGCACGCTGAAAAAACACCTCATAGTCTTTGTCAAAGGCACCGATGGTGGCCTCGAGAAAATGCCACGAACTATTATTTAAAGCAGCCAACCGCATCGCGTCGTCGACGCGCGAGGCGTCAACGGTGGCCTTGACGGCGAGGTGCTCCTCCAAGATCTGGGGGTCGGCACGAACGACAGCCATCGTGACCTCATCCGCGCGTGCGGTCGCGATTTGCTTCTCCGTTGCCAAATGCTCCTTGAGGTCCTAGCTATACTGCGTGCACCATGGCGCTTATTTGGTGGAGGGGTCGGTGATTTGGGTGGAAGGTGTCGCGCTCGCGCCGGCGATCGGGGCATGTGGGATGTGGAAGGAGGAGGATGTGGGTCGGGTGTGGATTACCTGCCTGGATAGGCGAGGCCGAGCAGGGTAAAGGAGGGTCGCCGGCGAGGAGGCGACGGTGCTGCAAGCAAGGAGTGAAGGTTTCAACTTGGAAAAGGAAGGCGGAAAGAAGGGAAATGTGACTTTTGGTAAGGGGGAGGGGGCGGGGAGATAGATATTTCTGTGGAAGCCAAAAATTTGGAATCGCTTCAGCCAAAAAACTGGCGCGCAAAGTTTCATTACACACGGTCCCTTATTCAGACACGGTCAGAAGATATTTTGTGCTGCATCTCATACGGTCGGTTATAACAAACTGTGTGGGGTCTACTTGATTTTTCATCTTGATTTGAATTACTTAATGGGGTCACAGCGGCCATGGACGGTGTTTGAATTGCTAGACCTTTTATCTACAGTAATTGGAATTATTCAGGGTTCGTTTGGACAATTTTATGCATTAAGTGAGTGTTCAATGCATTTATGTGCATAATTCAAATTTGAACTGCATGCACATGCTCCAGTGCATATAAATTCTTTGAAAAATCAAATCTTTGTCCTTGTGTGCATGCTTAGGTCCCATGGAAGAAATGGGAATGAATTTCAAACACCATGGCACCGTTGATTGCCGGCAAAACATTGAGATGCCTGGTTTTAAATTCTAGTAAATCCAAAACTCATCTGAAATTCATGAAACTTGGCATGCTATCATGGAGCGGCATCAACATGCCATGGTAAAATTGTTGTCCCATTTGGGGAAGGTTTGGGTATATGGTTCTCACAAACCGGAGCTTCTGATAACAAGCATGATGGTTTTCGGTAGGGAACATCCCACCTTTTGCGACAAAATGATATCCATTGCCTCTTATTATTTTCAAATATTTTTCTCGTGTCAACATAGAACAACAGGAGTGTTGTGTGAACTTTTGTGATTTTTCGGGGTTCGTTTGGACATGTTTATGCATTAAGTGAGTTTTCAATGTATTTATGTGCATAATTCAAATATGAACTACATGCACATGATCTAGTGCATATAAACTGGTTGAAAAATCAAATATGTGTCCTTGGGTGCATGCTTAGGTCCCATGCAAGAAATGGGAATGAATTTCAAACACCATGGCACCGTTGATTGCTGGCAAAACATTGAGATGCCTGATTTTTAAATTCTAATAAATCCAAAACCCGTCTAAAATTCATGAAACTTGGCATGCTATCATGGAGCGGCATCAACATGCCGTGGTAAATTTTTTGTCCCGTTTGGGGCAGGTTTGGGTATATGCTTCTTACAACAAGCATGACGGTTTTCGGTAGGGAATGTCCCACCTTTGCGGATGAAACGATATCCATTGCCTCTTATTGCTTTCAAATTTTTTTCTCGTGTCAACATAGAACAACAGGAATGTTGTGTAAATTTTTGTGATTTTTCGGGGTTCATTTGGCCATTTTTATGCCTTAAGTGAGTTTCAATGCATTTATGTGCATAATTAAAATTTGAACTACATGCGCATGCTCCACTGCATATAAACTAGTTGAAAAATCAAATATGTCTCCTTGGGTGCATAATTAGGTCCCATGCAAGAAATGGGAATGAATTTCAAACACCATCGCACCATTGATTGCCGGCAAAACATTGACATGCCTGGTTTTTAAATTCAAGTAAATCCAAAACTTGTCTGAAATTCATGAAACTTGGCATGCTATCATGGAGCGGCATCAACGTGCTGTGGTAAAAATTTTGTCCCATTTGGGGCAGGTTTTGGTATATGCTTCTCACAAACCGGAGCTTCTCACAACAAGAATGATGGTTTTCGGTAGGGAACGTCCCACCTTTGGGGACGAAACAATATCCATTGCCTCTTGTTGCTTTCAATTTTTTTTCTCATGTCAACATAGAACAACAGGAGTGTTGTGTGTATTTTTGTGATTTTTTGGGGTTCGCTTGGACATTTTTATGCATTAAGTGAGTTTTCAATGCATTTATGTGCATAATTCAAATATGAACTACATGCGCATGCTCAAGTGCATACAAACTGGTTGAAAAATCAAATATGTGTCCTTGGGTGTATGCTTAGGTCCCATGAAAGAAATGGGAATGGATTTCAAACACCATGTCACCGTTTATTGCCAGCAAAACATTGAGATGCCTTGTTTTTAAATGCTAGTAAATCCAAAACCCATCTGAAATTCATGAAACTTGGCATGCTATCATGGAGTGGCATCAACATGCCATGGTAAAATTTGTGTTCCATTCGGGGCAGGTTTGGGTATATGCTTCTCACAAACCGAAGCTTCTCACAGCAAGCATGATGGTTTTCGGTAGGGAACATCCCACCTTTGGGGACGAAACGATATCCATTGCCTCTTATTGCTTTCAAATTGTTTTCTTGTGTCAACATAGAATAGGAGTGTTGTGTGAATTTTTCTAATTTTTCGGGGTTCATTTGGACATTTTTATGCATTAACTGAGTTTTCAATGCATTTATGTGCATAATTCATATTTGAGCTACATGTGCATGCTCCAGTGCATATAAATTGGTCAAAAAATCAAATATGTCTCCTTTGGGTGCATGCTTAGGTCCCATGCAAGAAATGGGAATGAATTTCAAACACCAGGGCACCGTTGATAGCCGGCAAAACATTGAGATGCCTGGTTTTTAAATTCTAGTAAATCCAAAACTCGTCTGAAATTCATGATACTTGGCATTCTATCATGGAGCGGCATCAACATGCCGTGGTACAAATTTTGTCCCATTTGGGGCAGGTTTGGGTCTATGCTTCTCACAAACCGGAGCTTCTCACAATAAGCATGATGGTTTTCAGTAGGGAACGTCCCACCTTTGGGGACGAAACGATATCCATTGCCTCTTATTGCCTTCAAATTTTTTTCTCGTGTCAACATAGAACAACAGGAGTGTTGTGTGAATTTTTGTGATTTTCGGGGTTCGTTTGGACATTCTTATGCATTAACTAAGTTTCCAATGCATTTATGTGCATAATGCAAATTTGAACTACATGCACATGCTCCAGTGCATATAAATTGGTTGAAAAATCAATTCTGTCTCCTTGGGTGCATGCTTAGGTCCCATGCAAGAAATGGGAATGAATTTCAAACACCAGTGCACCGTAGATTGCTGGCAAAACAGTGAGATACCTGGTTTTTTAATTCTAGTAAATCTAAAACTCGTCTGAAATTCATGAAACTTGGCATGCTATCATGAAAGGGCACCTGACATGCTGTGGTATTTTTGGTGTCCATTTTGAGAGAAGGCGCACTCAAATAATGACAGCCAACAAAGGCATTTTGAAAAAAGCTGCCACTTTAATATCTGAAACGTTTTTATAATTCAAACCATGTGCGTTCGGTTAACCATTCACGTGACACCACGTGTCTTGGTTTTAATGGCTCTTGATCGCAAACATTTTAGATAGAACACCCATATGCAAAGTGAGAGCAGGATTTGTGCATCTCTTGAACACAAATGGTTCTTTTGGATGACCCGTCTGAACCACTTACAAACAATTTGGTGCGATTTGCATCTGTCATATTGGGTATGTTGCCATTTTTCAAACTAGAAAGATTGACATTTGTTGTTCTTGTAACATTGCCATTTGCCAACCTTGTAACACTGCGATTTGTCAAAATATGAAGGGAAAAATCACTAGCATTATCTAATTTTTGCAACTAAAATTCAGTAATTAAGCATAGATGGAGGCGAGCAGGCGTGTTCAGCTGGGCGCGCAGCGGGCAGCACAGTACTATTCGATCTGACAGCGGGCGGCGCAGTTCCCGATACGGCTTTAATGCAGACAAGGGAGAGGGTAGTGGTTCCCGAAATGTTAAACGACCAATGATGCATCCTCCTTCAATTAGCATCATGTGAATGCATGAGGGAAGTAATGGAAGGATGACCGGGAAAAGAGGCCGCACGATGTGAATGCAACGCAGTTTGCACTCATATAAAGGCGCCCCTCCATTCCAATGCATCTACCACATCGTACGCACCTAAGCATTTGCCTAAGCACCTACACTAATAAGCGCAAAAGTACTCACTCCAGACTCATGGCGGCGATGCGCGCGGGCAGCCAGCGGCTGTGCCAGATGGTCCACGATGCCTGCCTGCGGTATGGCACCGTGGATCGTCTCCACACGGTGTTGGCGACCCGCTGGTGGATGGCCGCCATCGATGCCAGATACGACTCTCAGTATGACTAGATGATTGTTCGCACCACCAAAAGGTTCACCGTCGTCAAGAAGCTCGCGGACGACATCACCGTACTCCTCCAGCCCACACGCCCGGGCTCCTCATTGCCTGCCACCCTAATCGGCCTCCATGGTCGGAACCTATTTCAAGCACTAGTGGCCCTGCGACTACTCGCCGACGCCGTGATGAATGTCCACCTGGAGGTCGCGCTTGCTGCGAGGCGCCTCGCCCTGCAAGAAACCATCGACCTACACATCCATGTGTATGAGCGAATCATTTACATAGGTATATACAAGGCCAGTGAGGAGGCTACGACGTTGGCCTTCTTCAACCGGCCGGAATCCTTGGATGCCATTGTTGAGAAGCACCTTGACCTCGCCACAAAAGCCGCCGCTCCTTAGCCGCCGGTCGGTGGCCCGTGGCACTGAGTTGAGGAGGAGGAGGAGGTCGTACGTTGATGGATGCATCTTTCTTCTTGCCTAATTATATGCATCACTGTAACTAGTACTCCATCCGTCAATTTATAAGTTGTGCTGCCAGTGTCTATCTCGTTACTTTTTGATAATTTTTGTTTTTTGAACACATGTTGATTGGCTTGAATGAAGGTCTATCCTGCCGTTAGGTGCCGGAGCGGGCTGTGCTCGCATCCGTCGGCGCGCTCTGCTTGTGGGAAGCTTTTCCTTGCACGTTCAACTACTATATATATACACACACACATAAACACTATTCTGATCACAATCTGACCTGCCCCGCTAGTAGTACGTTGAACTTCCATGTGAACTAGGTTGAACTTCTGCCAACATTGCCCAAATGGGGCTTGCGATATACCGTTGGAAAGCTATGGACCCCAATATCATGACCCAACTTAAATTTTTGGCAAAATATCAGCGGTTTAAAAGCAGTTTTGAAAACCGTTTTTTCTTCGCATAAAAATGTGAATCGTATTTTCGATCGCATTTCTAAACTGTTTATCGGAATGAGGCATATAATATGGCATTGGAAAGCTGCTGCAAAACCGCTCCTTCCACATGTTGAAAGTTTTCTCTTATTCCCTATGGTTGAAGAGTAATTTGAAAAAATGTAAAATTTCGTAAACCGAACAGCTGAGTTCGTTTTTTCGATGTCATTTCTAAACGGCTAATCCAATGGAGGCATATGATATGGCGTTGGAAAGATTATGAAAATGCGCTACTTTTTCATCTTTAAAGTTTCTTTTCTAATTTTAAATGGTTTAAGAGTAATTTAGGAAATGGTCCAAGTCCTACCGAGTTCGTATTTTTGAGCTAATTTTTTAACCGTGCGTCCAAATGCAGCAAATGATATGGCGTTGGAAAGCTTGAAAAAATGCGAAACTTTTTAGTATGTATTGTTTCTCCCAATTCTTTACGGTTTTAAGTCAGTTTCGAAAATGCCGAAAAACGTATTTTCACCGTAATTTCTACAAACTTTATCGGAATTGGGCAAATAATACACCATTGAAAAGCTACGGAAAATGCGAAACTTTTTCATTTTAATGGTTTTCTCTGATTCTTAGCCGTTTTCAAGTAATTTCGAAAACGTTGGGATCATTCGTTCTGCCTCTATCGCGAAACAGATTCTTCGAAAATGCACCATGTGAAGAACCTGAACTTCTCAGCATGTCTACCTAAACTTCACTCTGTTTTCGACGTGCTTTTTTTGCTCGCTGATCTCCATCCGCTGCTCGTAGCTCTCCATCCACTCACCAGAATTGAGCAAGTGATATACCGGTGGAAATCTGCCGTAAACATGCAACTTTCTCGTATTAATCATTTTTTCATACTCGCGACGATTTTAAAAGTTTTTCATTTGAAATTCATTTTCTGTAGTAGTTGAACTTCCTGCTGTTTTCACGTTGAACTTCTATGACGTATTTTTGTTTGTAATTTTCTCATCCATTCGTCAGTGTTATACAAATGATATTTCTTTTGTACAAACCTCTCTCACAATAATTTTTTTAACTTTCTCCGACCGAGGACTTGAACTTATAACAACAAACTTCTAGTATTTACTTTTTTATTCTTTTTAATACCAAATGCACACCGTGTAGTACGTGAACTTCTGGCAGTTATCAATATGAACTTCTCTCGGTTACGTGAAAATATCTGAGTTTTTTATGAATATTAATCTGAATTTCGTAAATTATTTTTTATGAAGTTTGAAGCGCTCTATTTTTTAAAAGTTGAACTTCTTGTTATTTTATTTTCGATCTTCTTGTTTCCATTCTTTACTAACGAGGAAAATCTGAGTTTTCTATAATCATCGAACTTCTCCATGTTTTTAATATGGACTTCCTGGTTTTATTTCTTAATCCTTTTTATGAAATTTTGAAGCGCTCTATTTTTAAAAGTTAAACTTCTTGTTATTTAATGTTTGAACTTTTTGTTTCCATTCTTTAATAACGAGGAAATCTGAGTTTTCTATAATCATCGAACTTCTCCATCTTTTTAATATGGACTTCCTGGTTTTATTTCTTAATCCTTTTTTATGAAATTTTGAAGCGCTTTATTTTTAAAAGTTGAGCTTCTTGTTATTTAATTTTTGAACTTTTTGTTTCCATGCTTTAATAACGAGGAAAATCTGAGTTTTCTATAATCATCGAACTTCTATATCGAACCGCTCTAACTTTTTATTTGAATTTATTTTATGTATTTTTAGAAATATGAAAATTGTAGTTTTGGTAGAAACATCAAACTTCTTCATTATTTTTGAATTGAACTTATTTGTTTTATTCTTTAGTAACCAAAAAAATTCGATTTTTAATTAAATATCAAACTTCTACATGTTTTTAAATTGAGCTTCTTGGTTTTATTTTTGAGCAACGAGAAAAACTGAGTTTTTAATGTACATTGAATTACTCTGTTTTCTAAAATTGAACTTCTTGGTTTAATCTTTAGTATCGGGGAAAATCCAAATTTTAAAAAAAGGAAAAATATTTTTAAAACTTTTTGTTGTTGTTCCCTTATTTTAATTTGAACTTATTAGTTATTCTTTAGAACGAGAATCTAAGGTTTTTATCAACTTTGAACTTCTCTGTTATTTTAATTTGAACTTCTTAGTTTTATTCTTTTGTAGAAAATCGAGTTTTTTGAACTTCTTTGTTTAAAATTTTGAACTTCTTGTTTTTTTATGAATTTTAAAGTGCTTTATTTCTTGTTTGGACTTCTCACTTTTCATTATGTAGTGATGAAAAAAATCTTAGTTGTTTTAAACAGCAAACTACCATTTTTTAAGGTTGACCTTCTCCGCTTTTTTATTTTGAACTTCCACGTATTTATTTTAGAAATGGGGGAAATAAAACTGATCCATTTTACCCTATAAGGAATTTCACAATTTTTATTTTTAAGTTAAACACATATGATTTTTTTTCTTTTCCTACATATCTAGGTTTTTCGTATAAGTTTGTTCGTCAAATTCCTTTATTTTTTTGTTTCCATGAGAGAGCTTCTATATTTTTTGCGAGAAAAGAGGTGGAGGCGAGTATTAGAAAATTTTGGATTTATTTCATTAATTTTGAGCTTCCAGATTTGAACAATTCGAACTTCTCATAATTTTCTCAATGAACATTTATTGGGTTTGTCTTTTTTGTTTTTGTGAACAATTTTTTTGTTGTGTTATTTTTTCCACATGCTCGCATACACCTATTACTTATCAGGAGCTAATCAAGGACACTAGAGCACATTGCATGGTCACACATAGTCTTTGTTGTGCACGCTACAACAAATAAGTTTAAACACAAAAATGCTCAAACGCTGCAGAACCTTCGTGCAGTTCAGGTACAACAAGATGATTCTCATGCACATTACATTGAATAGCTAGCATGCCCAAAACAGGAACACACAGATTTTACATCTGTTGGATAATTGAAACTCATGTAAACTGAAGTATCACCAAATTGAAAATTTTCATAAAAAAATCAGAACGTGAAACCTCATGTCCATGTTGTCGTTGAAGAAAAAAAAATAGAGTGAGAGACGTAGTGGCCGAAGAAGTTAGGGAAATCTTCCAGTCGGGGGAGGACCGCCCTGCCAACGGAGGAGGGAGTGGACTGCCGTGACACTGGGGGAGCAGAGGAGCATCCACCCTGTGGGGCAGCCGGGAGGTTGGGGTAGGCGACGACGTGAGGAGGGAGGAGGCCAGCGGCATGCTTGGGCTCGCCGGGACATGGATGCAGGGCGCCAGATCCCGGCAGGAAGGTGGATGCAGGGCTCGTCGGGACGTGGATGTAGGGCGCCAAATCCCGGCAGGAAGGTGGATGTAGGGCTCGCCGGGACGTGGATGCAGGCTCGCCGGGAGGAAGGTGGCAGCATGGGGTGGCGTGGGTGGCTCTCACGCCGGCGGCGGTAGATGAGGACGGCCGCGGAAGGATAGGATGAAGGTCGCAGGGGCAGAGCGGGAAGGTCGCGGGGCTTGTGGATCTCGGGCGATGGCGATTGTGGCGCTGGGCCGCGCGCGACCATGGCGGGAATGCGACGGCGGGACCCCGGAGGTGCACGAGCAAGGTGGACGGCGGCGGGTCACTTGGGAGGGGGCGCGACGGCGAGGTTCTCCGGGGAAGGCGCACGGCGACATGGGAGAAATCCAGGGGGTGGCGGCGCCGGCAAGATCTAGGGAGGGTGGCGGCGCCGATGTGATCCAGGAGGCTAGTCATGGCGTTCGGCGGAGGATCGGTGGAGGTTTGGTGATCGGGCCAGCGGGTGTGGTGGGGGTGGGGGTGGGGATCGGGGCAGCGGGTGGGTGGGCTTTTCTGTCCGGTGGGTTTGTCAATCTCAGGAACATGCATCGGGCCCTATATAGGGTTGTTGTGATCCAAATAACTATTCTGATCCGTTGCAACTATATATATATATATATATATATATATATATATATATATATATATATATATATATATATGGTTGCTCGCCGTTGAGGTGACGCGGAGCGCTTTGCTCGCGTCCCTCCGCGCGTGCTCTGCCAGCGGTTGGGCGTGCGCACGATAACGTCAGGGCCCCCATATGCATGCGGTTGCGCCGCGCGCGTTGCCACGCGATGCAGTTACGTGCGGCATGATGGAGTTACGCGCTGCAAATTAGAACTTCCATCAGGGCCTGCTGATATTTCTGGTCGTCCGGCTTCCCCTTTAATTCCCGCGGCCATTATAACCTTAGTCTCTTCAACCTTTCAATCGTGCTCCACAACACAACAAGCACACCCACGCCGACACATAGAGAGGGGATGTCTCGCGGCGCTCCAATGGAGTTCAGCGAGCATAGAATGGAGACCCACACGTGGGAGACGGATCTCTCGGTGGTGTACACCATTGACCCGGCCGTGGTGGAAGACTACATCAACAGCATTGAGCAGTTGCCTGCTCGAGACAAGTACAAGGTGGTCAGCATCGACCTCCAGTACACCGTCGGTCGTCCTGACATAGATCAGAAGGTTGTTGTCGCCCAGTTGTGCGTCTGCCATCATGTCCTCATCTACCACTACTGCATGGCCATAGAGCCTTGCAACCGTTTCAACAGGTTTGTCAACAGCACCGACTACAAGTTCGCGACAGTGGAAACCAAAGACGACGTAAAAGCGCTTAGTGTTACGGGCTTGGCCTACAAGAACCTTGTCGAAATCCATGACCACTACAGCGTCTAGGGCAGCACGAAGAAGGACTCCCTGGTCGAACTCGCCTCGGCCATCATTGACCCCTACTACGAAAAGATGAAGTAGGATGCCCAGAGAACAAGTCCTATATCCTGGCACAAGGCCTGGATGTGGCAACTGAATGAACCTCACCTCAGGTTCGTGCCCAAGAGCGTGTACACATGCTACGAGATGCACAGGCGGATCGTTGACATGAGGAAGTGCCTCGTTACCCAAATCGACGAGCCCAGATCGAGCCACAAGCAGAGCAAGCATCACAAGAAGTAAATGATGATCAGATGATCGTTTATGCTAGTTAATCATGCATGTAATATATAGTTTACTTTATTGGTGTGTGGAAATGTCATGTGTGTAGTAGCCACTTATGTAATTATGCATGTAATAGTTTACTTTGGTGTGTGCAAATGCCATGGTTGTAGTAGCCACCAATGTAAGTGGATGTTTAATTCGGTTATGCAACCATGTCCTTATAAGTGTGTATATAATGTTGTTGTTCTGTATGTAATCCCATCGCACAACACACAAGTCTTATTAGCAGCAACCGTCTATGTTATTATTGGTCTTCGCACACATTATTGATTACAGGCCTGTTTTCCGCGTATCACACACATCTTGTTATATTGAACCGTTTCTGTTCCCTTGTCCCAAGACAAACAATTCATCAGTGTGAACTGCATGCTGTATATTGCACACACCTTGAATCTGGACGACCGTTTCTTTTGTTATGCCTAATCACAAACAGTTCATCCAAGTGAACTGTATGTTGTATACCGCACACACCTTCATCTGGTTGCCCGTTGTGACGCGCCAAGACCGGAGCTGCAGATGCCTTCCAGGGTTTCCGGGTTTCGTCTGTGATTTGTTTGGTTCATCGTTTTCATCTTTGCATCATGTGCATTGCATCATGTCATTTCTTTTCTTAACTCAACTAAATAAATGGCATGGATCTTTGATCCATTTAAATCGAGGGAATTCACATGGTGATTCTCTTTATAACATATCCTCCCAATATTAGGGAGCTATATTGAATATTCCATTTTCGGAATCACCCATGAACACACTTGCAAATAATCACATGTCTTTTCTGCTTCGAGTTTGCTCCTCAAACTTCGCCCATAAATTCTTTTATCTTTTTCCGGAGGTCTACCAAAAATCTCAACATTCTGGGACCTTTCTAACGCCCACTTCTTTTTCGAACTCATTTGAATTTAATTCAAACGAGTTCCAATCCAAACTTTGTACACATGCCCATTTATATATTTTCTTGGATCAAGATCATTCTTGTGAGTCCGGGAATTTAACTTCCATGCCCAAATTCCATCCATACCCTCTCTTTCTTTTTTCCCTTCTATCTATTTGTTTTTTTCTCTTTTTGGTTAAGAGGGAAGAGTAGGAGAGGCAGCCGAGCAGGTCCTAGCTGTTCTCCTTTTCTTTGGGCCGGCCTTCCTAGGCCTAGCCTAGCCGGCCACTTAGGCCCATCGGCCCACCAACCCTAGCGCTAACCCTAGCCCGTTTCCCTTTCGCTCCATCTCTCCCCTCACGCCGCCAGAGGGAGACCCGTAGCCCGACTCTACCATCTCCTCGATCCCGATCCCCTCGACCCACTCCTCTTGATCTCTCCCTCGTCCCGATCCCTCTCTTCCTTGTTCCGCCGCCAGAGAGAGAGAAGGAGCATGCAACTCGAGCGGCCGGCCACTCCGTTCCTCTGCTTAGCCTCCCTGCGTGGGGCCATGGGACGTCGCCGGCAATGGCGTTGTTGCTGTCGTCGCGCGCCCGCAGTGCTCGAGCGCCGCACGCTTCTTCCTTACCTTCCCCGCGTCGAATCAAGCCGCCACCGCCTTCTTTCCCCAATCGCGCGCCCCTGCTCTTTTCTCCTCCTCACTGTGGTTCCCCGGTGCCTAGACACCGCCGGCTTCCCCTCTGTATGAGAAGCTCCAGCAGCAGTGCATGACCGCGCCTCCCATGGAGCTCCGCCGCTGGGACTCCTCGCCTGTGTTGCTGCCTTACCTCGCGCCGACAAGCCGCCTTGCTCTTGCTTCCACGCCTCCAGACCGCTGCTTGGCTGTCAACAGCTGCTCGGCAGCAGCGACCCTGCTTCGCCTGCTCTGCATCGAGCTGCCGGCATCGAGATGCTCCTACTCCGAGCATAACCATCGCAGCCTCTTCTGCTTCGGGCCATGCCCATACCTGTGTTTGTTTTTCCGGCATCTTCTGCCGCTGCTCGCGCACCGCCCTACCTTGCTGCTGCCCACCCGGGGCCCTTTTGTCTCGCTTGGTTTTGGATCAGCAAGAACAATACGCGAAGAACCACACCCGGAAAGTCAAGTATCTTCTCGAAGAATTTTGCCAAGTACCATGATGATCCGTCAAGTACCACTACCCCCAAGTACCACGACGACCGTTGATCGCCAAGTACCCCTTTGTTTCGTCGAGACCGGCATGTCCGAAGACCACAAGTACCACGACAACCTCGAAGGGATTCAAATCTGCCAAGCTCCTCTAACGATGACCCGAGAACGTCTATGATCCGTGCACAACTACCGTCGCCAAGACCGGACTGACAAGTTCCCCGACAACGTGTGTACAACTACCGCCGTCCTCGGATTCGCTAAGAACGACAAGTATCTTGACGCCCGATGCATAGAACAACTACCGTCTACACTCGAAGACCCCGTTGATGTCAAGTTCCATGCCGTGACCCCGAACATCTACGAACATGAACCACTACTTCCCTCGGTGTCCCGAGAATGCCTACTTCCCCTACACCGCATCGTACTCGAACCCCTCCGATAATGCACGCTTCAAAGGTATAACCTCGAGACGACGTCCATGAATGAATGCTTGCGATGTTTGAGAGGCTCGTGTTGCGCAAATTGTCACTCGTTTCCTTGTCGCCAACTCGTGGGACACCCGGAATCCGGGAGCGCCCCACCATCTTTTGCATGCATCCGCACACTTCTCCTTTGCATCGGTATCTCAATCGAGTTACCGAAACCGGAACATTGCCGTGGCACCTTTTCATTATCGTCGCCGTGGCACCCCTTATGTTTCCGCCACGATGACAAAAATGCTTCATAATGCTCTTATCAAGTCTTAATAAAAAAATTGCATATAACTTGCACATGTCATTCGCATCATGATAATAACATTTAAATGTTTAAAAATTGTTGTTGCACCAAATTGCTAAATGCATATGGGAATTTACCAGATTCGTTATTTGTTATATCCGGCCCCATTTAAATTGTTTAGATGGTGTAGTTTTGTTATGCCTCACCTTTGCCATGTTTAACAACATTTAATATTGTTGGGTACATAACCGAGAGAGAACTAAATAAGTCATGTGGTGTTTCGTCAATATGCAACTCGTTGCATATTGATCTCCACTTAATTTGTAGGATTGTTTGTGCTCTTTGCCATGCCATGCATATTTAAACCGGACATGCATCATACTTGATTGTGCATCATGCCATGTTTATGTGATGGTTGTTTACTATGTTGTGTGCTTCTTTCCGGTGTGTGCTTCTTCGAGTTGGTTCCGATAACGTCGCGTTTGTGAGGACCCGTTCGACTGCGTCCGTTTGTCTTCTTCATGGACTCGTTCTTCTTCCTTGCGGGATTTCAGGCAAGATGACCATACCCTCGAAATCACTTCTATCTTTGCTTGCTTAGTTGCTCGCTCTTTTGCTATGCCTATGCTGCGGTACCTACCACTTGCTTATCATGCCTCCCATATTGTTGAACCAAACCTCTAACCCACCTTTTCCTAGCAAACCGTTGTTTGGCTATGTTACCGCTTTGCTCAACCCCTCTTATAGCGTTGTTAGTTGCAGGTGAAGATTGAAGTTTGTTCCTTGTTGGAACATGGAGTTCGTTCCTTGTTGGAACATTGGTTACTTGTTGGGATATCACAATATATCTTATTTAATTAATGCATCTATATACTTGGTAAAGGGTGGAAGGCTCGGCCTTATGCCCGGTGTTTTGTTCCACTCTTGTCGCCCTAGTTTCCGTCATATCGGTGTTATGTTCCCGGATTTTCGTGTTCCTTACACGGTTGGGTAATAATGGGAACCCCTTGACAGTTCGCTTTGAATAAAACTCCTCCAGCAAGGCCCAACCTTGGTTTTACCATTTGCCACCTAGCCTTTTTCCCTTGGGAGTCGCGCATCCCGAGGGTCATCTTTATTTTAACCCCCCCGGGCCAGTGCTTGTCTAAGTGTTGGTCCAAACTAGAGCCACTTGCGGCGCCACCTCAGGGAAACTTGAGGGCTGGTTTTAGCTGTACGTAGTGTTCATCCGGTGTTGCCCTGAGAACGAGATATGTGCAGCTCCTATCAGGTTGTCGGCGCATCGGGCGGTCTTGCTGGACTTGTTTTACCATTGTCGAAATGTCTTCTAACCGGAATTCCGAGCCTGATCGGGTCTTCCCGCTAGAAGGAATATCCTTCATTGACCGTGAGAGCTTGTTATGGGCTAAGTTGGGACACCCCTGCAGGGATTTGAACTTTCGAAAGCCGTGCCCGCGGTTATGGGCGGATGGGAATTTGTTAACGTTCGGTTGTAGAAAACCTAAAGTTGACCTTCATTAAAATACATCAACCACGTGTGTAACCGTGATGGTCTCTTTCCGGCGGAGTCCGGGAAGTGAACACGGTGTTGGAGTAATGCTTGACGTAGGTTGTTCTAGGATCACTTCTTGATCATACTTTTATCGATCGTGCTTTGCCTTCTCTTCTCGCTCTCATTTGCGTATGTTAGCCACCATATATGCTAGCCGCTTGCTGCAGCTCCACATCATACCTTTGCCTTACCTATAAGCTTAAATAGTCTTGATCGCGAGGGTGTGAGATTGCCGAGTCCCCGTGACTCACAGATACTTCCAAAACCAGCTTGCAGGTGCTGTTGAACCGTGCCGGTGACGCAACTGAGCTCAGGAGGAGCTCGATGAAGATCTTGTCCTTTGTGTTGTTTCGTTTCTAGTTGATCAGTAGTGGAGCCCAGTTGGGGTCGATCGGGGATCTGTGTAGCATTTGGGGTTCTTCTTTTATTTTGGTTCCGTAGTCGGACCTTGATTGTATTTGGATGTTGTAATGCTTTATTCATGTAATTGTGTGAAGTGGCGATTGTAAGCCAACTATGTATCTCTTTTCCTTATGTATTACATGGGTTGTGTGAAGATTACCTCACTTGAGACATTGCTTTCAATGCGGTTATGCCTCTAAGTCGTGCTTCAACACGTGGGAGATATAGCCGCATCGAGGGTGTTACAAGTTGGTAATCAGAGCCTTCCCCGACCTTAGGAGCCCCCACTGCTTGATCGAATTAGCTGACGAGTTGAGTCTAGAAAAATGTTTTGAGTCATTTAGGAATTATATATCGGAGAGTTTAGGAATTCTTTTTACTCCCCGGTCCCTTCATCGCTCTGGTAAGGCATCCTGACGTAGAGTTTTGACTCTTCTCTTCTCAAATTTCACTAAATTTTTTTTAGGATCACGCGGGTATCTTGGAATCGTTCCGATGGTTTTGTGACGAGAACATTGTTCTTGGTGCCTCCTGTCTTTACGGGTTGTGCCAGTGTCCCGGGGAGTTGAGCTCCGAGGTGTTGTCGTCACAATTTTATCGTTGCAGTTCTGGAATACCTGAGTTTAGTACGCCGACATCGAAAATCTTTTTATGCAGTTCGTTGGTGAGATAACCTCGACGCCACCTAGTACTGGGGCGGGAGTTCGGGAGTATTGCCATAATTTGTATAACAGATGCTTTTCGAAGGTTGAGGTAGATGATTTCCGAAGGTTTCTTGGTTATGTGTTGATGGATGGATACAGCTGGATGTAGGATTTGCTAGTTTTGGGTGAGATATTATGCTTCCCTTGTATCCCCAACACCTGATTGCATAACCGGAAAATTTCGGGAGTTTTTAAGTGGGAATTCAAGTAGCTCTTAGGATATCTTTCCGACAGATGTATGCTATGAAATTGGGGTTCGACGTCTAGTGGTCCGCCTATTCACGGTTGGTTTTACAGTGGTCTCGTTGTGTCTTAAAGAGTCCTTGGCTATGCCGACTCGGGGATGCTTCGTATGTCATGTGCACTGCCTTGTACATGATGGTGCTGTACGATCGAGCCCGTGTAGGCCCCACCACAAAAACTTCGGACGAAATCTCTATCATATGTTTGTTCCGGCTTATTCTGCAAGCCAATCCTTTGTTTTGTTTTCAGTTGTGGTATTCGAGTTGCTTCGAAGTCAAATGTTGATTCCATACCATCCCTAAGCGGTGTTCTCATATTCCTATGGGAATACTAAACCTTCTTGATAATCGAGACTGTCATGTCAATCCTTTTCAACCGGTGTGCTTCTCTTCAAGCGGATCCGATCACTTCAACATCCGCATGATTCAATCTCAGCTTTCTCAACGGTGTTCGTTTCATCCGTTCCAAGCTGCCTTTGTTTTCCCGCCCGCCCGCCCTTTTTCTTCAAGGACTCAGATTTCTTATTCAAGTATCCATCTTATTGATGTGAAGTCTCTCCATTCTTTTCTATCAATATTCTTATCCGGTGATTCTCATGAAGATTCTAACGGAGCTTCAAGTTCGTCTCTCATCACTCGTTTTCTTCTCCGGTGGAACCAATTCAAGCTTTCGGTGTTGGTCATATCTTTTTCCTCGTTTCAAATGCCTTCTCATAACGGTACACCTCATAATCTTTCACTGCTCGCTATTCTATTGTTCCGGAGTTCTCAAGATATCTCGAAGATTCATGTTTTCCACTCTGCATTCGTTCAAGATCTTTCGAGGTTGTTATCTCATTCAAGAATTTTAATTCAACCGGTGCAACCTCTCTTTTAAATCTTTTCAACGGTGTTTTCTTTTCAGTGGGCCCTAACCCACAGGTCTATTCCCAGGATCTTACCTGACTCTTCTTATTTCCCGGAGATATCCTCAAATTTCTTTTCAAAGTTTGATGTAAGAATGAATTATCATCAGTAAAATGTATTTCTCCAAGATCTTTCAAATTCTTTTCATCGTTGGCTCAACCTCTTCGTTTTGATTCTTCCGGAGTGTCTAAATAATTCTTGGTGGTGTTTCTCATCATCATTCTCAACATTTGAAGACCGAAGAAGAGTTTTTCCTCCATATCTTATCCGTTCTCTCAGAGACTCGTGATGCTAGCTTGTTGCCATCCTCTCATAATTGTTTTGATCGTGAGTATTCTTTTCACCTATCTGGAGCAATTCAAGAGTCTTCTCAGTTTGTTATCCGGAGTCCATCAATTCAGGTTTATTCATTCTCAGCTGTCAGTTATCATTCTCCTATTTTACCGGTCCTTCGTTCTAGTGATCTTTAATCGGCTCATGATCTCTTCGTTCTCATGTTTCTAAATCCTCTCAATCTCTATTCATTTTATAATTCTTCCCGGTGTTTCTTTATCTTTTCTTCATTCATTTTAATTCTTATGGTGGTTTGTTCAAGATTCCTCTTCTTATGTTATCATACTTCCGTTCTTTCAAATCCTACCGATGGATCATCGAAGGCCTCTTCAAGTTTGCGCATTATCTATCTTAATCCTTTCTACGAGAATAATTAGTATGCCAATTCCATTGGTTGTCATCAATTTGAATTGGTGAAGGATAAGCATAATGTAATTCTTATTCTTGTTCATCCAAGTGATTAATTCCTTATTCCGGAGGTGCATCAACTTCTTGATTCCAATTGTGTTCAGCTTTTTCTTTTCCCGGAGTTTCAAGATCTCTCATTTATCTCGTCGCAAGCTTCATCTAATCATTACAAGGCTTCTACCTTATTCTTGTCATCCTTCACTTCTTTGTGATCATTCTTTTAACCGGAGTTCTTCATGGAGGCTCTACATGAGGGTTCATAAAGGATTTAATTCCTTCTCGAAGTTTTCATTGAGATTCTTTTCAGAGGAGCTCAAGCATTCTCCATCTTTCAATCCGGAGTGCAATTCTTTCACGCATATCTTTTGAGGTGGTGTTATGTCATTGTTGATAATTTCCCTTCGTGTTTCATGGATCACAAGGTTTTCAAGAGTGACATATCTAAATCCATCATTTTCTCTTCGCTCAACACATCCTTTCCAATTCATTAATCTCTTCATTGGAGTTATCTTGGGCTACATTTCACCTTAAGCTTTCCCTAAGGATCATTGCTAATTGTGGTGCTCATAAATGATCCAAGTTCTTCATTTATTCTCCCGGTGAAATAAGTTTCTCGTCTCCTCGTTGTTATCAATCCAATCTTTTCCGTGAGTGGCAAGTTGTCACCTCATAATGTTGACATGCTTTCTATAAGCCCACTTCAAGCTTATTCTTTTCGTTGTTGGTTTTTTCCAACAATTCCATTCGACCCTTCTCCTAAAGATGCCTCTTCAAGCTCTTTTGTGGCAGAAGTTGGCATTTTCTTCTCAATTCTCCTATGGCAATTATCTATATTCTATTCTTCCGTCCGGAGGCATTGTGATGTTGCTCAACCCATCTTCTCGGATTGTCAGGACCATGTTTTGATCGTGCTTATCCTTTTAACCGGAGTATTGTGTCCCTTTTCTCAAGCTCTTTCATTTTATCAAGTTTTTCATCTCTTTTAAACCGGGGTGCTGTCTGAGATCCTTCTTACCCCTTGTTCCATTCACTCAATAGTTCCGGAGGCAGTGTGTTGTGATTTCATCAAGTATCTTCTCATCCTGCCAAGTTCTTATTCAATTCCTTTTCTTTTCAATCGGAGTGCTGCCCGAAGTTGTTCTCCCTTGTTCCTCTTTTCTAACGGAGTGTTTTCAAACTTGTCATCTTCGTTATTCTTTTCTCGAAATGGCTTAACCTTTTCAAGGTTCTTTCGTCTCACTCATTTGTCAAAGAAGCAACTTAGTTTTACCTCTTCTCTTCCTCTTCTTTTTCCCTCCGGTGCCATCCTAGATCTCGGGACGAGATCCTCTCGTAGTGGTGGAGTGTTGTGATGCCCCAAGACCGGAGCTGCAGATGCCTTCCAGGGTTTCCGGGTTTCGTCTGTGATTTGTTTGGTTCATCGTTTTCATCTTTGCATCATGTGCATTGCATCATGTCGTTTCTTTTCTTAACTCAACTAAATAAATGGCATGGATCTTTGATCCATTTAAATCGAGGGAATTCACATGGTGATTCTCTTTATAACATATCCTCCCGATATTAGGGAGCTATATTGAATATTCCATTTTTGGAATCACCCATGAACACACTTGCAAATAATCACATGTCTTTTCTGCTTCGAGTTTGCTCCTCAAACTTCGCCCATAAATTCTTTTATCTTTTTCCGGAGGTCTACCAAAAATCTCAACATTTTGGGACCTTTCTAACGCCCACTTCTTTTTCGAACTCATTTGAATTTAATTCAAACGAGTTCCAATCCAAACTTTGTACACATGCCCATTTATATATTTTCTTGGATCAAGATCATTCTTGTGAGTCTGGGAATTTAACTTCCATGCCCAAATTCTATCCATACCCTCTCTTTCTTTTTTTTCCCTTCTATCTATTTGTTTTTTTCTCTTTTTGGTTAAGAGGGAAGAGTAGGAGAGGCAGCCGAGCAGGTCCTGGTTGTTCTCCTTTCCTTTGGGCCGGCCTTCCTAGGCCCAGCCTAGCCGGCCACTTAGGCCCATCGGCCCACCAACCCTAGCGCTAACCCTAGCCCATTTCCCTTTCGCTCCATCTCTCCCCTCGCGCCGCCAGAGGGAGACCCGCAGCCCGACTCCACCATCTCCTCGATCCCGATCCCCTCGACCCACTCCTCTCGATCTCTCCCTCGTCCCGATCCCTCTCTTCCTCGTTCCGCCGCCATAGAGAGAGAAGGAGCGTGCAACTCGAGCGGCCGGCCACTCTGTTCCTCTGCTCAGCCTCCCCTGCGTGGGGCCATGGGACATCACCGACAATGGCGTTGTTGCTGTCGTCGCGCGCCCGCAGTGCTCGAGCGCCGCGCCCTTCTTCCTTACCTTCCCCGCATCGAAGCAAGCCGCCACCGCCTGCCTTCCCCAGTCGCGCGCCCCTGCTCTTTTCTCCTCCTCGCTGTGGTTCCCCGGTGCCTAGACACCACCGGTTTCCCCTCTGCATGAGAAGCTCCAGCAGTAGTGCATGACCGCGCCTCCCATGGAGCTCCGCCGCTGGGACTCCTCGCCTGTGTCGCTGCCTTACCTCGCGCCGACAAGCCGCCTTGCTCCTGCTTCCCCGCCTCCAGACCGCTGCTTGGCTGTCAGCAGCTGCTCGGCAGCAGCGACCCTGCTTCGCCTGCTCTGCATCGAGCTGCCGGCATCGAGATGCTCCTACTCCGAGCATAACCATCGCAGCCTCTTCTGCTTCGGGCCATGCCCATACCTGTGTTTGTTTTTCCGGCATCTTCTGCGCTGCTCGCGCACCGCCCTACCTTGCTACTGCCCACCCGGGGCCCTTTTGTCTCGCTTGGTTTTGGATCAGCAAGAACGATACGCGAAGAACCATACCCGGAAAGTCAAGTATCTTCTCGAAGAATTTTGCCAAGTACCATGATGATGCGTCAAGTACCACTACCCCCAAGTACCACGACGTCCGTTGATCGCCAAGTACCCCTTCGTTTCATCGAGACCGACAAGTCCGAAGACCCCAAGTACCACGACAACCTCGAAGGGATTCAAATCTGCCAAGCTCCTCTAACGATGACCCGAGAACGTCTATGATCCGTGCACAGCTACCGTCGCCGGTGACGCAACTGAGCTCAGGAGGAGCTCGATGAAGATCTTGTCCTTTGTGTTGTTTCGTTTCTAGTTGATCAGTAGTGGAGCCCAGTTGGGGTCGATCGGGGATCTGTGTAGCATTTAGGGTTCTTCTTTTATTTTGGTTCCGTAGTCGGACCTTGATTGTATTTGGATGTTGTAATGCTTTATTCATGTAATTGTGTGAAGTGGCGATTGTAAGCCAACTATGTATCTCTTTCCCTTATGTATTACATGGGTTGTGTGAAGATTACCTCACTTGCGACATTGCTTTCAATGCGGTTATGCCTCTAAGTCGTGCTTCGACACATGGGAGATATAGCCGCATCGAGGGCATTACACCCGTTTCTTTTATTCCTCCTCATCGCAAACAGTTAAGTGGACTGAACCGTATGCCCTACATCGCACACGCAACTTAAATCTGAACTGTGTTTGATGCATCCTCCATTGCAAACATTTTGCACATTTTTGACGGTTTATTTACAGCACCATTTGCGATTATGGCATCGCACATAGTTTCCTTGAAGGGTCTCTGACCGTAGTGTCGCGTTAGCAGCATCCATCGCATTAGCAGTAGTGATGGTTAAGGATCTCTTGGTTTATAATATTGATGGGCATGTTATTTATTTCTGTGATGAAGCTGCTATGATTGCTAAACCTGATATTAAAGATAAACATAGACCTATTGTTGGCATGCATGTTGTTTCTGTTAAAATAGGAGATCATTGTTATCATGGCTTATGTGATGTGGGTGCTAGTGTGAGTGCAATTACTTTTACCTTATATCAAGAAATTATGAATGATATTGCACCTGCTGAGATGGAAGGTATTGATGTTACTATTAAGCTTGCCAATAGAGATAGGATATCACCAATTGGGATTGCTAGAGATGTTGAAGTCTTGTGTGGGCAAATAAAATACCCTATTGATTTTCTTGTTCTTGGTTTTCCACAAGATGATTTTTATCCCATTATGGGCTTGTTTGGGATTGCTTCGTTTCATCAATATCAATTTCACTCCACCAAATCCACTTTGGAGTAATTTCATACAGAAGTTGTAGCACTATCAAAGAGAATGTTTGGCTTCCATGTAGCTCCAGCTTCAAGAATGGGAAATTTTGGTGGAAGGATCTATTTTCTTGGATGAGGGAGGAGAAACGAAGGGGTATCCACTTACTGGTGGTAGTGGTGGGTAATTTCCCCCAACTCCAGCTTCTAGAGTTTTTTGGAGCCCCCCTCAAGAGCTTCATAAAAAACTTGGAGTTGTACCCCAAATTCTAGTTTTTTTGTGGAGCGGCATATCGTGGAGCTACCCCATTTGGCTTGTGTTTTCTGGAGCGAAGCTGAATTTTAAGGAGCAAAGCAGTACCAGACAAGCTCTATATTTGGTAGACCTTTCTTGAACACTGTTAATGCTCAGATAGACCGCGAGAAAGAAATTGTTACTATAAGTTTTGGGGATGTGTCTCATGATTTTAATTTCTCTAAATTTTGAAGACAACCGCATGATAAAGAATTGCCTAGTAAGGATGAAATTGTTGGTCTTACTTCTACTGTCGTGCCTCCTACTGATCCTTTAGAACAACATTTGCTAGACCATGAAAATGATATGTTTATGAATGAAAGAAAGGAATTAGATGAAATATTCTTTAACCAAACGCCTGTTTTGAAACATAATTTTCCTGTTAAAATCCTTGGGGATCCTCCTCCACCCAAGGGTGATCCCGTGTTTGAGCTTAAACAATTACCTGATACTTTGAAATATGCTTATCTTAATGAAAAGAAGATATATCCTGTTATTATTAGTGCCAACCTTTCAGAGCATGAAGAAAATAAATTATTGAAAACTCTGAAGAAGCATCATGCCACTATTGGATATACTCTTGATGATCTTAAGGGCATTAGTCCCACTCTATGTCAACACAAAATAAATATGGAGCCTGATGCTAACAAGTTAATGATCATCAATGACGGTTTAATCCTAAGATGAAAGAAGTGGTAAGGAATGAAATACTAAAGCTTATGGAGGCAGGTATAATTTATCCTGTTGCTGATAGTAGATGGGTAAGTCACATTCATTGTGTCCGTAAGAAGGGAGGTATTACTATTGTTCCTAATGATAAGAATGAATTGATTCCACAAAGAATTGTTACAGGCTATAAAATGGTAATTGATTTTCGCAAATTAAACAAAGCTACTAGAAAAGATCATTACCCTCTACCTTATATTGATCAACTGCTAGAAAGACTGTCCAAACATACACATTTGCTTTCTAGATGGTTATTCTGGTTTTTCTCAAATACATGTGTCAAAAGAGGACCAAGAAAATACCACTTTTACTTTCCCTTTTGGTACTTTTGCTTATAGACGTATGCCTTTTGGTTTATGCAATGCACATGCTACCTTTCAAAGATGTATGACTGCTATATTCTCTAACTTTTGTGAATTTTTTTGATGTTTTCATGGATGATTTCTCCGTTTATGGAACTTCCTTTGATGATTACTTAAGTAACATTGATCGATTTTTGCAGAGATGTGAGGAAACTAATCTTGTTTTGAATTGGGAGAAGTGCCACTTTATGGTTAATGAAGGTATTGTCTTGGGGCATAAAATTTCTGAAAGAGGTATTGAAGTTGATAAAGCTAAAGTAGATGCTATTGAAAAGATGTCGTGTCCTAAGGATATCAAAGGTATAAGAAGTTTCCTTGGTCATGTTGGTTTCTATAGGAGGTTTCTTAAAGACTTCTCTAGAATTTCTAGGCCTCTCACTAATCTCTTTGCAAAAATATGTTCCTTCTATTTTTGATGATGATTGTGTAGAAGCATTTGAAATACTTAAGAAAGCCTTGATTTCTGCACCTATTGTTCAACCACCTGATTGCAATTTAACCTTTGAAATTGTGTGCGATGCTAGTGATTATGTTGTTGGTGTTGCTCTAGCGGAAAGAGTTGATAAGAAATTGAATGTTATTCATTATGATAGTAAAACTCTAGACAGTGCCCAGATAAATTATGCTACTATTGAAAAGGAATTTTTAGCAGTTGTTTTAGCTTGTAACAAGTTCAGATCTTATATTGTTGATTCCAAAGTAACTGTTCCCACTGCTCATGCTTCTATTAGATGGGTTATCTTGTTACAAGAATTTTATTTCCATATTATTGATAGAAAGGGAGCTGAGAGCCCCATTGTAGACAACTTGTCTACTTTAGAAAATGTTCTTCATGACCCACTACCTATTGATGATAGCTTTCCTGATGAACAATTGGCTGTCATAAATGCTTCTCGTAATACTACTTGGTATGTTGATTATGCTAATTACATTGTTGCTAAATTTATACCACCTAGTTTCACATACCAGCAAAAGAAAAAGTTTGTCTATGATTTAAGACATTACTTTTGGGATGACCCACACCTCTATAAAGGAGTAGATGGTGTTATTAGACGTTGTGTACCTGATCATGAACAGGAACAAATCCTACGCAAGTGTCACTCCGAGGCCAACAGAGGACATCACGCTGGAGATAGAACTGCACACAAGGTACTACAATCTGGTTTTTATTGGCCTACTCTCTTCAAGGCTTCTCGTAAGTTTGTCTTATCTTGTGATGAATGCTCACTAGTACAGTGAGCTCCTAAACAAATGGTTTAAAACCCCTTTCGGCGACGGCATATGGAACCGTCACCAAGTAAGTGTGGGCGATAGGGGGGGAGTCCTTCCCACACGACCCAGAGACCGTCGGGGATATGCCCTCCTGGCACACAAGTTCGACAAAATGAGGTCATGTGCGACCGGCGAGCGCTCATATATGGAAATACGTACAGTAGAGCTGAAAAAATACAATTATACGCCGAAATTGTTTCCGGTCGCAAGTACATCCCACATAGTCAGTCCCCACTAAACGTTTTCATTCATATGTACATCCCACACAGTCGCTCGACGGAAAACGTTTTCGTTCGCAGGTACATCACATACAATTTTTCCCGTTAAATTGCTTGCGTTATTGAATATATCACACATGGTCCGTGGAAGAAACTATGTGGCAAAGGCTATACATCACACACAGTTTTCATGTGGTAAATGTTTGCGCAAGGTAGCCTCATGCAAACAGTTTTCAAGAGAGAGTTGTGTGTGATTGTTCATTGATCCAACATGGTTTATTCCTAGAAACTATGTGCGTTGCCTGAGGTGATCGCCCACGGTATTTTTTTAACAACCGTTTGCAATAGCAAAACCCAATTAGCAGGCTAATTATCCGATTATTCATAATGCATTTATTAATCTAATTGACAGTTCATATTAAGCAAACAATATATTTCATTTTCATAATTGAAATACATCAGAGTACAACATCATAAAGCTTCAGCACTCAGCTACCCCATTACACAAGTACACCAGGACCAAGTTTCACATGCAACATCTATAACCTTTCGAAATTAGCATCATAGACGGTACATAGACAGATGTATCTCATGTGGAAAACTTCTGAAGTAGAAAGCGAATATTGAGCCTTCACTGATGTTGAAGGTCTTTGTAACTTTAGGCCAATGCCTATGGATGATTGACCGTCCATCCTTCGTCCTCTTCAGGAACACTTTAATATTGAACCGTGGGTGTTGTATGAATACCTTCCTCGCCTCCTGACCATACAGGTGGTTTGAGAGGTAATCATCAGTGAACTGTTTTGGAAAGGCCTGAAAACAAGGATGTGCATAAATATCTTCTCTATATTGGAAATGGGGCAAAGGAATAAAAAACACAAGGTATAATAGTTAGTACCATCCTGTAGTGAACTGATGTCTTCTTCATTGTGTAGACAAAGATCTTGTTGTTTTTTGTCGCTAATTTCTTTATCCTAACAATCTTTCTGATTTTATTGACTTGACTGATATTCATGGGCAACTCATTTCCCCATATGCAAAGAGGGTCGAACAGTGGGTCAAAACCTCTGACAGTAGGACCTACATGTGCAAGCCCAAATTGTTAAAAACCTAAATATTAAAATGGTTCCTGCAATTGCACAATAATGTGCTATTAGACAACGGACCATGCACGTGATAACCTCGATTGTAAACCTCAGTGCTTCCCATTGTTTCCCTGCAACACATATAAGTAGTTAGTCATCATGTTAAGTAAGGGTTCGCATGCTATCAGTGAAATATGTTGATGAAAAGTAAACACATCGCAGATTCATGAGCTTAATTCAAGCCATACTGAAAACCCATTTATCCAAACCAAGCATGATTAAGAACTAGGAAATATAGCACTTGTATATGTTTCTCATGTATTAAGTGCAGCCAAATTTGATTTATTCCTCACATGCACAACAATACAAAATTCTACCCATGACAATTGGACATCACATTGCAGAATTGAACCAAGCAATTAACTAAACACCACAACAAATGAACCAAACATTAACTGAGCACCACATTGCACAATATAACATTGAATCAAGCAGTTAACTAAACACCACAACAAATGAACGAAACATTAACTGAGCACCACATTGCACAATATAACATACTCCTAATAGAAGATCACATAGTTAACCAAACAGTTAACTACAGCCAATTGTAGCAATTGTATTTGTTTCTCATGTATTTACTATAGCCAAATTCAATTTATTCCTCACATGGTATACAATAGCAGAATGCACCCACAATTTTGCAAAGATAAATTTGATTTATTTCTCACATAGAAGACAATACAAAATTGCAGCTTGAAGAATTGAACATCACATTTGCATAATTGAACCAAACAGTTAACTGAAGATGACAACTAATTAACAAAAAAGTTAATAAGTGAGCACCACACTATACGACATATAGAACATATACACTAGAGCAACGGATTGCATGGTAAAATTAGATAGCACAATTCGCTAGAATTTGTGAAGGGAAGGCAGGAGTAGCACACATAATGGGTAAACCGAGCATGCATAACTGGCATAGCTAGCAAATGGAAAGGTGCTCCTTCAAGATCTAGGCGTCGGCACGAATGGCATCCATCGCGACCTCATCCGCTCGTGCGGCCACAATTTGCTTCTCCGCTGCCAAATGCTCCTTGAGGTCCTGGCTATACTGCATGCACCATGGCTTAGGCCGGCGCTTATTTGGTGGAGGGGTCGGTGATTTGGGTGGAAGGTGTCGCGCTCGCACCGGCGGTAGGGGCATGTGGGAAGTGGAAGGAGGAGGAGGATGGGGGTCGGGTGTGGATTACCTGCCTGGATAGGCGAGGCCGAGGAGCGTGAAGGAGGGTCACCGGCGAGGAGGCGGTGGCGCTGCAAGCAAGGAGTGAAGGTTTCAACTTGGAAAGGAAGGCGGAAAGAGGGGAAATGTGGCTTTTGGTAAAGGGGAGGGGGCGGGGAGGTAGATATTTCCGTGGAAGCCAAAAATTTGGAATCGCTTCAGCCAAAAAACTGGCGCGCAAAGTGTCATCGGACACAGTCCCTTATTCAGAACTAGCGCACTGTGGACTGTAGCCGACGCACCTTCTCTCATAAGCCATGGGCGTACTATACACCAACGGTGCTCCAAGATATTTTGTGCTGCATCTCACATGGTTGGTGATAATAAACTGTGTGCGATCTACTTGATTTATCATCTTGATCATTTGAATTATGTAATGGGGTCACAGCTACAAAGGAAGGTATTTGAATTGTTAGAACTTATATCTGTAGTGAACATGCAACTATAAGTGTTTTTTCAAATAAAATTGCAATGATTCATGGTTCGTTTGTACATTTTTATACATTAACTGGATTTTCCGGCATTTTATGCGCATAATTCAAATTTGAACTACATGCACATGCTCCAGTGCATATAAACTTATTGAAAAATCAAATATGTGTCCTTGGTTGCATAATTAGGTCCCATGCAAGAAAAGGGAATGAATTTCAAACACCCTGCCACCGTCACTCGACCGCAAACATTAACATGCCTGGTTTTTAAATTCTTGTAAATCCAAAACTCGTCTGAAATTCATGAAACTTGGCATGCTATCATGTAGCAGCATCAACATGTCGTGGTACAAATTTTGTCCCATTTGGGGCAGGTTTGGATCTAAGCTTCTCACCGACAAGAGCTTCTCACAACAAGCGTGATGGTTACGGTAGGGAGCATGCCACCTTTGGGGACGAAATGATATCCGTTGCCTCTTATTGATTTCAGAAATTTTGGAGTGTCAACATAGAACAACAGGAGTGTTGTGCGATTTTTTGTGATTTTTTGGGGTTCGTTTGGACATTTTTATGCATTAACTGAGTTTTCAATGCATTTATGTGCATAATTCAAATTTTAACTACATGCACATGCTCCAGTGCATGTAAATTGGTTGAAAAATCAAATCTGTGTCCTCGTGTGCATGCTTAGGTCCCATGCAAGAAATGGGAATCAATTTGAAACACCACGGCACCGTTGATTGCCGGCAAAACATTGAGATGCCTGCTTTTTAAATTCTTGTAAATCCAAAACTTGTGTGAAATTCATGAAACTTGGCATGCTATCATGGAGCGGCATCAACATGCCATGGTACAAATTTTGTCCCATTTGGGGCAGGTTTGGGTATATGCTTCTCACAAACCGGAGCTTCTGACAACAAGCATGATGGTTTTTGGTAGGGAACGTCCCACCTTTGGCAATGAAACGATATCCATTGCCTCTTATTGCTTTTAATTTTTTTTCTCGTGTAAACATATAACAACAATAGTGTTGTGCGAATTTTTGTTATTTTTCAGAGTTCGTTTGGTCATTTTTATGCATTAACTGAATTTTTAATGCATTTTATCTACATAATTCAAATTTGAACTACATGCACATGCTCTAGTGCATATAAATTGGTTGAAAAATCAAATATGTGTCCTTGGGTGCATGCTTAGGTCCCATGTAAGAAATGTGAATGAATTTCAAACACCGGGGCACCGTTGATTGCCGGCAAAACATTGAGATGCCGGGTTTTTAAATTCTAGTAAATCCAAAAATCGTCTGAAATTCATGAAACTTGGCATGCTATCATGGAGTGGCATCAACATGCCGTGGTACAAATTTTGTCCCATTTGGGGCAGGTTTGGGTATATGCTTCTCACAAACCGGAGCTTCTCACAAGAAGCATGATGGTTTTCGGTAGGGAATGTCCCACCTTTGTGGACGAAACGATATCCATTGCCTCTTATTGATTTCAATTTTTTTCTCTTGTCAACATAGAACAACAGGAGTGTTGTGCGAATGTTTGTGATTTTCGGGGTTCGTTTGGACATTGTTATGCATTAACTGAGTTTTTGATGCATTTTATCTACATAATTCAAATTCGAACTACATGCGCATGCTCCTGTGCATATAAATTGGTTGAAAAATCAAATATGTGTCCTTGGGTGCATGCTTAGGTCCCATGCAAGAAATGGGAATGAATTTCAAATACCGGGGCACCATTGATTGCCGGCAAAACATTGAGATGCCTGGTTTTTAAATTCTAGTAAGTCCAAAACTCGTTTGAAATTCATGAAACTTGGCATGCTATGATGGAGCGGCATCAACATGCCGTGATAGAAATTTTTTCCCATTTGAGGTAGGTTTGGTTATATGCTTCTCACAAACCGGTGCTTCTCACAACAAGCATGATGGTTTTCGGTAGGGGAATGTCCGACCTTTGGGGACGAAACGATATCCATTGCCTTTTATTGCTTTCAAATTTTTTTCTCGTGTCAACATAGAACAAGAGGAGTGTTGAGTGAATTTTTGTGATTTTTCGGGGTTCATTTAGACATTTTTATGCATTAACTGAGTTTCCAATGCATTTTATGTGCATAATCAAATTTTAACTACATGCACATGCTCCAGTGCATATAAATTGGTTGAAAAATCTAATATGTGTCCTTGGGTACATGCTTAGGTCCCATGCAAGGAATGGGCATGAATTTCAAACACCGGGGCACCCTTGATTGCCGGCAAAACATTGATATGCCTGGTTTTTAAATTCTAGTAAATTCAAAATTCTGTTAACCATTCATGTGACGCCACATGTCTTGGTTTCAATGGTTGTAGGAGGTTTCGTGCGGATAGCTGCTTGACCTTGACTGAACGGGAGGCGTGCGAGCGCCGTGCGGTGCACAGGCTGACCGAGAAGCGTGCAAGCTGTCCTCGAGTGCGTAGGCTCACCGGGAAGCATGCGAGCTGTATGCTGTGTAGGCTCACTGGGAAGCGAGCCCTTTGATTTCCATGGCCACCCACCTTGATCGTGTCCTCTCCATTCATGGCTCCCAAGCCGCAGCTTAATTCTCTTTTTAAATATAAAACACTCATCGCAAACTTTTTAGTTAGAACACTCGTATGCAAACCAACAGCTTCCCCAGGAAGCCAAGAGAAAATGTGCTGAGCAGGATTTCTGCAGCTCTTGATCGCAAACGATTTAGATAGAACACCCGTATGTAAAGTGAGAGCAGCGCAAGATTTCTGCATCCCTTCAACGCAAACGGTTGTTCTGGATGACCCGTGTGCAACCACGTACACACAATTTGGTAAGATTTGCATATTTCATATTGGGTATGTTGCCATTTGTCAAACTGGAAAGATTTACATTTGTTGATCTAGTAACGTTGCCATTTCTCAATCCTTGTAACACTGCGATTTGTCAAAATATGCAGCTAGAAATCATTAGCACTATGTAATTTTTGCAACCAAAATTCAGTAATTAAGCATAGATTTCATTCATACATTAAGCAGTCGTTCTTAATTTATACAAACAGTTCAACTCAACAGCTGAACCGGCCAAACTTCTCCCCAATTGTTGCCAACCACGTACTGAAAATAGCTACTTCAACTATATATACTAGCTAATTTTAAGTATGATGTATAGTTCGACCACACATCTATAGTCAGAAGAACTGAACAAAATAGCCCCTAAATACTACTACTACCACAGAGGGGCTTTGTGCTACTTCCGGCAGCCTTTCCTCTGCCGAGCGCGCTCAGTAAGAGGCAGAGGAGGAGGAGGAGCCTACCGACGAGCTGCACAAATGCAATACGGTGCCTGCCGCTGCTGCACGTTCAGCGACGCTCGCCAGCTCGAACGCCCAATGCCGCTCCAGACGATCCCTCTCGAAGCGGCCAGACTGCTCGTAGATCTCCTGATTCCTCGCCTCTGCGTCGGTGTGTGCTGCGGCCATGGCTGTGGTAATGCTCTTTGCATGCTCGACGAGGCGCTCCTCCTCTTCCCGCAGGAACTCGATGTAGCACGCATGGTCGCTGACGCACGTGCGGGCCTCCACCTCCACCCCCTCCTTCGGGAGGTGGTGGAGGAGCGGGTGATGATCTCGGCGGTCGACGGTGGGATGGCAGCCATGGCGGCCGATGATGGGGTGGTGGCCATGACCACCACCTCCCGCCTTTAGGCCACGGTGGCGGAGCGGGTGATGGCCACGGTGGCCGGCAGTGGGGTGGCGGCCACGACGGCCACCTCCCGCCTTCGGGCCGCGGCGGCGGAGCGGGAGATGGCCCTGGCTTTTCGATGGTGGTGTGGAGGCAACGACGACCGGCAACAGTTGCTGACGGGCAGCGGCGATGGAGCGTGTGGTGGGTGTTCCGTGCACACCCAATCAGGACGCCACGCGCACTACACTACGCCGGGGACTGCGTCGCCGCCGCGGTGTAGTCTCCCAGCTAGAGCTGTCCTCTGATGACGGCGGAGTGGCTGAGTGATGATGACAGACCGGTGCCATTGGCGATTGTGGAAGAAGCAGACGAGATAAGCTAGAGGGAGGGAGGGGAAAATGCGACGCAGGACTCGCCGGCCGTGAGGGTTTTTATAGCAGGCCGGTAAGCATTGGGATTTTGGGGGATTTCACTGAGTCGGGAGGGAAGCTTGCGCGGGAACCTACGAGGTTATGTGGGAACGGGCTCACCGATGATTCATTGGCGCCACCGTTTGGCCAAAAGAACGCCCCCACGCGCTGCGCAAGCTTGCGCTGTAAGCCGTCTACGGCAGCAGGGTGACAAGACGTGCGTGAGGAGGACGAGAGGACACATACACATATAGTTAATTAGAAAATGTTTGTGATTTAATTACCTACTATACCCCGTCCTGGTTTATAAGTAGGATTTATTAACTAATAAAATACGAATGCATGTCGTATTTGAACATAGTTTCCAGCTATACAATTTTTGTAACATGCATTAACACTTTTTTGGTTAAATTTAAGGTTATACACCAGCAAGCTTTTGCCCGCAACACACACGGCTTATTCCATCACAAACAGCTCTGATGAATCAATTGTCTGCCATGTATTGCACACGCAACTCTAATATGATTCATGCTTGATGTCTCCGATATCGCTCGCACAGTTCGTCTTATTTGCCACGTATCACTGTGCCGTCCTCTGCTCCTGTCCGTCGGCAAGCTCTGCTTGCCGTTAGGCGCCGCAGCACGATGTGCTCGTCGTTAGGTGACATGGCATGCTCGGTCGCGTCCGTTGGCGCGCTTTGCTCGCGTCTGTTGGCGCGCTCGGCTTGTGGACAACTTTTCCTTGAGGCGACCGCGGAGCGCTCTGCTCGCATCCCTCCGCGCACGCTCTGCCAGCGGTTGGGCATGCGCACGATCACGTCGGGGGGCCCATATGCATGCGGTTGCACCACCCGCGTTTCCACACGATGCAATTACGTGCCGCACGATGGAGTTATGCGCTGCAAATTAGAATTGCCATCAGGGCCTGCCGATATTCCTGGCCGTCCGGCTTCCCCTTTAATTCCCGCGACCATTATAACCTTAGTCTCCTCAACCTTTCGATCGCGCCCCACAACACAACCAGCACACCCACGACGACACATATAGAGGGGATGTCCAGTGGCGCTACAATGGAGTTCGGCGAGCATAGAGTGGAGACCCACGCGAGGGAGACGGATCTCTCGGTGGTGTACACCATCGACCCGGCCGTGGTGGACGACTACATCAACATCGTTGAGCAGTTGCTTGCTGGAGACAAGTACAAGGTGGTCAGCATCGACCTCCAGTACACCGTTGATCGTCCTGGCATAGATCAGAAGGTTGCCGTCGCCCAGTTATGCGTGCGCCATCATGTCCTCATCTACCACTACTTCATGGCCACAGAGCCTTGCGACCGTTTCAACAGGTTTGTCAACAGCACTGACTACAAGCTCGCCACGGTGGATACCAAAGGCGATGTAAAAGTGCTCAGTGTTACGGGCTTGGCCTGCAAGAACCTGGTCAAAATCCGTGACCACTGCAGGGTCTGGGGCAGCACGAAGCAGGACTCCCTTGTCGAACTCGCCTCGGCCATCATCGACCCCTACTAAGAAAAGATGAAGCAGGATGCCCAAAGAACAAGTCCCATATCCTCGCACAAGGCCTGGATGCGGCAACTGGATGAACCTCACCTCAGGTTCGCGGCAAAGAGCGTGTACACATGCTACGAGATGCATAGGCGGATCGTTGACATGAGGAAGTGCCTTGTTACCCAAATCGACGAGCCCAGATCGAGCCACAAGAAGAGCAAGCATCATAAGAAGTACATGATGATCAGATCATCATTTATGCTAGTTAATCATGCATGTAATATATGATTTACTTTATTGGTGTGTGTGGAAATGTCATGTGTGTAGTAGCCACCTATGTAAGTGGATGTGTAATTTGGTTATGCAAGCTTGTCCTTATAATTGTGTGTATATATATATATGTTGTTGTTCTGTATGCAATCCCATCGCACAACACACACGTCTTATTAGCAACAACCGTATATGTTCTTATCGGCCTTCAGACACATTTCTGATTACAGACCTATTTGTCGCGTATCACACACATCTTGTTAAGTTGAACCATTTATGTTCTCATGTCTCAACGCAAACAGTTCATCCGAATGAATCGCATGCCGTATATCACATACGCCTTTGATCTGACTGACCATTTCTTTTGTGTTGCCTAATCACAAACAGTTCATCCGAGTTAACCATACGTTATATATCGCACACACCTCCATCTGGCTGCCCATTTCTTTTGTTCCTCCTCATCACAAATAGTTCATTGAACTGAACTGTATGCCCTTCATCGCACACGCAACTAAAACCTGAGCCGTGTTTGATGCATCCATCATCGCAAATGTTTTACACATTTCTGATGGTTTTCATACAGCACCATTTGCAATTATGGCATCGCACACAATTTCTCGAAGGGTCTCTGATCGTAGTGTCGCGTTAGCAGCATCCTGCAGTAGTGGCTGTAGAATTTGCAATATTAGTATACGTCAGGAAATGCCTATGAATTATTCACTTGTTATTGAACCATTCAATGTTTGGGGCTTTGTTTATATGGGACATTTTCCTTCCTCTAATGGGTATACACATATTTTAGTTGTTGTTGATTACGTTACTAAGTGGGTAGAAGCTATTCCAACTAGTAGTGGTGATCATAACACTTCTATTAATATGCTTAAAGAAGTTATTTTTTCAAGGTTTGGAGTCCCTAGATATTTGTTGAATGATGGTGGTTCACATTTTATCATGGTGCTTTCCGTAAAATTCTTGCTATATATGATGTCAACCATAGAATTGCATCTCCATATGACCCTCAGTCTAGCGGACAAATAGAATCGAGCAATAGAGAGATTAAATTGATTTTGCAAAAGACTGTTAATAGGTCTAGAAAGAATTGGTCTAAGAAACTTGATGATGCATTATGGGCTTATAGAACTGCTTATAAAAACCCTATGGTATGTCTCCATATAAAATGGTTTATGGAAAAGCATGTCACTTACCTCTCGAACTAGCACATAAAGATTGTTGGGCAATCAAAGAGCTCAACTATGATTTCAAACTTGCCAGTGAGAAGAGGTTATTTGACATTAGCTCGCTTGATGAATGGTGAACCCATGCCTATTAGAATGCCAAGTTGTTTAAAGAAAAGGTTAAAAGATTGCATGACAAAAGGATACAAAAGCATGAGTTTAATGTGGGTGATCATGTTTTGCTATACAACTCTCGTTTAAGATTTTTTGCAAGAAAGCTTCTCTCCAAATGGGAAGCTCTGTACATTATCGAGGAGGTTCCAGTGCCATCAAAATTAACGATGCCGAAGGCACCAATCCGAAGGTGGTAAATGGTCAAAGAATCTAACATTATATCTCATGTACTCCCATAAATGTTGACACCAATATAATTAATACCATAACACCGGAGGAGTACATAAGGGACACTTTCCAGAATGTTTCAAACCCCGAAAAGGAATAGGTATGTCGTACAGTAAGTAAACCGACTCCAAACGTTTCCAATGACAAATTTTCTCCATTTTGGAATATTTAAAAATTTAGAAAAAATTAAAAGTAGTCTGAAGAGTGCACGAGTAAGCGGAAAGGCAGGGGGGTGCACCCTACCCCCCTGGCGCACCCCTGTACCTTGCCGCCACCTCGTGTGCTCTCCGGACTCCGTTTTCTCGCACAATACTTCTTTTGATCGGTAAAAATTCTTTATATAATCCCCCGAAGGTTTTGACCAGTGTACCATGACGAAATCCACTATTGTTGTGTTTGGCTAATTCTTTAGCAGATTTGGAGCAAGATGACTTCACAAGAGTCGGTCAGGGAGAGTCGGGTTTCTCACCCGATGCCTGGACTAAGAGCATACAGTGAAGCTTACCACTTTGGGTGGTCAATGGAGGAAGAGATGGAGGCTGACCTGAAAAGAGTGGATGCCATGGAGGAGGACAAAGAAGCTACCTCTCGCCTTCAGCCTGGAGCCATGCTTGAGGAACTCCAAAGCTCGGCAATAACGAATTCGGTTATACCTCTCAATGCTAGATTTCTCTCTTATGATAACATGAAAAGGAGTGTTGCTTTTTCCCTTGCAGCCAGGAAGCACCCATGGGTGATTGGTGCCCTGGCTGTCACCGGAAAACTATGTAAGGAAATAATGGATCTTAAACAACAAGTCAACAAGCTCGAGGAGGAAAATCACATCATGAAGGTTATTATTGCCAAGAACATTGGATCATCACCTCCGAAGAAAGAGACATTAATACATGGGTATGGGCAAACCCCTTGGCAACTTCCAATCTTGGGGGAGGTGCCCCAGTATCGTATTACCATCACACCTTTACTTTTATCATTTTTTCTTAGTTCGATTCTTTTGGTTATATCTTGATCTAGTAGAATAAAGTTTTGGTATGTTCTAGCTTTGAGTTTTGCTTCGAGATCTATCTATGTAATCGAGTCCGTGAGTTATATAATAAAGAGTAGTTTTGAGTTGAGAGCCTTGCTTTCTTGCTATGATCTTGAGGGAATTAAATAAGAATAATAATAAAAAGATAATATAATGATCTTATGCAGAGTTATGACTTCACATATAAAGAGTATGATGAATAAAAGTTGTTGAGAGTTGACAAACATAGTTTTGGTCATTGTTGCAATTGATAGGAAGTAATAAAGAAAGAGAGGATTCACGTATAAATACACTATCTTGGACATCTTTTGTAATTGTGAGCACTCGTTAAAATATGACATGCTAAAATTTGTATGTTGGACAAGGAAGACAACATAATGGGTTATGTTTTCTTATATCCGAATAGAAGTTATATTGTCATGGATCCTCCAACATGTTGAGCTTGCCTTTTCTCACTTATGCTAGCCAAATCCTTTGCACCGAGTAGATATACTACTTGTGCTTCCAAACATCCCTTAAACCAGTTTTGCCATCAGAGTCCACCATACCTACCGATGGATTGAGTAAGACCCTTCAAATAAGTTGTCATCAGTTTAAGCAATAAAAATTGATCTCTAAATATGTATGATCTATTAGTGTGAAGAAAATAAGCTTTATAAGAACTTGTGATATGGAAGAAATAAAAGCGACAGACTGCATAATAAAGTTCTTTATCACAAGCGGCAATATAAAGTGACGTTCTTTTGCATTAAGATTTTGTGCATCCAACTATAAAATCGCATGACAACCTCTACTTCCCACTGCGAAGGGCATATCTTTTAATTTTGTTTTCTACCCTTATACAAACCCTTATATAAGAGTCATGGTGATCTTCACCTTTCCTTTTTACATTTTTTATTTTTGGCAAGCATTATGTGTTGGAGAAAGATCTAGATATATATATCCACTCGGATGTAGGTTATCATAAAGTATTATTGTTGGCATTACCCCTGAGGTAAAAGGTTGGGAGGCGAAACTATAAGCCCCTATCTTTCATTGTGTTCGATTGAAGCTTTGAACTCATAAGTATCGCGTGAGTGTTAGAAATTGTGCAAGATTAAATGATAGGTGAGTATGTGGACTTGCTGAAAAGCTCTTATATTGACTCTTTCTGATGCTATGATAAATTGTAATTGCTTCAATGACTGAGATCATAGTTTGGTAGTTTTCAATGAAGTTTCTGACTCATACTTTACCTTGTGAACGAATTGTTACTTTGGCAAAATAAATTATATGAAAATATATGTTGTTGTTCTAAAGATGATCATGATGCCCTCATGTCCGTATTTTATGTTATCGACACCTTTATCTCTAAACATGTGACATATTTTTTGATTTCGGCTTTCGCTTGAGGACAAGCGAGGTCTAAGCTCGGGGGAGTTGATACGTCTATTTTGCATCATTCTTTTATATTGATAATTATTGCATTATGGGTTGTTATTACACACTATAGCACAACAGTTATGGCTTTTCTCTCTTATTTCACAAGGTTTACACAAAGAGGGAGAATGTCGGCAACTGGAATTTTGGACCGGAAAGGAGCAAATCGGAGAGACCTATTCTGCACAACTCCAAAAGTCCTGAAAATTTATGAATATATAAAAATATTGGGAGAAGAAAGCACCAGAGGGGACCCACAAGGGTGGGGGGCGTGCCCTACCCCTGGGCGCGCCCCTGCCTTGCAGGCCACCTAGCGGGCCCGTAGTGCCCATCTTCTGCTATACGATGTGTTTTGACCTAGAAAAAAAATCAAGAGGAAGCTTTCGGGATGAAGCGCCGCCGTCTCGAGGTGGAACCTAGACAGAACCAATCTAGGGCTCCGGTGAAGCTGTTCTGCTAGGAAACTTCCCTCCCGAAGGGGGAAATCATCGCCGTCGTCATCACCAACGATCCTCTCACCGGGAGGGGGTCAATATCCATCAACATCATCGCCAGCACCATCTCCTCTCAAACCCTAGTTCATATCTTCTATCCGATCTTTGTCTCAAAACCTCTGATTGGTACATGTGGGTTGCTATTAGTGTTGATTACTCCTTGTAGTTGATGCTAGTTGGTTTATCCGGGGGAAGATTATATGTTCAGATCCTTAATGATAATTATTACTCCTCTGATTATGAACATGAATATGTTTCGTGAGTAGTTATGTTTGTTCCTGAGGACATGTGAGAAGTATTGTTATAAGTAATCATGTGAATTTGGTATACGTTCGATATTTTGACGAGATGTATGTTGTCTCTCCTCTAGTGGTGTTATGTGAATGTCGACAACATAACACTTCACCATTGTTTGGGCCTACAGGAAGGCATTGGGAAGTAATAAGTAGATGATGGGTTGCTAGAGTGACAGAAGCTTAAACCTTAGTTTATCCGTTGCTTCGTAAGGGGCTGATTTGGATCCATATGTTTCGTGCTATGGTTAGATTTATCTTAATTCTTCTTTCGTAGTTGTGGATGCTTGCGAGAGGGGTTAATTATAAGTGGGAGGCTTATCCAAGTAAGGACAACACCCAAGCACCGGTCCACCCACATATCAAATTATCAAAGTAACGAACGTGAATCATATGAGCATGATGAAAACTAACTTGACAGTAATTCCCATGTGTCCTCGGGAGCACTTTGCTTTATATAAGAGTTCGTCGAAGCTTGTCCTTTGCTACAAAAAGGATTGGTCCACCTTGCTGCACCTTAGTTAATCTTGTTACTTGTTACCCGTTACGAATTATCTTATCACACAAATATCTGTTACCGGTAATTTCAGGACTATGATAGACCCCCTATACTTGTGTGTCATCAAATCACAATATACATACCATCAAAATATCGAACACATATCAAGTTCACATGATTACTTGCAACAAGATTTCTCCTGTGACCTCAAGAACAAAAGTAACTACTCCAAAATGATAATCATGCTCAAGATCAGAGGGGTATTAAATAGCATAATGGATCTGAACATATTAACTTCCACCAAATAAACCATATAGTAATCAACCACAAGATGTAATCAACACTACTAGTTACCCACAAGCGCCAATCTATGGTTCTGGTACAACGATTGGACACAAGAGATGAACTAGGGTTTGAGAGGATATGGTGTTGTTGAAGATGTTGATGGAGATTACCCTCCCCAAGATGGGAGAGTTTTTGGTGATGATGATGATGATGATTTCCCCCTCTGGGAGGGAAGCTCCCCCAGCGGAATCGCTTCGCCGAGGGAAAAAGTGCTCCTGTCCAAGTTCTGCCTCAAGACGGCTCCCTAGCGTGCCCAGGTGGGTTGTGCCCACCTAGTGGGCCCCCTCTGGTAGTTATTTGCTCCAATAATTCTTAAATATTCCATAAATATTTTCCGTGAAGTTTCACCTCATTTGGAGTTGTGCAGAATAGGTGGCCTGACGTAGCTTTTTTAGGTCCAGAAGTCCATCTACTGATATTCTCCCTCTTTGTGTGAAGCTTGCATATTATGAGAGAAAAGGCATTAGAATCACTCCATAAAGCATTATTATGCATAAAAATGTTACAAATAAGAATAGGAAAACATGATGAAAAATGGACGTATAAACTCGCCAAGCTTAGACCTCACTTGTCCTCAAGCGAAAACCAAAATCGAAAAAATGTCCACATGCTTAGACAGAAAGGTATCAATAAAACAAAATACGGACATAGAAGCATCATGTATATTATTATAACAGCAACTGATAGAGGCAAGGGTCATGATCTTTCGATGAGATGATAACTATCGATTGGGTGGAGACAACTTTGACGATCCGACTACAAACGTGCACGATGTTGCGCCTCAGCAATCGCTAAACCAACTCCGAGAGGTTATTGACCATGCCGGAGCACGATCAACCAGACCACGAAGGTCTGTTCTTGCACGCAGTCGAAGAACAAGCAAAAATATGATAATGCAATCTGAATATTGCGAATATAGATGAAGTATTGATAAAGGTGGGGATCCAAAAGCAGTCTTGGTCTGGTCGTTGGACACAAACTAAGTACACGAAGTTGCAATGGCTAACTTTGAACAAAACAAATCCCAACGAAAAAGCTACTAGATGGATCTACTTATATAGGAGTAAGTGGTGGCAGCGAAGGAGGTGGGAGGACGTCCCAACGCAGCCTAAAACTAACCCTGGGTTGCACAAGGCTCATGGGCCCAAGTGAAGGTGATGCAACACCTTTGGACTTGTAGTTTGACTCAGATTCTGCTGCAGCGTCAGATTGTTTTGTCGATAACTCAATGCTCCGGACGAATTTTAAGGTGAGTCCAATTGGGTTGGAAAGAGCACGAAATCTACTTTCCAACAAAAATAAAGAATCACCCAATTCGAAGTCCGTATGAAAGAGTTCTTGGCATTTTGAGTCAGTTATGTCTGTGTAGTCTGAATCTAAATGCAGAACGTGAGAGAGTTGGACTATATCTTCTCTTAGCCCAAAAGTGACGTGAGAGGACTTTTTGAACATCACATAAACTTCTCTTTTTACCTTATCTTCATATGTGTATTTTACAAATGTCCCATACACCTGCAATTAGACATGGCACAAAAGTTTGTGAAGTATTTTTTTCCTGGATGACATAAATAAATTATTGCATAGTTTGCATTAGAAATCACCTCACAAATATATATGTATGCAATATTTTTTGTCATATCCAAGGTAGTCATGTACTCATCATCCTCCCCTTCTTGAAAACAAAGCCGTCCTCTCCGTTGCTTAATCTGAAATGTGGCTAACAAAAGAGACAAGTTGTATGTGTTGTATATGTATATGTCATCCATTTTTACTTCCCTTGATTTTTACACATATGACACATGTATACATGAGTAACTTTCATAGTTCATAAAATGTAGAGCCAAAATATTATCACAAGTATTAGAAGACATGAAAATATTGCAACTCAATTTGCACATATAAGTGAAGCTCTCATTCATATCAAAGGATTTGCAATGTTTATCATTAAACCATCCCAACATTGGTGAATAAACCTTACATGCATCAAATTCACATGCTACAACATTCTTAAATAAGCAAACATGCAATAAGTCATTTGACACAAAATCATCACCAAGATTAGATGCCATATCAAAATGATTAAACATTGATTCTTTTGCATCAATAGTTAATTCATTGGGTGCACTCAAAATTGTTGGTACTTCAACTGTTTGATCACATGACGCATTCATGACAGTAACATGATGATGTAGGGTGGAACCCTAGATGGCCGATCTTTCTTGAAAGGAGTGGATCCCGTGAAGAACGAAGAACACGAGGGGAAACACAAAAGAATCACTCAAACTAACAAGAACGCTCACACATATTCTAGATCCAAGTACACATAGAGATCACACGATCCAAAGTCAACACGGGACGATACAAAGGGTAACCGGTTCTGCCCTGTGAGGAGGTCTTGATGGACTTCTCCGCGAGGAGGTCTTGAATTCAACATGGATCTTCTCAGAAGAGGGGCCGCGGTCTCTCTCAAGGAGTAGATCCGTATGGATGAGCAAAGCTCTATCTCAAATGAGCTAAACCAATGCTAACCCTCAAATGGAGGAGGTGGAGGAGTATATATAGTCTAGAGCCACGAAGGGGTAAGTGAGGGCCGAAGGGGGTACATTGGCCGCGGGCCCGATCTCTGTACGCAGACAGGTGTCGGACGTCCGGTGGGTGTCGGACGTCTGGAGGCTCAGGATGGTCCAGATGTCCAGTGGTCTTCAGACTTCCGTAAATATCATTCTATCGCCGTGGCACCTGTCGTCCGGTGGCGCTCGGTCGTTCGGGGCCTGGTGTGTGTAGGACGTTCGATACTTGCCGGTCGTCCGGCCGCTGTAGCTTCCGTCGGCTGGCCCTTCTGGCTGGCTGAGTGCCCAGGCATCGGACGTCCGGTGGGGTCCGGTCGTCCGGAGGCTGTAGACTTCGGGCAGCTTCTTCTCTTGGTCCTTGTACTTGGCGTCCTTGCTAGTTCATCCGTTGGATGTTGTGGCTCCGTGGCTTTCCTATAAGTACCTGATCATGCATAGCACACACGTTGGAGGTAGTAGCCATGTCTCACATGTAGAAAATGTAGGTTCGGAGAGGAGCGAGTTCACCTTGTGTCCAATGGCGTATATTTGAGGTCTCATCATATGTCCTCTTGGGGTTGGAGAGTATTCGAAGTGTACATGCGGATGAATGTGGGGTGCTCTGCATCATCTCCCCCCTTGGGAAAGATCCAACCTCGGATCGTGATCCTCATTATCATGGAAACGGTTGTCATGGACAGACTTGTAGTTGGACGAAGTGGAAGTCATGGCGCAATCCAAGTACTCCAAGGTGTCGACGGAGGAGTATACATGCAAAAAGAGCAAACTCAAACAACACTCGAAAATACAATGGTTAGTGCACACAAAGTGTCCATCATGTAAGAATGAGTCCGTTCGGCAAGATTGTTCGTGACAAAGCGCATGAAGCTTATCAAGATGATATAGAATGATATGCAAAGCATTCATGGGAGCAAAAGCATTCATTGTGCACAATAATGTATTGTAAATATGATCAATGCAACCACGGTGCAAAATGATGTCATAGTGTGATGGTTTATCAAGAGCATGAAAATGGCAATGGATGCTCAATATGTGTATGTTATCATGCAATTGTTGGTAGGCAATGTGATCATTATGTATGAATATGCCATCAAGAAATATCACAACAAATTTGCTAAGGAAATGCACAAGCTTATATATCATGGATGACATGGGAATACAAGATCAACAATGCAATCATAATGTGAGTCAATCCATGCATAGGGTGCAAACTTGTGGTGAGTATGATATATCCATCGATCATGACATGTGTGAGCACAATCAACAAATATGGAGGTGGTGGTGTACCAATGCTCGATGTCGTTGCATGAGTGGAGGTTCGGAGGTGCATCCAGTAAGTCTGAGCGCTCCTCAATGTGAAGGTCCATAGAGCCAATATCCAATGTCGTTCCTCCATTCGCGAGATGTATCATGTAGACAACAAGAAGGAAACAACAATGAAAGGATGACCCATCCAATATGTGCATTTGAGGATGGCTCAAAGGGAAGGGGTTCACCTTTATGGGAATGTCAAAAATGTTGGTGCCGCGCATCGCGTACGCCTTCACATAACCAAATTGTCTCATGATGGTATCGCCTTGTGAATACTTCAAAATGAAAGAACATGACAAACACTCAGAAAAACAAATGAGGTTAGCGAAAATGCAAAATCTATCATTCATGTGGTAAGATACCCAACAAGTGTATGCATCATGCTCATCATAAGAAAGGACAAGGTGTGGTATGGTATGAAAGCATATGATGCGAGTACAACCAAAGACAATAAGCTCAGTCAAACAAGCATGCATCACAAGTAATATGTCCAAGTCTCCACGATCAATAAGAATAGATGCAACAATTGGAGGCAAGAGACAATGAACAAGATATATCATGTGAGAGGCATGAACATATATGTCATCAACCCAAGAAAACGAGTAAGAATGGAACATGGGTGATGCGACAAAGCAAGTAATCCTATTTATCAAGTCAAGCAAGCTAGTAGTGCGAAGATGCAACGTACTAGAAGGAATCATGTCTAACATGTCATGTGTGCAAATGGTGGGCATGAATATTTCACATGACATAGCACAAGCATGAAAGCAAGATATGAGCAATGTATCGGCATTGTATTGGCGAGAGGCCATATGTAAATAGCAATGGGGCATCATGACTCTCCCAACACAACAAGCATCAATAGTATGAGGCACATGATAAACATGGCAATAGCAACAAGGATCTCCACCAAGCATACAAATACACATAGGAGTAGCATAATGGTGAATCATGGGTAGATGCAAGCAAGGGTCACAATTGCATGGCAAAATCATGTAAAGAGGCATAACATGCAAAGTGAACACGATAGTATGGGCATAACATGACAAGTGGTAAATAGCCCATAGCCGTGTGAGAGCTAAGTAAAATATATGCGCGTAGCCATTGCGCGAAGAGAACGGTGGGAAGGACAATCCACGGGATCCCAAATCGTCATTGCTCTCAAGAGCTCATTTCGTCAACTCTGGGATTGAGAGGTTGACAAGTATACCTGAGTACCTACACCAAACAAATACAAAGGGAAAATTGTGTGTGCATGGTATATGTACACATCATCCATCATAATGCGCACGTGCATGTGTTGGTTAGCACAACATATCCAATGCTCAAATAAATGAGATGCGTGATATAGAAACATGTCATCTATCATGAGAGGTTTGTTATTATCTATAGCATAATGGAGACTCAAATTGTGTAATGCATCACAAGAAATATGTAGAGCATTGTTATTCATGGAATGCATACGGTCTACACTATCATGGGAATCATGCAAAGTATGGAATGCATCAAAATCTCCTAATATGTATGAGGAAACTATGGGGGTCTCCTCATGAGCATTAATGAAAACATCACACAGAGAATATTGACAACATCCAAAACAATGCATATTTGGAACATTGTGATCATGGCGTAGCATAGTAGATGAATTGCGAAAATCATGTAAAGGAAGCATGGCAATATCATCACATGAAAAACAAAAGCCAATGACCATCATCTCGTCATCTATGCCATAAGTGCAAATGGGATTTATTTTAATGGGGCATGCATATTTATTATGTTGAGATTGAAATGATGCAATATGGGAGATCTTACTCATAGCATATGACAAGTTTAATGGATTATCAAACATGACGTGACCAATAGAATTTTCACATGATATACTATGGAGCATAGCATCACAACTAGGCAATTCAACATGCTCATCATCATATTCATCATAAATGGGTGGCATATCGAAACATGACATAGTATGCAATGAATCCATAAGGTGACCATCATCATGCAAGCAATCGTTGCTAAGATAGTCCACTAGTGGGACAAGAGAAGCACCATCACTTATGTTACCTTTGGAGCATCGCTCATGTGTTGTAGGTGAGGTTGCAACTTAATGGTACCATGTGGGGGGTGCATCTTCTTCCACCATGGCCATCGTCATCTCCATTGGAGGTATGGACTCGTCGAGGATAGGCGTGTCGTCATGTAGGATACCTAGCACCAAAGAAGAAAACACACTCGGAGTAGAGGTTAAGTCATTAGAAATCATAGTGGCCTTACATGCCGTGTCAACTACCTCACTCACTAAGGGTTGTGGCTCACTCACCCCCTCTTCGATGCTCTCACTCATATGGTTGGTGGAGTCACTCAAATGGCACTCAACCTCACATAGGATGTGTGGCATGCTCTCAAGTGTGGGGCTAGTGGTGGTCACACTCATCCTCTCATAGGAAATGCACTCAATTTCACATATGGTGGAGTCAGTCATGTCACTCACGGGGTGGTGGCTCTCCTCACATGGCAATTGGGGCATCTCGTCATATGTGGGTGTCAGAGAGATGTAGGTGCAAATGTCTCCATGGTCAATCATGTCGTAGTCGTAGCTGTCAATGAAGGCCGAAGATGGCACATCATCACTCTCCTCTAAGACCAAAGATAAGGTCTCATGTGCGGTCTCATAGCCTAACTCGGAGAATGAGTCCTTTTGGGGTGCCGTCTTCATGTAGTTGAAGAGGTTCATGCTCGTCGTCGTGGTCGAAGGGGATGGCCCTTGCTCGACCTTCTTGTCACCGTCTTGTTGTTGGAGGCCCATATGATGTGGCACCTTGTAGCTCATCTCCATGACCGAAGGGAATTTCCCATGCTCGTACATCTTCTTTGAGGGGCTTCCGAAGATGGAAGTGTCGCCCTCGCTCGTAGGTGGTCACCTTGTAGTTGAAGATGTCGATGTAGGTGAACTCATGGGAAGGAGGCGAAGATGCCGTACGTCCAAAGGCGAAGATCCCTTGATAGCACTTGGCAAAGATGCCGAAGTGGTGGTGGTAGTAGTCGGAGTTCCGTCTTGGTGTTGCTCGTCTCGCGGTCCTCTCTTTTGCTCATGAAGCTTGGACTTGGCGTGAAGTAGGGCTTGTTGGGACCTATGCATTTGCGCTTCGCGAGCATCTTCATGATGATGGTGTCATTGTCGTGCTTGAGCTTGATGGCGTTCGTCGTTGTCGTGCAAATGATGCTTGGAGGTGACTTGCCCTTCATGATGATGTGGATCACGAATGTGATGGTGGTCGCCATGGAGATGTGGACGTGGACGACTTGCGCTTGCATCATTTTTGCGCTCCGAAGATGATTGACTTTCTCGCCGTCGCGTTGAGGATGATGAAGGGCAAGAAAGTTTGGCCAACAAAGTTCGAATCTCCTCCATCCTTGCATCTTGCTCCTCCTTTTGTGTTGAAAGCTTGTTGTCGATGTAGTCCCTTTTCCTTGCTTCGGAGTGACCGAAGATTGACGCTTTGGTGATGTAGTTGTTCACGCCATCGTTGTCGTGGAAGACCGGAGATGAAATGCCTTGCCTATCCATCACAAGATGCGAGCAAATATGAGTCGAAGAAAGGAGAGAACTATACCAAATGTACCTTGACCGATGTGGAAGATGGATCAATGATCACTCAATAATGTAATAGGGAAATAGCACAATTGGTACCGATGTCGTCAATTTCTCACACCTACACAAATAAGGCTTATGGTGGAGCTCGGTGAGGATAGTGGCACAAAAATTTGGTGGAAAATGTTAGCAAGAGTCAATGATGTTGAAAAAGATTCACAAATTCGCAAGTGTAACAAGTATACCAATCGCAAAGAATGGCACACGGAAATGCACACACGGATAGATAAATGGGGTCATGCAACCAAAGAATGAGCACAAAATGTGGAATCCACGGAAAATGCTCGCGTTGCACAAATCAAGAGAGACGCTAGCATGATTGCTCTATAGGAGGATAGAACACTTGTACACAACCCATAAGATGCAAAATGTATGAACTTCTATCCCAAGTATGCTATGTATGTATGTTCCGGTGCTTTAGCACAAGATGATTCAAGATGATCGGATATGACAATCTTATATGCAATGTGGTATGATGCTATGGCTATTGATTACAAGCTCTTTTGTTTCTCTTTTTCTTTGCTTAAAAGCTTATTTTTTTTGTATGGCCACTTTGGCACAATGCACAAACCAAGATAGCAATTGTGTATATGCGGAAACAAAGTGGAGTCACAATGGATGATATGATACCAAGATGATATGGTATGTATGCAATGGAAGGTGTAGGTCACTAATGTGCACAAGTAACATTGCTGGCAATACTCAAATGGCTAGTCTCGATAGGCAAGTGATGCAAACTAGGCTAGGAGTTATCAATGCAATGGCAAGGGAATGTACAATGGAGGGATACGATGATACCAAGATGATACCGATATGGAGGTTACCGTCGAGGGTTTCTCATTTGTAAGCCACGGACGGATGATGTTGAAGTGGTCAATATCGATGACGACCTCGTGGCGATGATGAGTGGAGGTGATCTTGATGGAGATACAAAGATGATGGAGACTCGTCCCTAAGTAGCCGAAACACCTTAGGAAACGGAAAAAACCGCAAACTCAAAATCTCAAATGACAAATGTCAAATGGTGGTAGCGGAATCCGGTGGTGGTGTTGCAGAAGCTCAAAGGGATTGCGGAAATGGAATGATGGGTTATACAAGTAGGCAATGCGGAAGTGGAGGTTATGGGGTTATGTGAGTCGGAGTTGAAGGTCATCGTCCTTAACTAGCCGAAACAATTTAGGAGACACAACTCACAACTCAAACAAAATTGGGTTAAGTTGGGGTGGCCGAAGCGTATGGTGGGTATGCCTATGTGGTAGTGGTGGTGGCGGCTTATGAAGAAGAAACCATCCCTAAGTAGCCTAAACACCTTAGGAGACTCAAATAAGAACTCAAACAACTACTAATGTGAAGGGGAACAAAATTGGTTAGGTTGCGGAAGTCTGTGGTGGTAATGCGGGTGATGTGGTGGAAGCCCTAGGCAAAGATGCCGAAGTTGTCAAAATTTGATGGAGTAAAATGATGTTGGCAGTATTTTTGTGGGAAGGGGGATGTCAATAGCTTCAAAGCAAGCTAAAGAACGTCAAAATCAGAGTTCGGATGAATTAGTTATGGCCGAAACAAGAATCAGCCGAAGTTAGTTTTTACACGTACGGACGTCCGTAAATCGACGCATGTACGGTCGCTGGACGTCCGGCCAGGTCGGAAATCCGCTAATTCAGCTCGTGTTTGGGGTTCCGGTCGTCCGGTAAGTGTCGGACTTCCGGTGGCTCAAAGGGCTCCAGACGTTCGTAAAAACATCGGTCGTCCGGTGGGTCGGGGTTAACTCGAGATCCGAGATTCGGGGCGCGATTTTGGGCAGAAATTGGGGATTTTGAGGTCAAAATTGAGGAGATTTCGTGGATGAAAGATGGGGAAACTTGTGGAGATACTAGATCCACTCGAAACCAAGCAAATCCATGGATCAAATCCAACAATACTTCATCACACCAACAAATCACAAAATATTTGGGGACTATTTTTGGTGGGGATTTTGGAAATTGAGAAAGAACACAACAAAATCATGCTAGAAAACATAGAGGTGAGGCTCCGAAATCATGATCAACCTGGTTCATCATACCAAGATGATGTAGGGTGGAACCCTAGATGGCCGATCTTTCACGAAAGGAGCGGATCCTACGAATAACACGAAGGACACGAGGGGAAACACGAAAGAATCACTCAAACCAACAAGAATGATCACACATATGCTAGATCCAATTATACATAGAGATCACACGATCCAAAGTCAACACGGGACGATACAAAGAGTAACCAGTTCTTCTCCATGAGGAGGTCTTGATGGTCTTCTCCGCAAGGAGGTCCTGAATCCAACGTGGATCTTCTCCGAAGAGGGGTCGCGGTCTCTCTCAAGGAGTAGATCCGTATGGATGAGCAAAGATCTATCTGAAATGAGCTAAACCAATGCTAACCCTCAAATGAAGGAGGTGGAGGAGTATATATAGTCTAGAGCCATGAAGAGGTAAGTGAGGGGCGAATGGGGTACATGGGCCTCGGGCCCGATCTCTGTACGCAGACAGGCGTCAGACGTTCGGTGGGTGTCGGATGTCCCGAGGCTCGGGACGGTTCGGACGTCCGGTGGTCTTCAGACTTCCATAAATATCGTTCTGTCGCCGTGGCACCAGTCGTCCAGTGGCGCTCGGTCGTCCGGGGCCTGGGGTGTGTCAGACGTCCGGTACTTGCCGGTCGTCCGGCCGAGGTAGCTTCCATCGGCTGGCCCTTCTAGCTGGCTGAGTGCCCAGGCATCGGACGTCCGGCGGGGTCCGGTCGTTCGGAGGTTGTAGACTTCGGGCAGCTTCTTCTCTTGGTCCTTGTACTTGGCGTCCTCGCTAGCTTGTCTGTTGGATGTGGTGGCTCCGTGGCTTTCATCTAAGTACCTGATCATGCATAGCACACACGTTGGAGGTAGTAGCCATGTCTCACATGTATAAAGTGAAGTTTTGGAGAGGAGCGAGTTCACCTTGTGTCCAATGACATATATTTGAGGTCTCATCATATGTCCTCTTGGGGCTTGGAGAGTATTCGGAGTGTACATGGGGATGAACGTGGGATGCTCTCCATCACATGATGCTCTAAAATAGCTGGTGTGCTCAAATCAATTGGTAACTCAACACATGATGTATTCAATTTAACTAGGCATGCATCATTCTCATGTGAAAGTGGAAAATATGTACCTTTGTCATTACCTCTTATGATCAACTCAGACGATGTAGGCACTCTTGGTGGTGATGTCTCACATGATGGAGATGATGCAGTCCTCGCAACAACGGATGTGGTTGTCATAGTATGCCTAGTAGTTGAAGTAACATCTATATAAACACTTGGAATGTGCACCATGCACTTGTTCTCCTTGTGGGCAACACGTCGTTTTATTTCCCGTTCAGCTTTGCAAGCAATACGAAAAATGGTCCATTGGATAGCACCCTTCAAGAATTATTATCTATTGAATATCACGGTTTAATCCTCCCCAAAATCTATCCATAAAATCTTCTTCACTTTCTTCTAAAAATGAGTGCAACAATGTAGTTTGTAAATCATCATAGTATTTTGTTACCGTGTCAATGCCTTGTTTTAAATGTTGTAACTTTTTAATCATGCCACGAGTATAATAAACATCAACGAATCTATCTCTCATAACAAGTTTTAAATCATCCTAATTAGTAGGTATAAGATAGGGTTTAACCAACAATATTCACTCCACCAAACTAAAGCAAAGCTACTAAAAGTACTAACCATAGCTTGAAATTTTCCATGCTCATCAAAATTATGGGAAGCAAATAGAGCATTAACCTGATACGACCAGTAAATGGTTGCATGGAAACATTAACCTGATTATGTGCATTCTGAAGTTGTTGCTCCTCTTGTGATGGTTGTTGTATTTTCTTAGGTGATGTCAAATCTCCCATGATCGAAGAAGCCCAAGACTAACAACTCCGAAACCTGTCATAGTTAGTAGAAAACAAGAAACAAAATTTGAGAATATTGTTCCTATGAACTACTAGGAAGTGGTGGTAAAACGCTCACAGTATAGCAAATATCAATATCTTACGAGTTTTTACCATGCATCAGGTGGTGACGGGCAACCAGCGGTATCAAATAATTCTAAAGATTGAGTAAAGCTATTGCCAGGGGAACGTGTGTATACACGGTGTAGAAATATGCGGAGCTTGGAAGGCTTAAATATTTGGTAGCAAAAGATTAGCAATAATCAATTCAGAGATGCAATGTTAAATAAACGCCCACCGACGGTACTGTGCTGGTCCTAGGCTAGACCGGACTAAAGACGGGAGCCTAGAAAACTAATGAGGTCATGATGTAGCACAACTAGCATCAATAAAAGATACAAAGTAGCTCTAGATAGCAAGATATAAGTGAAGATCACAATGGCAGTATAGATAATGATGTGAAACAACTGCCAAGCAGCATATACCAACAACTTTCTCTCCAACTTTCCTCTAGAAAAGTTTGTGCCAATTTTCTGATATTTTTTCTCAAGAATGGCACTGACTCAAGCTTTCAAATGGAAAAAATAAACACTCAATTCCGAGTGGATATGAGGAGTCAAAAATTCTAAACTGTCCTGAAAAACTAGAATAAATTATGTTTGCGAACTTCGGAGGGCAAAAAGACCCATTTAGAAGCCGATTTTGAGGTGCCAAATATTGAACTAACTTTTGCAACTATTTAGATTCGGCTCGTCGCTAGCTTTTATTTGAGTACTCGCAGAGCCAAAATGTACTTTGTATGAGGAAATTATGCATGTTTTACTAAATAGTGCACACAACAGATTCCAATCCGAATTCAACTATGAGATTTAGTCTAGATAGATCCGAATTTTTTTTTCTTCTCTCTTTTTTTCCTCACACTTTTTTCTTTTTCTTTCTCTCTTTTTTTATCTGACTTTTTTTACTTTTTTCTCTGCCTTTTTTTCTCTCTCCCTCTTTCCTAAACAAACTAGATAAGATGCGGATTAGATCAAGCGAATATGTGAACGATCTCAACTATGATTATGACAATGAACAGTGGGTAGCACGTGGTGCAAATTGATGGATGGGTGGTGGACATCGAAAGGGATAACGATGCAGCCGCGGCGTGACTAATGTGAACAAAACTCAGAACTCTAAACGAACTAGACACTAAGACCAGCAACTCGACACGACGATGCAATCGATAATTCAACTATGCAAGCAATGAAAAGAAAAATTGCAAAAGCTCAGACTGGCTTGGACAAAATAGATCTAACTTTTTTTCTTGGCCAATAGGTAAGAAAATAAATCTAATCTGGGAAAACAAAAAATTCTCACCGAGCAACCTGAAAACTGACACCACTTGATAGAGGCGAGGGTCCCGATCTTTCGATGAGATGATAACTATCGATTGAGTGGAGACGACGTTGATGATCCGACTACAAACATGCACGGCGCTGCGCCTTAGCAATCATTAAACCAACTCTGAGAGGTTATTGACCACGCCGGAGCATGATCAACCTAACCACAAAGGCCTATTCCTGCACGCAGTCGAAGAACAAGCAAGAATATCATAATGCAATCCGAATATTGCGAATACAGATGAAGTATTCATAAAGGTGTTGATCCGAAAGCGGTCTTGGTCTGGTCGTTGGACACGAACGAAGTACACAAAGTTGCAATGGCTATCTTCTAACTAAACAAATCCCAAGGAAAAAAGCTACTTGATGAATCTAGTTATATAGGAGCAAGGGGTGGCCGCCAAGGAAGTGGGAGGACATCCCAAGGCAGCCTAAAACTAACCCTAGGTCATACAAGGCTCATGGGCCCAAGTGAAGGTGATTGTGATGCCCCAAGACCGACGCTCCAGATGCCTTCCATGTTTTGCATGTCAGTCATGTCATTTATGTATTTGTCACATTCATCATGTCATCATTTGCATTGCATCGGCACTCCATTGTCGTCATTGTTTTCAAAACATGCATCTGCTCGTAGTTGCCGCATCCCCCTTGCTTTCATGACCATTCCGAGACCAACCTTGTTCTTCTTTTTCCCTCTTGCCTAAACCGAAGTCTCTCTGTATAGTGCACAGACCCCCTCGTGTGCGCGTCTGAAACTCCCCGGACCCGACCCGGGCAGCCGTCACCAATGGGTCCGGATCATCCCCAAACATCCCTAAAACATCTTCGGTTTCTCTTTCGGTCTTCCTAACCTATTTATTCCGGGACCGTATGATTAAGATCGGAGGGGCCAAATGCCCCTATCCAAAATCCACTTGCTATATAAATCAGACCGAACCCTAAAAACTTGGTCATTTGTCCCCCCTAGACGCAGCCACCAGCAGCCTCCTCCCTCCTCGGATCAGCCGCCGCCAACCATCAAATCCATGCATCCGTAGCGCCACCCAACTTCCTCGTTTTCTTCACTGGACCAACCCCGCAACCTCCTCCCAATTCACCAGTCAGCCACCACCATAATCTTCAAATCCATCGATCCACCCAACCACGCATCTTGCTCCTCCTGTGCACCCCGCCCTCGTCCGCTGTGGTTCGTCGGACCGGCCTCGCCAGAGACCAGCGCAGCTCACACCTCCAGCCATCGCCGTCGAGCCGTCAGCGACCTCTAGCAGGACCGTGCCCTTCCTCTCCAACCTCCCCTCGTCCAGGAGCCGAGCTCCTCAATCCATCCTCGCGCCCGAGGCCTCCCTGCCGACCACGGGGCCCCGCAGCCATGCGCCTCCAGCCCCGAGCATCCCCACGCCTGCGCGCCCGCCTCCCCAACCACCTCGCATCACCAGCAAGCTCCGGTGAGCTGTAGGCCGTCCCCATGCCATGCCTCTCCTCTGTTTCCTTCTCCGTCCTCTCCTTTCCCTCTCTCTCTCCACTCACCTCGGTCTCTCTTTGTGGACAGGAATGACGTTGCTGCAGCGCTGCCCGAGCTCCTCCAGCCCTAGATCCAGCGAGCCTCACCGGATCCATCTCCTGCACCCTGTAGCTCGGCGTCCCCGTGCCCCTTATCGCTGGAGACCCCGCGCAAGTCCCTGCCGCTGCCTCCCCTGCGTTCTCTGCATCGCGCCGCCCCCTGTCTTCCCTGCTCCAGATCGAACGCCAAGCCGCCCCGCCGGCCAAGTCCCTTAACCCACTGATCAGAGCCACCTCCTTGTCATTCCCTCGTCAGACCTCCTCTACTTCACCTGTCGTGCCACCGTTGCCAGTCGTCAGCCTCGCCCTCTACTTCGATGCGCTCTCTCAATCATGATTGTGCGACTTGCATTTGTCGTTGTAGACCGAAGATTGACGCTTTGGTAATGTAGTTGTTCACGACATCGTTGTCGTGGAAGACTGGAGATGAAATGCCTTGCCTATCCATCACAAGACTCGAGCAAATATGATTGGAAGAAAGGAGAGAACTATACCAAATGTACCTTGACCGATGTTGAAGATGGATCAATGATCACTCAATAATGTAATAGGGAAATAGCACAATTGGTACCGATCTCGTCAATTTCTCTCACCTACACAAATAAGGCTTATGGTGGAGCTCAGTGAGGATAGTGGCACAAAAATTTGATGCAAAATGTTAGCAAGAGTCAAAGATGTTGAAAAGATTCACAAATTTGCAAGTGTAACAAGTAGACCAATAGCAAAGAATGGCACATGGAAACGCACACACAGATAGATAAATGGGGTCGTGCAACAAAGGAATGAGCACAAAATGTGGAATCCACGGAAAACGCTCACGTTGCACAAATCAAGAGAGACGCTAGCATGAATGCTCTATAGGCAGATACGACACTTGTGCACAACCTATAAGATGCAAAATGTATGAACTTCTATCCCAAGTATGATATGTATGTATGTTCCGGTGCTTTAGCACAAGATGATCGGATATGACAATCTTATATGCAATGTGGTATGATGCTATGGCTATTGCTTACAAGCACTTGTGTTTCTCTTTTTCTTTGCTTAAAAGCTTATTTTTTTTGTATGACCACTTTTGCACAATGCACAAACCAAGATAGCAATTGTGTATATGCGGAAACAAACTTGAGTCACAATGGATGATATGATACCAAGATGATATGGTATGTATGCAATGGAAGGTGTAGATCACTAATGTGCACAAGTAACGTTGCCGACAATACTCAAATGGCTTGTCTCGATAGGTAAGTGATGCAAAATAGGCTATGAGTTATCAATGCAATGGCAAGGGAATGTACAATGGAGGGATACCACGATACCAAGATGATACCGATATGGAGGTTACCGTCGAGGGTTTCTCGCTTGTAAGCCACAGACGGATGATGGTGAAGTGGTCAATATCGATGACGACCTCGTGGCGATGATGAGTGGCGGTGATCTTGATAGAGATACCAAGATGATGGATACTCGTCCCTAAGTAGCCGAAACACCTTAGGAAACAGAAAAAACGCGAACTCAAATTCTTAAATGACAAATGTCAAATGGTGGTAGCGGAATGCGGTGGTGGTGTTGCGGATGCTCAAAGGGATTACGGAAATGCAATGATGCGTTATGCGAGTAGGCAATGTGAAAGTGGAGGTTATGGGGTTATGTGAGTCGGAGTTGAAGGTCATCGTCCCGGAGTAGCCGAAACACTTTAGGAGACACAACTCATAACTCAAACAAAATTGGGTTAAGTTGGGGTGGCAGAAGTGTATGGCGGGTAAGCCTATGTGGTAGTGGTGGTGGTGGTTGATGAAGAAGAAACCATCCCTAAGTAGACTAAACACCTTAGGATACTAAAATCACAAGTCAAACAACCACTAAGGTGAAGGGGAAAAAATTGGTTAGGTTGCGAAAGTCTGTGGTGGTGATGCGGGTGATGTGGTGGAAGCCCTAGGCAAAGATGCCAAAATTGTCACAATTTGGTGGATTCAAATGATGTTGGAAGTATATTTTTTGCAAGGGGGATGTCAATAGCTTCAGAACGAGCTAAAAAACATCAAAATTGGAGTTCGGATGAATTAGTTATGGCCGAAACAAGAATCACCCGAAGTCAGTTTTTACAGGTATCGGACGTCCGGAAATGGACGCTTGTCCGGTTGCCGGATGTCTGGTCAGGTCGGAAATCCATTAATTCAGCTCGTATTTGGGGTTTCCGTTGTCCGATAAGTGTCGCACTTCCGGTGGCTCAAAGGGCTCCGGACGTTCCCAACAAAATTAATTAAGAGTGATGATATCAAATCAATAATTCAAGAACCAGATACTTAAGATTTGTCCATAACCGGGGACATGAGTAACCATGATTAGTTTATACACTTTGCAGACATGTAGAATCGAAAGTATGTCTAGAGGGGGGTGATTAGACTACTTGACCAAATAAATTTTTCCCAATTTTTAGTCTTGGCTGATTTTAGCAACTTAGCACAAACAAGTAATCAACCTACACATGCAATTCTAAGAGTATAATAGCGGAATATAAAACAATTGCATATGAAGGTAAAGGGAGGAGTTTGGAGGGAGCAAACACAATGTAGACACGGAGATTTTGGCGTGGTTCCGATAGGTGGTGCTATCGTACATCCACGTTGATGGAGACTTCAACCCACGAAGGGTAACGGTTGCGAGTCTCCATGAAGGGCTCCACCCACGAAGGGTCCACGAAGAAGCAACCTTGTCTATCCCACGATGGCCATCACCCACGAAGGACTTGTCTCACTAGATCTTCACGAAGTAGGTGATCTCCTTGCCCGTACAAACTCCTTGGTTCAACTCCACAATCTTGACGGGGGCTCCCAAGTGACACCTAGACAATCTAGGAGACACCACTCTCCAAAAGGTAATAGATGGTGTGTTGATGATGAACTCCTTGCTCTTGTGCTTCAAATGATAGTCTCTTCAACACTCAACTCTCTCTCATAGGATTTGATTTGGTAGAAAGATGATTTGAGTGGAAAGCAACTTGAGGAAGGCTAGAGATCAAGATTTTTGTGGTTGGATTGGGATGTCTTGACCTCAACACAAGTGTAGGTGGTTCTCTCTTAGAAAATGTATGTTGGAAGTGTAGGCATATTCTGATGGCTCTCTCCATGAATGAAGAGTGGGTGGAGGGGTATATATAGCCTCCACACAAAATCTAACTGTTACACACAAATCACCAAACTCGGTGGGACCGAATCATATAACTCGGTCAGACCGATTTAGTTCAAAATGTGACCATTAGGATTTTCGGTGGGACCGACATGTCAACTCGGTGGGACTGATTCCATTAGGGTTAGGGCATAACGCAATCTCGGTGAGACCGATTACACATACTCGGTGGGTCTGGTTTTGGTAATAGGCAAACAGACAGTTGGTCAGGCAAACTCGGTGGGACCAATTCGCTCATCTGGTTAGACCAAAACGTTACGAAGGGGAAATAGAGAGTTCGCATTGAAATCTCGGTGGGACCGATCGCTCATCTCGGTTGGACCGAAACGTTACGAAGGGAAACAGAGAGTTTGCAATCCCATCTCAGTGAGACCGAGATCCCTATCGGTGAGACCGAAGTGACTAGGGTTTCTGGCAGTAGCTATGTCAAGTGAATTCGGTGGCGTCAGATAGAAGATTTCGGTGGGGCCGAGTTTGACTTTTGGTTTGGGACATATGTGGATATGGGAAAGTAGTTGATGGTTTTTGGAGCATATCACTAAGCATTTTGAGCAAGCAACTCATTAAGCAACACCTCACCTTCTTTTAATAGTATTGGATTTTCCTATGGACTCAATGTGATCTTGGATCACTAAAAGTAAAATGTAGGGTCTTGTGCTTTGAGATTGAGCCAATCTTTTGTCCTTAGCATTTTGAGGGGTCCACTTTCTAATCCATGCCATGCCAATCATTGAGCTTTTCCTGAAATATTTATCTTCAAGTAGCATTAGCTCAATGAGTTATATGTTGTTAGGAATTACCAAAACCACCCAGGGATAGTTGCACTTGCAATCTCCCCCTTTTTGGTAATTGATGACAACATATAGATCAAAGCTTCGACAAATGATTATAAGATTGAAAAACATCGTCGCTTTGAGAAGTATGAGATAAGCAAGATCTCCCCCTAAATTTGTGCATTATTTAAAGTTTGCTTTTGAATGAAAATGCACAATTGATTAGGATCATGGGTTACTCTTCCATGTCACATATATCTTGGTGGAGCGCTCAAAATGATAGAAATTAAAAGCATGCACTCATCACCAAGCAAGTGAATGATCATATATGGAATATAAAGCATAGCATCACTCAACCAAACATTAATGTAGCATATGATCAACCACATGATCACATAAGTATCTCACAAGGACATAAGGACATAAAATATCTCACACAAGCACACAAAAAGTTCAACCAAAAGCAAGAGAGATAAAAATCCGACACTCTCTCTTGAAGCCTATGATCTATACATATTTCTCCCCCTTTGGCAACAAGTTACCAAAAAGTTTGAAAATGCATAGTGCTATACGTCTCTCAAGCTTGGTCTTCGGGAAGTGGTGTAGATATAACTCCAAGGACGAAGGCTTCCGACGATGTAGTTGGAGTTGATGGAGTGGGTGTTGGAGGTGGCACTGGAGCTGTAGCTGCTGGTGCTGACACTAAAGCTCTGGCATTTGAGACTGGCACTGCAGCAGACCTTGGACCTCGTGGCACACGCTTAAAAGCATCAGTGGTTGCTTTTCCTCTCCTCTCCTTTGCTTCCTCCTAAAGCTGCTCAACTGCAGTCTGAATCTCAATCACCTTGAGATCGAGATCATAGAATTTTGTCTCCACAATCCTCTCCAGGCTCTCCCGATTCTGAGTCAGGGTGGCCAAGCCCTTCTCAATCCTCAGTGTAGCTAGAATCAGATAGCCTAACTGATCTTGCTTGCTCTTCAGGAAGATTCAAGATGCCTCTTCAACACTTGGCATCTGGGCAGCTTTCTCAGCCTTTTCCTTGGCTCTCTTCTCCTGGACTTGAGCTGATGATGGTTCTTCCTCATTCATCACTAATCTGTTGTCTTCAAATTCAGGATGTATAGGTAGATGCTCCTTGTCCAGTAAATAAGTCCCTGTGCCCATCTCAGAGTTGATGAGCTCCTGAATATGTGGAGAATATCCACAACTTCTCTTTTGATCAGCAGCAGTCCTTTTGATAGTTTCTACAATCAGGCTCATAACTTTGAACATCTGGGGAACATAAAAAATTTGCAGCATGTTGATGGAGTGTCCTATGATCATCTTATGATCTCCTGACTTGGGTAGCAATGTGTGCCTGAAAGTGCAACTATCCCTAGGTGGTTTTGCTAATTCCTAACAACATATAGCTCATTGAGCTAATGCTATTCCAAGATTAATATTTCAAGAAAAGTTCAATGAATGGCATGGCATGGATGAGGAAAGTGGACCCCTCAAAATATTAAGGACAAAAAGATTGGCTCAATCTCAAAGCTCAAGACTCTACATTTTATATTTTAGTGATCCAAGATCACAATGAGTCTATAGGAAAAGCCAATACTATCAAGGAGGGATGAGGTGTTGTTTAATGAGGTTCTTGCTTCATAGTGCTTAGTGATATGCTCCAAAACCCTCAACTACCTTCCCACATCCACATATGACCTAAACCAAAAGTCAAACTCGGCCCTACCGATTCTTTCTATCCGGCGCCACCGAGTTTCAAATGTCATAGCCACTGCCACAAACCCTAGGAAAACCGGTCTCACCGATAGGGATTTCGGTCACACTGAGATGGGGTTGTAATCTCTCTATTTCCCTTCGTAACGTTTCGGTCCTACCGAGATGAGCGATCAGTCCCACCGAGATTGCAATGTAAACTCTCTGTTTCTCTTTCGTAACATTTCGATTCCATCGAAATGAGCGATCTGTCCCACCGAGTTTACCTGACCAACTCTCTGGTTAGCTTATTACCAAAATCGGTCACACCGAGTTTGTGTAATCGGTCACACCGAGATTATGTTATGCCCTAACCCTAACCATATCGGCCTAGCGAGTTGCATCTCAGTCCCACCGAAAATCCTAACGGTCACTAGGTTTGCTAAATCGGTCTGACCGAGTTTTTCACTTCGTTCTCACCGAGATTGGTAAATTGTGTGTAACGGTTAGTTTTTGTGTGGAGGCTATATATACCCCTCCACCCACTCTTCATTCGTGGAGAGAGCCATCAGAACATACCTACACTTCCAATACACATTTTCTGAGAAAGAACCACCTACTCATGTGTTGAGGCCAAGATATTCCATTCCTACCATATGAATCTTGATCTCTAGCCTTCCCTAAGTTGCTTTCCACTCAAATCTTCTTTCCACCAAATCCATATCCTGTGAGAGAGAGTTGAGTGTTGGGGAGACTATCATTTGAAGCACAAGAGCAAGGAGTTCATCACCAACACACCATTTGTTACTTCTTGGAGAGTGGTGTCTCCTAGATTGGCTAGGTGTCACTCGGGAGCCTCCGACAAAGATTTTGGAGTTGAACCAAGGAGTTTGTAAGGGCAAGGAGATCGCCTACTTCGTGAAGATCTACCGCTAGTGAGGCAAGTCCTTCGTGGGCGATGGCCATGATGGGATAGACAAGGTTGCTTCTTCGTGGACCCTTCGTGGGTGGAGCCCTCCGTGGACTCGCGCAACCGTTACCCTCCATGGGTTGAAGTCTCCATCAACGTGGATGTACGATAGCACCACCTATGGGAACCTCAACAAAAACATCCGTGTCTCCAATTGCGTTTGAATTCTCCAAACCCTTCCCTTTACATTCTTGCAAGTTGCATGCTTTACTTTTCGCTGCTCATAGACTCTTTGCATGCTTGCTTGAATTGTGTTAAGATTGCTTGACTTGTGCTAAGATAGCTAAAATCTGCCAAAGACTAAAATTGGGAAAAGGATAGATTTTTATTTGGTCAAGTAGTCTAATCACCCCCTGATGACCCACAAGTATAGGGGATCTATCGTAGTCCTTTCGATAAGTAAGAGTGTCGAACCCAACGAGGAGCAGAAGGAAATGATAAGCGGTTTTCAGCAAGGTATTCTCTGCAAGTACTGAAATAAGTGGTAACAGATAGTTTTGTGATAGGATAAATTGTAACGAGCAACAAGTAACAAAAGTAAATAAAGTGCAGAAAGCTGGCCCAATCCTTTTGTAGCAAACGACAAGCCGGAACAAACTCTTATAATAGGAAAAGCGCTCCCGAGGACACATGGGAATATCGTCAAGCTAGTTTTCATCACATTCATATGATTCGCGTTTGATACTTTGATAATTTGATATGTGGGTGGACCGGTGCTTGGGTGCTGTTCTTACTTGAACAAGCATCCCACTTATGATTAACCTCTATTGCAAGCATCCGCAGCTACAACAAAAGTATTAAGGTAAACCTAACCATAGCATGAAATATGTGGATCCGAATCAGCCCCTTACGAAGCAACGCATAAACTAGGGTTTAAGCTTCTGTCACTCTAGCAACCCATCATCTACTTATTACTTCCCAGTGCCTTCCTCTAGGCCCAAATAATGGTGAAGTGTTATGTAGTCGACGTTCACATAACACCACTAGAGGCTAGACAACATACATCTTATCAAAATATCAAACGAGTACCAAATTCACATGACTACTCATAGCAGGACTTCTCCCTTGTCCTCAGGAACGAACGTAATTACTCACAAAGCATATTCATGTTCATAATCAGAGGGGTAATAATATGCATATAGGATCTGAACATATGATATTCCACCAAATAAACCAACTAGCATCAACTACAAGGAGTAATCAACACTACTAGCAACCTACTAGCACCAATCCCGGACTTTGAGACAAGAATTGGATACAAGAGATGAACTAGGGTTTGGAGATGAGATGGTGCTAATGAAGATGTTGATGGAGATTGCCCTCTCCCAATGAGAGGAGCGTTGGTGATGACGATGGTGATGATTTCCCCCTCCGAGAGGGAAGTTTCCCCAGTAGAACAGCTCTGTCGGAGCTCTAGATTGGATCCGCCAAGGTTCCGCCTCGTGGCGGCGGAGTCTCATCCCGAAAAGTTCTTTCTTATTTTTTCTCATCGAAAGACTTCATATAGGAGAAGATGGATGTCGGAGAGCCACTAGGGGGCCACGAGGTAGGGGGTGCGCCCTAGGGGGGGGGCGCCCCCCACCCTCGTCAGAAGGGTGTGGGCTCCCTGGCCTTCATCTTTTGCGAGGATTTTTCTTTATTTATTTTAAGACGTTCCATGGAGTTTCAGGACTTTTGGAGTTGCGCAGAATAGGTCTCTAATATTTGCTCCTTTTCCAACCCAGAATTCCAGCTGCCGGCATTCTCCCTCTTTATGTAAACCTTGTAAAATAAGAGAGAATAGCCATAAGTATTGTGACATAAAGTGAAATAACTGTCCATAATGCAATAAATATCGATATAAAAGCATGATGCAAAATGGACGTATCACCCCCCTCTAGACATACTTTCGATCATACAAGTGGTATCATAGCTTTGGTATCCATTTTCTTTGATTTACATAGCTTTTGGTGGTCTAGGAGAGTATGGCGTCTAGCGAGGGAAATTATCACCGTAGAGGTCCTTACTTTGATGGTACAAATTTTGCTAGTTGGAAGCATAAGATGAAAATGCATATTCTTGGACATAACCCCGCAGTTTAGGCTATTGTGTGTGTTGGATTGCAAGGTGAATTCTTTGATGGGAGAGAACCGAATCATGAAGCTACCGCAGATGAGTTGAAGATGCTACAGTACAATGCTCAAGCTTGTGATATCCTCTTCAACGGATTGTGCCGCGAAAAATTCAGCAAAATCAGCCATCTTGAGAATGCAAAGGAAATTTGGGATACTTTGATTGACATGCATGAAGGTACCGACTCCGTCAACGAATCCAAGTTGGATGTGCTTCAAAGTCAACTTGACAAGTTCAAAATGAAGGATGGTGAAGGTGTCGCTGAAATGTACTCTAGGCTTGCTCTTATCACAAATGAGATTGCCGGCTTAGGAAGTGAAGAGATGACCGACAAATTCATCATCAAGAAGATCCTAAGAGCCTTGGATGGAAAATACGATACCGTATGCACATTGATCCAAATGATGCCAAATTACAAAGATCTCAAGCCAACAGAAGTCATTGGAAGAATTGTTGCTCATGAGATGTCACTCAACGATAAGGAGGATCTCCATAACAAGTCAAGTGGTGCATACAAAGCCTCATGTGAAGCTCCCACATCATCAAGTGAGAAACAAACCTTCAATGAAGAATTGAGCCTAATGGTGAAGAACTTCAACAAGTTCTAAAAGAGTAGAAGCAAGGAAAGAATTTCCAAGTCAAGGTCCTACAATGACAAAAGATCTTCTAGTCGAGAGCGAAACTGCTATAATTGTGGAAGACCCGGACACTACTCCAATGAGTGTACGACTCCCCACAAGAGAAGAGATGATTCTCCCAAAAGAAGAAGTAGAAGAGACGAATCACCATCAAGGGAGAGAAGGAGTAGGGATGATCGATATGAACGAAGACACCCTCGGAGAAGCAAGGATTCGGAAGGGAAGGACAAGTCATCAAGGAGCTACACAAAACGAAGACATCAAGCTCATGATGGTGAATGGGTATCCGGCTCCGACTCCGACAATGACTCCGAGAGAAGCTATCACTCCGACTCCGAATATACTCAAGATGAAGGTGTTGCCGGACTAGCACTTGTGTCAACCAACTCCTACGACATATTTGATTCATCGAATGAAGGAATTGGAAGATGCTTCATGGCCAAAGGTCCAAAGGTATCACTTCCCGAGTATGTTAATTTCAATAGTGATGAAGATGACTTGTTAGGTGATGATGAGTTACTTGTTAACAACTATAGTGATGAATACTATGATGAAACGAATGACAATGATAAGGAGAAGATTGAGTCTCTAACTAAAGATCTAAACACTCTTCAGTTAGCTCATGAAACTATCTTAGGAGATCATCGAGAACTTTTAAGGACTCATGAGAAATTACGTTTTGAAAAGCTCAACCTTGAGCAAGAGCATGAGTTCTTAAAGGCAATCAATGATGATCTTCGCAAGAAAAGTTCTTCTTACATTGCCAAGCGTTTACTCTTATCCACTTACATGCCTCAAGTCAAGTCTAGTAACAAGAACAAGAAAGATTCTTCCTCTAGTAGTAACAATAATCATGTTAAATCCAATGTTGTTGCTTCTAGTAGTTCTCTTTATTCCACTAATGATTCTCTTAGCCAAGTTACACTTGAGCAAGAAAATAGCTTATTGAAGGGAATTATAGAGAAAGGTGTTTACAAGAACCTTGCCGGGAGTAAGAAATTCGACGAAATTGTACGCAAGCAAGGAAGGCACCGGAAGAATCAAGGTATTGGTTTTGAATGAAAGTTCAATGCCAATGGAGTTGAGTGGGAAGAAGACCAATACCCCAAGATGAAGTTTGTTCCTCAACAAGAGAAGTATCATCCTACTTCATCCAAAGGGGCACAAGCTCAAGATGATCTTCCACCACAAGACCACAAGCAAAAAAGGAAAGGACAAGCTTCAAGAGGAAATTGGTGCATTTGAAGAAGCTCCTAAGGCCTTGCTCAAGTGGGTTCCCAAGACTACATCAAGTTCCACTTCATCAAGTACAACTATAACTCTGAGGATTCCCATCAAGATGGTGTGGATCCCGAAGAAGAAGAACTAGAAGAGTTCTTGAGGGTGACTCCTCCAATATACTTCACTCTTATCATTTTGGCAAGAACAAGTGCAATCAACTTCCACATCTTGCACAAGTTCAAGGAGTCACAAACCCTCTTGTTGGTAAGACAAGGGACAAGGTAACCTAAAGCTTTCATAGACATCATCTTGTGTGTGGATCACTCTATGTCTATGGATACCCTTGTTTGTTCCTTGTGGGACTAACCCATGTAGGTATTGAAAGTGCAACTCACTCCAAAGGATAGCTCCAAACGATCTACATCAACATAGAGCATCCACATCTTCAACACCTACATGAAGTCATCATTGACAAAACCCAAGGTTAGTTCATCCCTCTTAGGGGGGATCTCACATCTAGGGGGAGCTTTACTCAAACAATTGAGTTAAAGCAACTCTAATGGTGTGAACACAACAATGCTTTATGTAAAAGTGGTAACCCTACTTGTGCTTAAACGATGAGTATGACCTATGATCAAATGTTCTCATTTGACTCCTAAGTCAATATACTCATATATAGATGACCTAGTCATCGCCAATTGCTTGATAGATGCTAGAATTGTTTGTGCATGCTTTGCCACATATTTCATTTGCCATTTTATTGTGTGAGCATGTTGGTTGCATAATTTACTCATTCGAGGACATCCACTTGTTGTTTTGATTGATTGGTTTCCTTTTATTTTGGCCAAGTGGTTGGACAAGAATGCCTAAGAACCTTCTCTAGCTATCTATGCTTTTCTCGTCTCAAACTCTATTCATGCTGCATCACAAAATTTGATCAAGTCAGATTCGAACCACTCTGTGTGAGGAGCACTCGGAGTCCCCGATTCGTCATAGACATAAACTTCCAAAACTTCTTTTTGCGTTTCGGTCTGACCGATTCACCCATTTCGGTCATACCGAGATCACTAAGTCGATCTAGGTTTTCAACCTCGATGCAACCGATTCGAACCTTTCGGCCACACCGAGTTTCAGTAACTGCTTGCAGTTATGAATCTCGGTGCCACCGAGTTGTTCCACTCGGTCACACCGACAGGGTCGGGCTATATATATCCACGGGTCAAATTTTGGAAAACTTTCCGAACCTCCTCGACCCGCGCTTAGCCCGCTCTGCCTCCAGGGTCTCCGGATCGTCCTCCTCATCCCCAGCCGCCTCCTGCCACTGGTCTCCGCCGCCGTCAATGGGAATCAACCCCGCCGTTTCCGCCGTACTGAGTTCATCGCCGAACTAGGGTATGAACTCGATCTCTGTGCTATCCCTATCTGATTCCTAGCACATTGTGTTCGCCATGTATCTTGCCACATTGAGATCATTCTTATCCAGTCAAAACACTCTGTAGTTTAGTCGTGAATTGAAAATTTAGGGTTAGGTTTCCGCCGAAACCATCTCGGACCCACCGAGTTGTGGAACTCGGTACCACTGATTCGGCTCAGTCCATTGCACATGTAATTTTCGGTCTGACCGAGAATTGCTAATCGGTGTGACCGAGTTCAGGACTTTGTGAAACCCTAGCAGTCTCAGTGCCACCGAACTTTGACTCGGTCTGACCGAGTTCACTAGTTTAGGTTCCAACAGCTGCTTCGGTATCACCGAGTTTACAAATCGGTTGATCCGAAATGCTTTCTGTGGAAAACTAAAACTAAGTTTTTGACTCATTCTTTTGTAAAACCTCTACATTTTGTGATGCTTATCCACTCTATCTCATCTATATCTATTCACAGGGTCTGCTGTCAGGGTTTGCAATATGTCTGATCAGAGTGACAGTCAGAACAGGTCAGAGGAGCAGGTTCACCTAAGTGAGGGCACTAGTCCCTCTAGCAGCTCAGATGATGGTAGCAGGAGCACCCCAAGCAACTTACCCAAAGCTGCCACCAGGGCCAGAAAGAAGAAGACCTCTGAATCTGAGGATGAAGACTATATGGCAGTTGAGGATGAGGCCACTTCCAAGAAGAAAGTGGTTAAGAAGGAATATAGCACTGCTGCTGCCACCAAGCTAGGCATGAGGCAAAAGGTTCCTGCAAAGAGAATTCCAATGTCTAAGGCCAGAGCATCTACTCAAGTCCCTTTGGAATCTGAACCCAAAGAGGCTGCTGCAGAAGGGAAGAAGAGGAAGGAGAGGGTCAAAAAGACCACTTCTAGAGTGCTTGGGAGATCCTCAATCATGAGAGATTCTGAAGAGGAAGAGGAAGAAGATGCTGCACCAGCACCCAAAGCTCAGAAGCTGATGGGTGATGCCATCAGGGCAGGGGCTGTTCCATCTAAGCCTAAGACTGCTCCAAAGGCTGCTGCTCCATCTCCAAAGCCAAAACCAAAGAGGAGCACCAGGAACATCCCTGCTGAGGAGAAGAACAAGGCCCCAGTGCCTGAAATGGAAGAAGAAGATGACGAGTCACATGTATTGAGGAAGTTGAAGCCAAAAATCCCAGATCACAATGATGCTCATCCAGTAGCTGAGAACATGAAGATAAGGAAGGACTCAGGTCTGAGGCTATGGAGAGAGTCTGATACATATGCCACTAGGAGGAGGACTGTTGTGGACTACAGGTTCCATACAAAGGAACATCAGGACTTCTATGAGTCAGTGTTGCTTGACAAGAAGCCCATAGTGTGTGACATGAGATGGGTCGACTGGGACTACATCAAGGAGAATGAGAATCACTATCCAGGTGTACATGACAGTTTCAAGGCTTGTGGAGTCGATGAGTTTGTGGCTCAAAAGCTCACAAAATGGAATGATGAGCTCATCATGCAGTTCTACTCCACAGCTCATTTCTACCCAGATGGAAGGATTGTCTGGATGTCTGAAGGTATGAGGTACCAGTCCACGGTTACTGAATGGGCGAAGTTGATCAATGCCCCAAAAGAGAGTGAAGATGACTTGGATGTCTATGCCAAGAAGAAGAAGGATCACAACACCATGGCACACATGTACAAGGAGATCCCAGATGCTGCTCTTGAGACACATAAGTTTGGATCTGTACATTACCTTCTGTCAGGCTTGCCAACCATCAACTAGATCCTCAGGCACACTCTCTTGCCAAAGTGAGGTGATCACAAGATGATCAGAGGCCATGCAATAAACTTGCTTCATATCTTTGATGTCCCACAGAAGTTCAAAGTCATGAGCCTAATAGTTGAAACTATCAAGAGGACAGCTGCAGATCAGAAGAGGAGTTGTGGGTATGCCCCACAGATCCAGAAGCTGATCAACTCCAAGATGGGCACTGGTACATATCTGCTAGACAAGGAGCACATGCCTATCTATCCAGACTTCAAGGACAACACTGTGGTTATGAACGAGGATGAACCATCTTTTGTGCATGCACAAGCCAAGAAGGAGAAGGCAAAAGCTGAAAAGGCTGCAAGGATGCCAACTACTGAAGAAGCATCTCAGTATCTCTTGAAGAGCAAGAAAGATCAGCTTGTCTACCTGATTGCCTCCACTCTGAGGATTGAGAAGGGACTAGCCACCCCGACTCAAAACCAGGAGAGCTTGGAAAGAATCATGGAGCAAAAGTTCTATGACTTGGATGTGAAGGTAACTGAGATTCAGTCTGTTGTGGAGCAACTTCAAGTTGATATGCAGGAGAGGAAGGGCAAGACAACCACTGATGCATTTGCCAGAGTGCCTAGAGCTCAGAGGTCTGCTGCAGTGCCTGTTCCAGACACCAGAGCCATGTCATCTGCACCAGCTACAACTTCAGTGCCACCAACTCCAGCACCTACTCCACCAGCTCCATCTACTTCGACTGAAGCCTTCGTTCTTGGAGTTATCCGGACACCACCACCTGAAGACCAAGCCTGAGAGACGATTTAGTGCTATGCATTTTCTAGGAACTTTTTGGTAACTTGTTGCCAAAGGGGGAGAAAAATGTATAGATCATAGGCTTCGAGAGAGAGCGTTGCTTTTTATTCTCTCTTGCTTTGGTGGTTGAACTTTCTGTCTGCGTGATACTTGGATGATCATGTGTTTGATCATATGCTACATTAATGCTTGTTGGATGACATTATCTTTTTATCCCTATATAATCATTCACTTTGCTTGGTGATGAGTGCATGCATTTAATTATTATCATTTTGAGCGCTCCACCAAGATGTATGTGACATGGACGAGTAACCCATGAGCCTAACTCTTTGTGCATTTGTAGTCCAAACCAAACCATAAACTATGCACAAATTTAGGGGGAGCTCTTGCCTTTCACATACTTCTCAAAGCGACAATGTTTTTCACTCTTATTATCATTTGTCGAAGCTTTGATCTATATGTTGTCATCAATTACCAAAAAGGGGGAGATTGAAAGTGCAACTATCCCTAGGTGGTTTTGGTAATTCCTAACAACATTGCATGGATGAGGAAAGTGGACCCCTCAAAATACTAAGGACAAAAAGATTGGCTCAAGCTCAAAGCTCAAGACTCTACATTTTATATTTTAGTGATCCAAGATCACATTGAGTCTATAGGAAAAGCCAATACTATCAAGGAGGGATGAGGTGTTGTTTAATGAGGTTCTTGCTTCATAGTGCTTAGTGATATGCTCCAAAACCCTTAACTACCTTCCCACATCCACATATGACCTAAACCAAAAGTCAAACTCGGCCCTACCGATTCTTTCTATCCGGCGCCACCGAGTTTCAAATGTCATAGCCACTTCCACAAACCCTAGGCAAATCGGTCTCACCGATAGGGATTTTGGTCACATCGAGATGGGGTTGTAATCTCTCTGTTTCCCTTCATAATGTTTCGGTCCTACCGAGATGAGCGATCGGTCCCACCGAGATTGCAATGTAAACTCTCTGCTTCTCTTTCGTAACATTTTGGTCCCACCGAAATGAGCAATCGGTCCCACTGAGTTTACCTGACCAACTCTTTGGTTAGCTTATTACCAAAATCAGTCCCACCGAGTTTGTGTAATCAGTCACACCGAGATTACGTTATGCCCTAACCCTAACCATATCGGTCCTACCGAGTTGCATCTTAGTCCCACCGAAAATCCTAACGGTCACTAGGTTTGCTAAATCGGTCTGACCGAGTTTTTCACTTCGGTCTCATCGAGATTGGTAAATTGTGTGTAACGGTTAGTTTTTGTGTGGAGGCTATATATACCCCTCCACCCACTCTTCATTCGTGGAGAGAGCCGTCAGAACATACCTACACTTCCAATACACATTTTCTGAGAAAGAACCACCTACTCATGTGTTGAGGCCAAGATATTCCATTCCTACCATATGAATCTTGATCTCTAGCCTTCCCCAAGTTGCTTTCCACTCAAATCTTCTTTCCACCAAATCCATATCCTGTGAGAGAGAGCTGAGTGTTGGGGAGACTATCATTTGAAGCACAAGAGCAAGGAGTTCATCACCAACACACCATTTGTTACTTCTTGGAGAGTGGTGTCTCATAGATTGGCTAGGTGTCACTTGGGAGCCTCCGACAAAGATTGTGGAGTTGAACCAAGGAGTTTGTAAGGGCAAGGAGATCGCCTACTTCGTGAAGATCTACCGCTAGTGAGGCAAGTCCTTCGTGGGCGATGTCCATGATGGGATAGACAAGGTTGCTTCTTCGTGGACCCTTCGTGGGTGGAGCCCTCCGTGGACTCGCGCAACCGTTACCCTCCGTGGGTTGAAGTCTCCATCAACGTGGATGTACGATAGCACCACCTATCGGAACCACGACAAAGCATCTGTGTCTCCAATTGTGTTTGAATTCTCCAAACCCTTCCCTTTACATTCTTGCAAGTTGCATGCTTTACTTTCCTCTGCTCATAGACTCTTTGCATGCTTGCTTGAATTGTGTTAAGATTGCTTGACTTGTGCTAAGATAGCTAAAATCTGCCAAAGACTAAAATTGGGAAAAGGATAGATTTTTATTTGGTCAAGTAGTCTAATCACCCCCTCTAGACATACATTCGATCCTACAGTGCCTTAAGATCCAGTTAATGGTAGGCAGACCAGACAACAAGAAATGCACAGATCCAAGCTTGTGAGTTTCCAAAGCCTTATTAGGGATCTCCTTTTACATGTTTGCCATTGAGTTGTGGTCTTTCTTCTTGGTGGCATACACATCCAAGTCATCTTCATGTTCTTGGGGGGCATTCATTACCTTGGCCCATTCTTTAAATGTGGACTGGTACCTAGTACCCTCAGACATCCGAACTATCCTTCCATCTAGATAGAAGTGGGCAGTGGAGTAAAACTGCATGATCAACTCATCATTCCACTTGGTGAGATTTTGTCCAACGAATTCATCAACTCCACATGCGTTAAAGCTGTCATACACTCCAGGGAAGTGATCTTCATTTTCCCGGATAAACTACCAGTCCACCCATATCATGTCACACACTATGAGCTTCTTGTCAAGCAAAATTGTCTCATAGAAATCTTGTTGTTTCTTTGTCTGGAACCTGTAGTCAATTGCAGTCCTCCTCCTAACAGCATAGGGATCAGACTGTCTCCACAATCTTAGTCCTGCATCTTTCCTGATGTGCATGTCCTCAGCGACTGGGTGAGCATCATTGTGGTCAGGAATTTTGGGCTTCAACTTCCTCAAAACAAGAGAATCATCTTTCTCTTCTTCAGCTTCAGGCACTGGGCCTTGTTCTTCTCCTCAGCAGGTATACTCCTGGTGTTCCCCTTCAGTTTTGGGGGTTTCTGAGCAGCAACCTTGGGAGAAGATTTGGGCTTAGATGGAGCAGCCCCTGACTTGATTGCATCTCCCATAAGCTTTTGAGACTTAGGAGCTGGTGCAGCATCCTCTTCCTCCTCCTCTTCTTCTGAATCTCTCATAATGGAGGATCTTCCAAGCACTCTGGCAGTGGTCTCCTTGACCCTTTCCTTCCTTTTCTTTCCTTCTCCAACAACCTCTTCAGTTGGCTTTGAGGTTTCATCAGTTGAGGCTCTGGACTTAGACATGGGAATCGTCTTTGCTAGAGCCTTCTTGTGCATCCCTGGCTTTGTTGTAGCAGCCGGGCCATATTCTTTCTTCAGCACCTTCCTCTTGGAGCTGACTTCCTCCTCAATAGCCACATAATCCTCATCTTCAGAATCTGAGGTCTTCTTCTTCCTTGTTCTGGTGGCTGCCTTGGGCAAGTTGCTTGGTGTGCTCCTGCTGCCATCATCAGAAGTGCTGGAGGGACTAGTGCCCTCACTCAATTGTACCTGTTCCTCTGACTTGTTCTGGCTGTCGCTCTGGTCAGACATTTCTGCAAACTTACTGACAGTAGACCATGTGAATAGTATGGATGAGGTAGAGTGGATGAGCATCACAAAGTGTAGAGTTTTTGCAAAAAGAATGACTTACAAACTTAGTTTTAGTTCTTCACAGAAAGCATTTCGGAGCTACCGATTTGTAAACTCGGTGATACCGAAGCAACTTTTGGAACCTAGACTAGTGAACTCGGTAAGACCGAGTCATAGTTCGGTGGCACCGAGACTGCTAGGGTTTCACAAAGAATCGAACTCGGTCACACCGATTTGCAGTTTTCGGTCAGACCGAAAGTGCAACTGCAATGGCCTAAGCCAAATCGGTGAGACTGACTTCTAGAATTCGGTTAGTCTGAGATGAGTCTGGCGGAGACCTAACCCTAAATTCTCAAATCAAACCTAACCTAAGGGATGTTTTTAGTGGATAGATTGATTGCATACGTGGTCATGATCATGGCAAAGTAATGTGCCATGAGTCGGAGTTAAAGGAGTAGCACAAAAGATCGAACTCATAACCTAATTCGGCGAAGTTCGCTACGGCGGCAACGAAGGGGCGCAAATCTGTTGACGGCGATGGAAACCAGCGGCGGGAGGTCCCTGGCAGCGAGAGGATGATCCAGAGACATGAGGAGGCAGAGCAGGACACCCGCGGGCTGAGAGGTTTTGAAGGAATTTCCAAAATCTCACGCGTGGCTATATATATCCCGACCTTCTCGGTGTGACCGAGTGGAACAACTCGGTGGCACCGAGATGCAGAATCGCAAGCGGTTGCTGCAACTCGGTGTGACTGAAAAGTTCTAATCGGTTGCACCGAGATTGAAAACCTATAATAAACTTAGTGATCTCTGTGTGACCAAAATGGATGACTCGGTCATACCGAAATGCACAAAGAAGTTTTGGAACTTTAAGTCTATGATGAATCGGGGACTCCAAGTGCTCCTCACATAGAGTGGTTCAAATCTTACTTGATCAAACTTTGTTATGTATCATGAATAGAGTTTGAGACGAGAAAAGCATAGATAGCTAGAGAGAGTTCTTAGGCATTCTTGTCCATCCATTTGGCAAAAGAGAAAAAGCCAAACAATTAAAGTAACAAATGGATGTCCTTGAATGAGTAAAATATGCATCCAACATGCTCACACAATAAGATGGCAAATGGAATATGTGACAAAGCATGCACAATCTCTCTAGCATCTATCAAGCAATTTGGCGATGACTAGGCCATCTATATATGAGTATATTGACTTAGTAGTCAAATGAGAACATTTGATTGTAGGTCGTACTCATTGTTTAAGCACAAGTGGGGTTGCCACTTTTACATAAAGCATTGTTGTGTTCACACCATTAGAGTTGCTTTAGCTCAATTGATTAGAGTAAAGCTCCCCCTAGATGTGATATCCCCCCTAAGAGGGATGAACTAAACTAGAGTTTTGTCGATGATGACTTCATGTAGGTGTTGAAGATGTAGATGCTCAATGTTGATGTAGATCCTTTGGAGCAATCCTTTGGAGTGAGTTGCACTTTCAATACCTACATGGGTTAGTCCCACAAGGAACAAACAAGGATATCCATAGACATAGAGTGATGTTCACATAGGATGATGTCCATGAAAGCATTACGTTACCTTGTCCCTTGTCTTACCAACAAGAGGGTTTGTGGCTCCTTGAACTAGTGCAAGATATGGAAGTTGTTTGCACTTGTCCTCGCTAAAATGATATGAGTGAAGTATGTTGGCGGAGTCACCCTCAAGAACTCTCTAGTTCTTCTTCTTCTGGATCCACACCATCTTGATGGGAATCCTTGGAGTTGTAGTCGTACTTGATGAAGTAGAACTTGATGTAGTCTTGGGAACCCACTTGACCAAGGCTTTGGGAGCTTCCTCAAATGCATCAATATCCTCTTGAAGCTTGTCCTTGCCTTTTTACTTGTGGTCTTGTGGTGGAAGATCATCTTCAGCTTGTGTTCCTTGGAAAGAAGTAGGATCATACTTCTCTTGTTGAGGAACAAATTTTGTCTTGGGGTATTGATCTTCTTCCCACTCAACTCCATTGAACTTTCGTTCAAATCCAACACATTGATTCTTCCGGTGTCTTCCTTGCTTGTGTACAATTTCCTCAAATTGCTTACTTCTGGCAAGGCTCTTGTAAACACCTTTCTCTATAATTCCCTTCAATAAGCTATTTTCTTGCTCAAGTGTAACTTGGCTAAGAGAATCATTAGTGGAATCAAGAGAACTACTAGAAGCAACATCATTAGGTTTAGCATGATTATTGTTACTACTAGAAGAAGAATCTTTCTTACTCTTGTTGCTAGATTTAACTTGTGGCATGTAAGTAGACAAGAGTAAACGCTTGGCAATGTAAGAAGAACTTTTCTTGCAAAGATCATCATTGATCGCTTTTAAGAACCCATGATCTTGCTCAAGGTTGAGGTTTTCGAAGCGTAACTTCTCATGAGTCTTTAAAAGTTCTCGATGATTTTCCAAGGTAGTTGCATGAGCTAACTTAACAGTGTTTAACTCTTTAGTTAGATGCTCATTCTCCTTCTTATCATCATCATTCGTTTTGACTTGATTAGCATCATTAATAGCAAGTTCATCATAGTTTTCATCACTAGAATTGTCAACAAGTGAATCATCATCACCTAGCAAGTCATCTTCATCCCTATTGAAATCAACATACTCGGGGTGTGATACCTTTGGGCCTTTAGCCATGAAGCATCTTCCAATTACTTCATTTGGTGACTCAAATATGTCGTAGGAGTTGGTTGACACAAGTGCTAGACCGGCAACACCTTCATCTTGAGTATATTCGGAGTCGGAGCCGGATACCCATTCACCAACGTGAGCTTGATGTCTTCGTTTTGTGTAGCCCCTTGATGATTTGTCCTTCCTTTCCGAATCCTTGCTTATCTGTGATGTTCTTCGTTCATAACAGTCATCTCTACTCCTTCTCTCTCTTGGTGGTGATTCTTCTCTCCTACTCCTTCTTTTGGGAGAATCTTCTCTTCTTTTGTAGGGAGCCGTACACTCATTGGAGTAGTGTCTGGGTCTTCCACAATTGTAGCAATTACGTTCACGACTTGAAGATCTTTTGTCATTGTAGGACCTTGACTTGTAACTTCTTTCCTTGCTTCGAATCTTGTAGAACTTGTTGAAGTTCTTCATCATTAGGCTCAATTCTTCATTGAAGTTTTGCTTCTCACTTGATGATGTGGGAGCATCACATGAGGCTTTGTAAGCACCACTTGACTTGTTGTGAAGCTCTTCCTTATCCTTGAGTGACATCTCATGAGCAACAATCCTTCCAATGATGTCCGTTGGCTTGAGATCTTTATAATTGGGCATCATTTGGATCAATGTGCACACAGTATCATATTTTCCATCCAAGGCTCTTAGGATCTTCTTGATGATGAATCTATCGGCCATCTCTTCACTTCCTAAGCCGACAATCTCATTTGTGATGAGAGCAAGCCTACAGTACATTTCAGCGGCACCTTCACCATCCTTCATTTTGAACTTGTCAAGTTGACTTTGAAGCACAACCAATTTGGATTCCTTGACGAAGTCGATACCTTCGTGCATATCAATCAAAGTATCCCAAATTTCCTTTGCATTCTCAAGATGGTTGATTTTGTTGAATTCTTTGGGGCACAATCCGCTGAAGAGAATATCACAAGCTTGAGCGTTGTATTGTAGCATCTTCAACTCTTCCGCGCTAACCTCACGGTTCGGTTCTCTCCCATCAAAGAATTCACCTTGCAAGACAATACACACAATAGCACAAACAGCGGGGTTATGTCCAGGAATATGCATTTTAATCTTATGCTTCCAACTAGCAAAATTATTACATCAAAGTAAGGACCTCTACGGTGGTAATTTCCCTCACTAGACGCCATACTCTCCTAGGTTGTGAAACCAAGGCTATGATCACCAAAGCTATGGAGATCAAGGCAAATGGAGACCAAAGCTCTGATACCACTTGTAGGATTGAAAGTATGTCTAGGGGGGGTGATTAGATTACTTGACCAAATAAAAATCTAGCATTTTCCCAATTTTAAGTCTTGGCAGATTTTAGCAACATAGCACAAACAAGTAATCAACCTACACATGCAATTCTAAGAGTATAGCAGCAGAATGTAAAACAATTGCATATGAAGGTAAAGGGAGGAGTTTGGAGGGAGCAAACGCAATGTAGACACAGAGATTTTTGGCGTGGTTCCGATAGGTGGTGCTATCGTACATCCACGTTGATGGAGACTTCAACCCATGAAGGGTAATGGGTGCGCGAGTCCACGGAGGGCTCCACCCACGAAGGGTCCATGAAGAAGCAACCTTGTCTATCCCACCATGGCCATCGCCCACAAAGGACTTGCCTCACTAGGGTAGATCTTCACAAAGTAGGCGATCTCATTGCCTGTACAAACTCCTTGGTTCAACTCCACAATCTTGACGGAGGCTCCCAAGTGACACCTAGCCAATCTAGGAGACACCACTATCCAAAAGGTAATATATGGTGTGTTGATGATGAACTCCTTGCTCTTGTGCTTCAAATGATAGTCTCCTCAACACTCAACTCTCTCTCATAGGATTTGATTTGGTAGAAAGATGATTTGAGTGGAAAGCAACTTGAGGAAGGATAGAGATCAAGATTTATGTGGTTGGATTGGAATGTCTTGACCTCAACACAAGTGTAGGTGGTTCTCTCTCCGAAAATGTATGTTGGAAGTGTAGGCATATTCTAATGGCTCTCTCCATGAATGAAGAGTGGGTGGAGGGGTATATATAGCCTCCACACAAAATCTAACCCTTACACACAAATCACCAAACTTGATGGGACCGAATCATATAACCCGGTTAGAACGATTTAGTTCAAAATGTGACCGTTAGGATTTTCGGTGGGACCGACATGTCAACTCGGTGGGACCGATTCCATTAGGGTTAGGGCATAACATAATCTCCGTGAGACCGATTACACAAACTCGGTGGGACCAATTTTGGTAATAGGCAAACAGAGAGTTGGTCAGGCAAACTCGGTGGGACCGATTCGCTCATCTCGGTTAGACCAAAATGTTACGAAGGGAAAACAGAGAGTTTGCATTGCAATCTCGGAGGGACCGATCACTCATCTCGGTTGGACCGAAACGTTATGAAGGGAAACAGAGAGTTTGCAATCCCATCTAGGTGAGACCGAGATCCCTATCGGTGAAACCGAAGTGACTAGGGTTTCTGGCATTAGCTATGTCTAGTGAACTCGGTGGCACTGGATAGAAGATTTCGGTGGAGCCGAGTTTGACTTTTGGTTTGGGACATATGTGGATATGGGAAAGTAGTTGAGGTTTTTTGGGACATATCACTAAGAATTTTGAGAAAGCAACTCATTAAGCAACACCTCACCCCCTTTTAATAGTATTGTGTTTATGGACTCAATGTGATCTTGGATCACTAAAAGTAAAATGTAGAGTCTTGTGCTTTGAGCTTGAGCCAATCTTTTGTCCTTAGCATTTTGAGGGGTCCACTTTCTACTCCATGCCATGCCAATCATTGAGCTTTTCCTAAAATATTTATCTTCAAGTAACATTACCTCAACGAGCTATATGTTGTTAGGAATTACCAAAACCACCCAGGGATAGTTGCACTTTCAAGAGGTTTGCGAACTTTTGCCCACAAGACTTGATCTCCTCCATTGTATTTCTCACACTGCATGGTGTTTGAGAAACGGATGACCGAGACACAGTCTTTTCGAAGAGGTCTCCTTAACCGATAGATAGGGCGGTACACCAACAATCCCCTACATCTGCTAGCCCATCATGGAAAGGATTCCCACAAATTACTCAACTATGCCAGAGCCTGTCACACCCTGATTTTCATGCCACAACACTTAAGCTAATAAATCATGATAAAATATGCTTTGACAAAAACTTTTGAGTGTTTTGTCTTTGCTTTGATTGAATGTTTGACTGTTGTTTGCAAGTGCTCTAAAAATCAAATAAATTCTCCAACTCCTATACTTCATCTCCTTGCTCCAAACTCTTGAACCAATGATCATGCCATGTGTATAGGATATAAAAATAATTTCTTACAAAAATAATTTGGCCAAATTGTATTTTCAAAAATTAGTTTTTCAAAAACCCCTGAATTGAGGTTTGCACTTCAAGTACTTAATTAAGGGCAGTAAAAATCTTTCCAAAAATATATTTGACTCCTATTAGATATAGGGTACCCAGAAACCACAAAAATATAATTTTAAAAGTTATTTTACTATTTTATTTAAAGGCTTTTTCTTAAGTCTAGAAATGGTCTTAAATAGGTTAAAATTATTTTAAAGCTTTAAAAATATTTGACAAAAATTAGGGAGACCCATTGGACATACATTGTCCATATATATGAGTTTCAACATATGGTCATGATCAAAATATTGGGCAAAACCGTTCAAAACCATTTCTGTCCATTTCAAGTATTTGAAATATTTATATAAGAAATATTTTCAAATAAATCCAAGAAAATTCTAGCAAGTCACATATGCATAATGTGTTGATCTTGCAAAGTTTCATATCAATAAAAGTAATTTTGGTTCACAAAAGCGCCCCAAAACCCTCTCTGTCCAGATCCAAGTTTGAACAACTCTACATTGCCAAGTGTGTCCTTTTGATCTAAATTTTTGTGGACATGTTCAAATCCTCAAATGATGACACTACACCAAGTGGTGCATCAAGGAGAATAGATTCGCATGACTAAATCTTGGTAAAGCCATTTCTGCTGATTTCAAGGGTTTACCAAAGTTACATTGGCTACTTTGCCCAAATGAGCTCAAACTTGGTGGAACACACTATTTCTAAGTGACATTCCATCTTGTTAATTCTCATGGAAATTGGAATTAATTTTCTTGCCCAAACCATCAACAAACACCTTCCGTCATTTTTCCAAAATCATCATTTTGACCTCTTCCACTAATCTCCATGAGCCCAAGTTTTTACCACAGCTGCCCCAGGTCACCTCCTACCTCCAGTAGCTCCCCCTCTTCCAAAGCTCCATGATTAATGGGGTAAGACCCCATTTCCCCCCTCTGGACAGCCACTGTTCACCTCTCTCTCCACCTCCCCTCTCATCTACTGGTTCTCTAGGGCATCCAATGCCACTCCTACCTTGTTTACTCTCCCCCAAAACCCCCAGACACTATAAGACATGCCCATGACACTATTAAAATGCCATGGCATGCCATGGACGCGCTCTAGAGCATGCTACAGTGCACTTCCGCACTGTAGCTTGCCCATTCCGAGGCACTCGACGACCTTGGGCGCCGGGTCCGTGTCTCCCGAGGTCGCCTCGACGTCCACGGCACGCTAGCTAGTCGGCCCCCTCCTTCCCCTCTCCCTCTCATCTCCTGCGGCTCATGCCCGACGCCGCCCGGCTAGGCCAATGCGTGGCCTCGCACGCACAAGCGCCAAAGCCCTGCCCCTCCTCTCCTCTCTCTCCCCCATGACCTAGACGACTCCCACTTACACCGCGAACATGCTCACCCCCCTCAAACGGTCGCCAGCGCCATTGTAGCAGAGGCCGAGTGCCCTGTCCACGGTGCACCTCGTCCCTCCTATTGAAGCCACCCCCGGGTCCCTCTCTGCGCCTCCTTTGCTTTATCTCTCTCCTGTACGCCCCCCGGACCAACCCTCTCTCTCTCATGCCCTCCATCCTCCTCCTAGGCCAGAGCCGAGCTACAGGCCACTGCTCAAATTCGCAGGCCTCGGCCCCTCTCTCTTCCCCCTTGACAGCCTCGCACCCTCTTGACACCACCACAAGCCCTTCCCTCACCGCCGTTCATCCCCAGGAGTGTCGTATGCTCGAAGCCGAAGATGGTCGATGGCCTCTTCCGCGGTCGTCCAGGCCGTCGCCACTACGGCTCTCCTCGGCAAGCGAGACGTACACCAGTGGGCGGAGCGTCGCCAAAGACGCTCTGTAGCCCCGGCTATCATCGTCGGGAGCCGGTCCTCCCCGCGGCCGGAGCGCGCGCGGGAGGTTGAAGACGGCTTGCTTCTGGGCCTCGTGCGTCAGCGACCCAGCGGGCGGGCCCGACCGTTTAAGTGGAGACGGCTTCGCTAGAACTCGCTTCCCTCGCTTGAAGGCGCATTACAGATAACACGCCTTCGACATTGCCCCTGTCGCCCTCGCGGCTGAGCCACTGGGCCGGCCCATGGTCTATCTGCCGCCCAACGCGCAGGATAAGGTTAACTCCTTATTTCCTTTTTCTTTTTCAGTCAACTTCAAAAATCTATAAATAATTCAACAGAGCTCCAAATTTGATGATTCAAATTTCTTGTAGTTTCTAAATTCATGCCCTATCTCATGGCGCTATTTGCATATTTTTACAGAAATATTTCTCTCACAAGTAATTATCAAATACCATTTTCCATTTTTGTCATAAAGTTTAGAAAATCACAGAGAGCTCAAAATCGATCCAAATGCCATGGTTAAAATTCCTAGATACTTCTAAGTTTATAACTTAGTTTATGAACATTTTTCTTAATACTTTCTGTACCACACAATATAATGAGCCATTTGTTTATATTTGTCAACTTCGCAAAATCATAGGAAATTCATTTGAACTCCAAATCCAGTGAAACCAACTCCTAGATGCTTCTAAAATCATGATTTGTTAAATGGGTGCCTTTGCTCATTTTTCAAAAATATGTTTCTATACACTTCTTGCAAATCCATAAACCCCTTGATTCCATCATATTGAAATGTTTAGAAATATTCTCTAATCCAATTCCAGTGAAACCACCCTAGTTATGTTTCATATGACCAGTGAATTCCTAGAAAAGTCAGATCAATATTTTTAGAGCACTTTTATTTCCTGCCTTGTTGTGTTGCTTATTATGATTGTTTCGATGTTAGTTGATGAATTAGACGAAGTACTTGGAGAAGGACCAGAAGATCTCAAGACTCTGATGAACCAGGCAAGCAGCCCTTTGACCATGTCTATGAAACCCTTTTTATGCATGTCATATAGCACTTTATTAGTGTTGCATCGGAATCATGATGAGATGGTAACCACTTTGATGGGTTGCCTCTATTACTTCCTCGTTGATACTTGCATTGTGCATGACCCTACCTCCTTATGAGGGTTATGCCGGCGGGAGTAGATAGGATGCTAAAGTAGTGCTATGCAAAAAGGGACGGGAATATGCATGGTGATGGAGACAAAGTATTTTCAAAAGACTTTTCGAAAACCCCCATCGGGTGCCACTTATGCCCGGGGGAGATGATGAGTTAGGTAACCACTTGATGACGAAGTGGTGTACGTGTGTGTTGTTTTTCAAAATGGATTGGTTTAAGTTGCGACCGTTATTCCAACCTTACATGCGCAACCACTCTACCCTTGTATGGGAAAGGGCATTATTGATTACCTAGGCCGATACTAGTTTGGAGCCCGCATTACTAGTGACGGGAGAGTTGTTGGTGCGCTCTCTCAGGACGGGGTCGTGCCAGGTAGGGCGGCCATGACTGTTTTCACAGGGCACCGGATACACCGTTGTGTCCCCTCTCGGATGTTACAATCTCGAGTGAGTCTCGTATGATGTACATTGTGTGGATACGGAACAACGAGTGGAGTCCATGTTAGTGTCGTCTAGGGAAAGATAGTGATCAGGTGCTTACCCCGGGTACTTGAGGTACCGCGGGTCGTGGATGACACGGAAGTTCCCCGGATCATGTGGGTAAAGTGTGCAACCTCTGCAGAGTGTAAAACTATTCGAATAGCCATGTCCACGGTCAAGGACAGTTGGGTAACCGCTCTTGGGCTACGTCCACTTGTTTACAAACCAATGTGTGTGGGAAGTACTTCTTGGGTAAAGTCAAAGGACTTGACATGAATGAGTTGGGTTGGAGCCCTCTCCCTTTATGTTGATATCTGTAACCAACCCCTATGGTTACTTGAACCCATGCGATGCATGGTTTACCAGTTATTGAACATGTCATAACACAACAAAATCAGTTTTCTGCAAAAATTTACCTATGCCATGCATTGTTGTATCTTGAGCCAAAACATGGGTTGCTTGCGAGTACATTCGAAGTACTCATTGGCTTGCCACTGGTTATTTTATTAGCCAGGCATGAAAGAACATGATATAATGAAGACTACCTTGGTGACGAATATGCGAGCTAGGACGCTTCCCAGTCAGAATGCCTGTAGGGTTAAGGCAGATGGCATGGGTCCAAGTTGTTATTGAAGAGTTCCGCTGCGATGATACACTCAAGACTTGACCATAATGGTCCTACTTGTGTAAAACGGTATGTATGGATGTAAGACTCTTGTTATTCAACTTCTGTGTGTTCAGTGAGCATTGATCTCTGGGATCACTGTACATGTGCATTCGGTGATCTCGACTTATGAGTCGGGGTCCCCACAGAGCTGGTATCAGAGCCATCCTGACTGTAGGAAGCCTTAGTTAGCATGGTTGTTAGTTAGGGTAAAACTATTTCCAAAACTACTACTAGTTTTCAAAACTATCTATACTTCTCTTCCCTTCTCAGTTTTTCGAAATCTAAGGTATACTTTCCTTATTGATCTCTTCCCCTTCAAAACCTTTGGTCGCTAGAACCCTTATGCCCCTGACCACTGGATTCCTTGTAATCCTCATGGATAATCTAGGAGGAAGATGTCTTGCCAGACCTTCACCCACATCTCCTAAACACAAGATTGGCGACACCACAACAAGACGACACCAACAGAAGATACATCCTTGAGGAATGAGGACATGAAGACTCAGGAGATGGTGACACCCTTGACACTGCCCCAAGATGACGCAACCTTAGCCTACGATGATCAGGGTGTAAGATATGCAAGATCATGATATACATCGCAAATAGAGAAACCATGTCCTTACCGTTGTTGTATCGGCAACCACCGGTGGATGAGAACCTCGCCATTAGGTCCGCCTCACTAGAGTGAGCAGGAAAACGGTTCTCTTCATCCCCCGCCCTTGGTGTCGATGTTATCATCAATGAAGACGACATGTTGGACCTCTACTATGCCTTGTTAATGTCATTGCATAAAGGATGGCCACCTGGAACCGCCGACACCTTAAAAAGGCAAAAGCGATCATCATGATTAAGAGGACAAGAGAAGACCAAGTCAATGCCAGCTACGAGGAGCTACCTTCACCCCATCATCTCATCGGGCAAGAAGTGTTGAAGATTCTTCAGGCCAACCCGGATCATTTCATCAAGCAACTACAAAAGACGTAGCGACACCTGAGGAAAAAACTCAGAAGACTGCATGAGGCACAAGGCATGACTACTAAATCCAAGAACCCCTAGGGTAGGATGAGTCGTGTACCCCCTATGCGCAGTCGAGTCCGTATGATGGTTCGAATAGAACCATGATTGTGTGTTGCTTGTTTTTAATTGTTTGTGTTTTGATATAGGTCGCACTTTTGCCCTAGGCAACAAGTACGTGACTATATCACCTTCCTTACCTTGCTTCTTTTGTTTGACCCTTTCGGCACTTGTTTGTTTGCACTTGCACTATAGAACCCCCTTTAGGCATTCCCCTCCTCTATGCAACTTTTCCCTCTCATCTCTCGCCTCAACTGAAGACCGGCAAGACAAACTACACCAAGGATTCTGCCTCGGCAACCAACTAGCAATGAAGACTTCTGCTACAATCTCCACGACCAAGTGCAACCCCGTAGAATTATGTTTAACCCTCCAGACTAGAAACACATTCCTAGACCCTTCGAGACTTCACGAGATACCCCAGCTTGAGTCCTTAACCATGTGCTTAAACCATAGGATTGCAAGAGAACCAGTTAAGCCTCTGTAGACCTTGCACAGCACTGGGTTCATTATGGAACTAGTGGACATAGTGAACGAGCACATTATCATCCTAATATAGCACCAGAACTGACGATGCCATAGGGAAGACCAGTTTGAGCATATAGGGATAGAGGACAAATGACTTGATGAGTTTATATCAGTGACCTTGAGGAATTATCTGAGACTTTGGTGGATCATGAGGCTTTTCATGTTGGTAGATGGACTTGGTGGGATCATGTTGATAGAGTAGCATAACTTTCATTAGCCCTGGAGTAAATTGGATTTTGTAGGACAATTATAATCGCAAGACGAAATTCTTGGAAGTATAAGGATTTGACTGAGCCAGGGGATATGATAGAAGATAGTTGGCATTATGAAAATGACTTGGGGGAATAGATAGGAATTCTCGTTGGACATGAGACTTGGATTCAATAGGTTATCATAGTGGAGTATGGATGCAGAGTAATTCTACATGGTTCGGAGTAAATTGGATTTAGACTGATGATCTTGATCATGATACCATGTTTCTCAGTGAACAATAAACAAAGAGATTGGATTAATTGTCGGAGTTGATTTAGGGATCTATATAAGCTTGACCTTGGAGTTTACTTGACCATGATAATGGAAATTGGTGGACTGACTACAGTAAGGTAGCCCTTTCAAGTATTTGGGGATTATAGGGACTTTAGGAGATCATGTGGAACACCATAGACATTGGATTTGTAGAATTAATGTATTATGTAATTAATGGGCTTATGGAGTTGATTCATAGGAAGGAAACAAGATCTTGGAGTGGTATACGACGTGTTTCCTTAGGATAGAGATGCTTTATCTTAGACCTTGAAAGAATAGGCTGAGCACTTGGATTGTGGTGATTAAATTCAAGCTTAGAAGCTTATATGCTCTACCCATGGATTTTTAGGGGTAGCCATACATATGAGTTTGGGGATAGTTGACATGTATGGTTTTGTTAGACCTCCTCTTGGGAGTCATGAGGATAATAATAGCATGAGTGATGATTGGAGCTGACCTACAAGAGATGATGCTTTCAGCAGTATAAGGTGGTCTATTTGGAGGACTAGATAGAACAATTGGCATCTCAGGAATTGTGCTCAAGGATAAACGTTCACTCACACCCTAGAATCCTTGAAACCCTTAAGCCCCACCAAGCCACGATATGGTCGGAATCACAACCATGGGCTTTGGCTCTAGGACAAGGAAACCTTGGCCAATACCCAACCATGACCACCATCGATACCCCAACCTATACCCTATGTACCCCGTGGGCAAGTCTTCATGGAGTACTCGGACAAGTTAGTTGCCATCTTTCCTTGATGACATACTTGCCTACCCGAAGACGGAAGAAGAACAATTCAGCTAGTTAGGGAACATCTGAAGACTGCCATGTCAAGGAGGAGAACTATACCAACCACCGTCGTCAAGAAGTAAACCTCCGCGTCGAAGACCAAGTGTATCTGCAAGCCACTTCTCCCTAAGGAACCAAGCATTTCCATGACAAGGAAACCCACACCAAGATTCCTCGGCCCTCTTCGAGATCACTCCAAGATTTAACAACCCCCTCCGAGATCGCCACAAGACGAAGAGAGGACAATTACCAGATGGAGTTACCACCTGAGTTACCCACTGTGCGTAATGTTTCCACATGACACAACTCCAGAAGTGTTTTCGACTTCCTAGCTAGCCCGATCACTAATAAGGACATCGATCACCGAGCCATCGACCACCAACCCAACCTGACCTACGTGAGAAACCCCTTAGCAACCTAGATCAAGCAGAACATCATACACGAAGCCACATAATCAAGTACTTGAAGATTCAATGGGGCACCAAACGGAAGCAGAAGCAGTATGAGGACATGAAGACTACCCCAAATCCAAGTTTACGTATTCCTTTCCACGCCTAGTCTGGGAATCTCGGGGACGAGATTCTTGTAAGGGGGGTAGGTCAGTCACACCCTGATTTTCATGCCACAACACTTAAGCTAATAAATCATGATAAAATATGATTTGACAAAAACTTTTGAGTGTTTTGTCTTTGCTTTGATTGAATGCTTGACTGCTGTTTGCAAGTGCTCTAAAAATCAAATAAATTCTCCAACTCCTATACTTCATCTCCTTGCTCAAAACTCTTGAACCAATGATCATGCCATGTGTATAGGACATAAAAATAATTTCTTACAAAAATAATTTGGCCAAATAGTATTTTCAAAAAATAGTTTTTCAAAAACCCCTGAATTGAGGTTTGCACTGCAAGTACTTAATTAAGGGCAGTAAAAATCTTTCCAAAAATATATTTGACTCCTATTAGATATAGGGTACCCACAAACCACAAAAATATAATTTTAAAAGTTATTTTACTATTTTATTTAAAGGTTTTTTCTTAAGGCCAGAAATGGTCTTAAATAGGTTAAAATTATTTTAAAGATTTAAAAATATTTGACAAAAATTAGGGAGACTCAATGGACGTATATTGTCCATATATATGAGTTTCAACATATGGTCATGATCAAAATATTGGCAAAACCGTTCAAAACCATTTCTGTCCATTTCAAGTATTTGAAATATTTCTATAAGAAATATTTTCAAATAAATCCAAGAAAATTCTAGCAAGTCACATATGCATAATGTGATGATCTTGCAAAGTTTCATATCAATCAAAATAATTTTTGTTCACAAAAGTGCCCCAAAACCCTCTCTGTCCAGATCCAAGTTTGAACAACTCTACATTGCCAAGTGTGTCCTTTTGATCTGAATTTTTGTGGACATGTTCAAATCCTCAAATAATGACACTACACCAAGTGGTGCATCAAGGAGAATAGATTTGCATGACTAAATCTTGGTAAAGCCATTTCTGCTGATTTCTAGGGTTTACCAAAGTTACATTGGCTACTTTGCCCAAATGAGCTCAAACTTGGTGGAACACACTATTTCTAAGTGCCATTCCATCCTGTTAATTCTCATGGCAATTGGAATTAATTTTCTTGCCCAAACCATCAACAAACACCTTCCGCCATTTTTCAAAAATCATCATTTTGACCTCTTCCACTAATCTCCATGAGCCCAAGTTTTTACCACAGCTGCCCCAGGTCACCTCCTACCTCTAGTAGCTCCCCCTCTTCCAAAGCTCCATGATTAATGGGGTAAAACCCCATTTCCCCCCTCTGGACAGCAACTATTCACCTCTCTCTCCACCTCCCCTCTCATCTACTGGTTCTCTAGGGCATCCAATGCCACTCCTACCTTGTTTACTCTCCCCCAAAACCCCCAGACACTATAAGACATGCCCATGGCACTATTAAAATGCCATGGCATGCCATGGACGCGCTCTGGAGCATGCTACAGTGCACTCCCGCACTGTAGCTTGCCCATTCCGAGGCACTCGACGACCTTGGGCGCCGGGTCTGTGTCTCCCGAGGTCGCCTCGACGTCCACGGCACGCTAGCTAGTCGGCCCCCTCCTTTCCCTCTCCCTCTCATCTCCTGCGGCTCGTGCCCGACGCCGCCCGGCTAGGCCAATGCGTGGCCTCGCACGCACAAGCGCCAAAGCCCTGCCCCTCCTCTCCTCTCTCTCCCCCATGACCTAGACGACTCCCACTTACACCGCGGACATGCTCACCCCCCTCAAACGGTCGCCAGCACCGTTGCAGCGGAGGCCGAGTGCCCTGTCCATGGTGCACCTCGTCCCTCCTATTGAAGCCACCCCCGGGTCCCTCTCTGCGCCTCCTTTGCTTTATCTCTCTCCCGTACGCCCCCCGGACCAACCCTCTCTCTCTCGTGCCCTCCATCCTCCTCCTAGGCCAGAGCCGAGCCGCCGGCCGCTGCTTAAATTGGCAGGCCTCGGCCCCTCTCTCTTCCCCCTTGACAGCCTCGCACCCTCTTGACACCACCACAAGCCCTTCCCTCGCCGCCGTTCATCCCCAGGAGCGTCGTATGCTCGAAGCCGAAGATGGCCGATGGCCTCTTCCGCGGTCGTCCAGGCCGTCGCCACTACGGCTCTCCTCGGCAAGCGAGACGTACACCAATGGATGCGGCTCATCCTCCTGAGAGCGCCAGTGGGCGGAGCGTCGCCGGAGACGCTCTGTAGCCCCAACTATCATTGTTGGGAGCCGGTCCTCCCCGCGGCCGGAGCGCGCATTGGAGGTTGAAGACGGCTTGCTGCTGGGCCCCGCGCATCAGCGACCCAGCAGGCAGGCCCGACCATTTAAGTGGAGACGGCTTCGCTCGAATTCCCTTCCCTCGCTCGAAGGCGCATAATAGATAACACGCCTTCGATGTTGCCCCTGTCGCCCGCGCGGCTGAGCCACTGGGCCGGCCCATGGTCTATCTGCCGCCCAACGCGCAGGATAAGGTTAACTCCTTATTTCCTTTTTCTTTTTCAGTCAACTTCAAAAATCCATAAATAATTCAACAGAGCTCCAAATTTGAAGATTCAAATTTCTAGTAGTTTCTAAATTCATGCCCTATCTCATGGTGCTATTTGCATATTTTTACAGAAATATTTCTCTCACAAGTAATTATCAAATACCATTTTTCCATTTCTGTCATAAACTTTAGAAAATCACATAGAGCTCAAAATCGATCCAAATGCCATGGTTAAAATTCCTAGATACTTCTAAGTTTATAACTTAGTTTATGAACATTTTTCTAAATACTTTCTGTACCACACAATATAATGAGCCATTTCTTTATATTTGTCAACTTTGCAAAATCATAGGAAATTCATTTGAACTCCAAATCCAGTGAAACCAACTCCTAGATGCTTCTAAAATCATGATTTGTTAAATGGGTGCCCTTGCTCATTTTTCAAAAATATGTTTCTGTACACTTCTTGCAAATCCATAAACCCCTTGATTCCATCATATTGAAATGTTCAGAAATATTCACTAATTCAATTCCAGTGAAACCATCCTGGTTATTTTTCATATGACCAGGGAAGTCCTAGAAAAGTCAGATCCATATTTTTAGAGCACTTTTATTTTCTGCCTTGTTGTGTTGCTTATTATGATTGTTTCGACGTTAGTAGATGGAGTACTTGGAGAAGGACCAGAAGATCTCAAGACTCTGATGAACCAGGAAAGCAGCCCTTTGACCATGTCTATGAAACCCTTTTTATGCATGTCATATAGCACTTTATTAGTGTTGCATCGGAATCATGATGAGATGGTAACCACTTTGATGGGTTGCCTCTATTACTTCCTCGTTGATACTTGCATTGTGCATGACCCTACCTCCTTATGAGGGTTATGCCGGCGGGAGTAGATAGGATGCTAAAGTAGTGCTATGAAAAAAGGGACGGGAATATGCATGGTGATGGAGACAAAGTATTTTCAAAAGACTTTTCGAAAACCCCCATCGGGTGTCACTTATGCCCGGGGGAGATGATGAGTTGGGTAACCACTTGATGACGAAGTGGTGTACCGAGGCAAGTGTATGTGTTGTTTTTCAAAACGGATTGGTTTAAGTTGCGACCGTTATTCCAACCTTACATGCGCAACCACTCTACCCTTGTATGGGAAAGGGCATTATTGATTACCTAGGCCAATACTAGTTTGGAGCCCGCATTACTAGTGACGGGAGAGTTGTTGGTGCGCTCTCTCGGGACGGGGTCGTGCCAGGTAGGGCGGCCATGACTGTTTTCACAGGGCACCGGATACACCATTATGTCCCCTCTCGGATGTTACGATCTCGAGTGAGTCTCGTATGATGTACATCGTGAGGGTACGGAACAACGAGTGGAGTCCATGTTAGTGTCGTCTAGGGAAAGATAGTGATCGGGTGCTTACCCCGGGTACTTGAGGTACCACGGGTCGTGGATGACACAAGTCCCCTGAGTCTTGTGGGTAAACTGTGCAACCTCTGCAGAGTGTTAAACTATTTGAATAGCCGTGTCCACGGTCAAGGACAGTTGGGTAACCGCTCTTGGGCTACGTCCACTTGTTTACAAACCAATGTGTGTGGGATGTACTTCTTGGGTCAAGTCAAAGGACTTGACATGAATGAGTTGGGTTGGAGCCCTCTCCCTTTATGTTGATATCTGTAACCAGCCCCTATGGTTACTTGAACCCATGCGATGCATGGTTTACCAGTTATTGAACATGTCATAACACGACAAAATCAGCTTTCTGCAAAACTTTACCTGTGTCATGCATTGTTGTATCTTGAGCCAAAACATGGGTTGCTTGCGAGTACATTCGAAGTACTCATTGGCTTGCCACTGGTTATTTTATTGGCCAGGCATGAAAGAACAGGATATAATGAAGAGTACCTTGGTGACGAACATGCGAGCTAGGACGCTTCCCAGTCAGAATGCCTGTAGGGTTAAGGCAGATGGCATGGGTCCAAGTTGTTATTGAAGAGTTCCGCTGTGATGATACACTCAAGACTTGATCATAATGGTCCTACTTGTGTAAAACGGTATGTATGGATGTAAGACTCTTGTTATTCAGCTTCTGTGTGTTCAGTGAGCATTGATCTCTGGGATCACTGTACATGTGCATTCGGTGATCTCGACTTATGAGTCGGCGTCCCCACAGAGCCCATAATGGCATGTGGCTGCACATGGAAGTTTATAGCATGAATAATCTTACGATCCCTTTGAGCCTGGGTGGCAAACCATAGGATGATCACACGGGTAATCCGGGATATCCCAGGACATCTCAGGATTGCTCCAGGTGCCCAGACAACCACTGGGTTCTCCAGGGTGCCTCAACCAATCCACCCAGATGTGTATTAAAGTAGCCACCATAAGTTAACCATTATTTAACAACTCTCACATCTGTCATGGATACACTCAACCAAACCACGTCTACGTGCATAGCATAGTAGTATAAGCATAACATAGAAGTAACTCCCAAGGTTTGGATAATGGTAAATAGGTTCTACCTCATCAACTACTTCCCAATACCCACATGTTAACAAGTCCCAACCATGCATTGTTTGAGGATTGAACTAATGCATAAAAACTGGGTAATAAAGGGTATGATCAAAGTGTTACTTGCCTTGCTGACGATCTGAAAACCCTAGTGACTCATAGTAGCACGCTTCGCACTCCAGAAACTCTATCGCAAACACACAATAACATACATAAGCACTCAAAGCATAGATGCAAGGGTAAAATGCAAGAGAAAATATCCAAATCGAAAGTTCAAGAGAAAAGCTTCGATTTGCAAAAAGAAACAATCGAATCGGAGCTACGAAACTCAAACTTCGGTCAAAAGAAGTTAAAATTCAAATCTGCTTGCAACCAAATTTTAAGTTGTCAAAATCATGTTCAAGTTGCTTAACTTAAAAGAGGGGTTCGAGATGAAGATTTTGGCATTGGTTTCACTGGATTTGTATGAACAGTTAAAAAGTTGCGAGCGTTAGAAGATCAGGGGCTAATCTGCGATAAAATAATCATGGATAGGTCCCCGGCCGAAAATATATAAAAAAAAGAAAAGACTAACAAACGAACGTTCTCTAACAAAGACGAACGGACGAACGCGTTCACGAACAGAGGTGTTCGGGTGAATGTTCGCTTAACAGATCCAACCGAGAAAACCCTTACCCTAAAATAAAACCGATCTAGATCTAGAATCGAAAAAACGAAATTAACCAGCGGTTTTTTATACCGGTCAATGGGCGGCAGGTCAAGGGTGGCGGGCAGCAGCTCCGGCAGGATCTGGCACGGCGTCGTTGAGGTGGGGCGGCGGCTCCGGCGATGCGGGGCAGCAACGGCGGCGGCGCGGTGGAGTGCGGGAGGCGGCGTGGCGGCTTGGGGAGGAGAGGGCGGCGGGGCGGCAATATATAAAGGGCCGGGGGGCTTTCCTTGCGGGAGGAGGCGGCGACGGCTCGTGTCCAAATAGGACACGGCGACGGCGGCTGCGAATCTCGGGACTCCCGTCCCGAATCAGCGAGGGAGGCGGTGCACTGCGGGCTATGGGCCGGCTCGGCCTTCGGCCCAGTCTGTGGAGAAAAGTTTTTTTCAAAAAAAATTCGACCGAAAAAATCCTAATAAAATATAAAAATTTTCTAAAAATGCCAAAAACAATTTTCACTGTCTAAATAAAATATTTAGAACAAAGTGAACATTTTTTTGGCGTAATAATGCAATTTTCAAAAATGCATATTTTTCTCATTCAAATAAAATCTCAAATAAAATCCAAAAAAATATTTATTTGATTTTAAAAAATTTCCTCCAATATCCCTCTCTTTTTGAAGAAGTCATATTATCTTCTCTCTTTTATTTTTTATTAGAAATAATTGGAGAGAAAAAAAATATTAAAATCAAAGTGATCCCTCTTTTCAAATTTGAGAAAAGTCAAATATGAAAATAAATGAAAATCCCAAATCTCCTTGGGTCCTTGAGTTGCTTAGGATTTCTAGGATCACAACCAATATGCAAATAAAATATTATATGCTTATGATGACCTATGTATAACATCCAAATTGAAAATTGGGATGTTACAAACCTACCCCCCTTAAGATGAATCTCGCCCTCAAGACTCGGGTTGGCTAGAAAATAGGTGTGGGTGGTTTTTCCGTAGATCTTCTTCTCGCTCCCAGGTGGATTTATCCTCGGTATGGTGGCTCCACTGAACTTTGCAAAACTTGATAACCTTGCTGCGTGTAACTCGGCTAGCAAATTCGAGGATCTTGGCGGGTTTCCCCTCGTTTGTCAAATCACTCTCCAACTGAATTGCTTCCAGGGGCACTGTATCTCTTAGAGGAATATCGGCCATCTCTACATGGCACTTCTTCTATTGGGAAACATGAAACACATCGTGAACTCTTGATAATCCTTCGGGTAACTCCAACTTGTAGGCAACCTCTCCCATACGTTCCAGAACTCAGTATGGTCGTACAAATCTCGGGGCTAACTTTCCCTTAACTCCAAATCATTTAACTCCCCGCAGTGGTGAAACACGAAGATATGCTCGATCTCCAATTTCATAGACTACCTCCTTGCGTTTAGTATCGGCATAACTCTTCTGCCTGGGGTAAGCTACCTTCAGTCTATCTCGAATCAACTTAACCTTCTCTTCGGACTCTTTGATCAGATCTGGTCCAAACAACTGACGGTCTCCAACTTCATCCCACATTAACGGTGTCCTTCACCTCCTTCCATACAATGCTTCAAAAGGTGCCATCTTCAAACTAGCCTGATAGCTGTTGTGGTATGAGAACTCTGCGTAAGGTAAATTGTCATCCCAACTAGATCCATAATCTAGTGCACAAGCTCTCAACATGTCCTCCAGAATCTAATTGACTCTCCCTGTCTGTCCATCTATCTGCGGATGAAAGGCTGCACTAAACTCTAGCCCGGTACCCAAAGTTTGGTGCAATTGATTCCAAAACTTCGAGGTAAACTCTGTCCCTCTATCTAATACGATGGTCCTCCGAACTCCATGCAGACATACGATCCTAGTCATATATATCTTGGCCAACTTCGCACTCGTATAAGTGGTTTTCACCGGGATAAAGTGAGCTACCTTAGTCAAGCGATCAACTACTACCTAGATAGAATCATATCCTGATCGGGTCCTGGGTAATCTGGTGATAAAATCCATGCCAAGCTTGTCCCACTTCCATTCAGGAATCGGCATAGGTTGTAATAATCCTGCTAGCTTCTGATGTTCTGCCTTCACTCTCTGACATACATCGCATACTGCTACATACTCGGCAATATCCTTCTTCATACCTATCCACAAGAAATGCTCCTTCAAATCCAAATACATCTTGCTGTTTCTAGGGTGAATCGAGTATGGCGAGTCATGAGCTTCCGGAAGTATTAACTTCCTGATCTCCGCATTATTGGGCACATATATACGATCCTCAAACCATAAAGTATCGTTCTCATCCTCAGGGAAACCTTTGGCTTTTCCTTTGCTCATATTTTCCTTTATCTCCGTAATTTCCTTATCATCCTTTTGAGCTTATTGAATCTTTCCCAATAACATAGATTGAACCTCCATTGTTGCAACAAAACGTCTTGGAACTATCTCCAAACAAAGCTCCTTTAGATTCTCGACAAACTCCTGCGAAATCCTCCGCTTACGAGGGTATTGGCATAACGCTTTCGGCTCAAAGCGTCTGCTACAACATTGGCCTTTCCTGGATGATAGTGCAACTTCATATCATAATCCTCTATAAGCTCCAACCATCTCCTTTGCCTGAGATTCAGCTCCTTCTGCGTGAAAATGTACATCAAACTCTTGTGATCTTTGTACACATCACATCTGTTTCCAATAAGGAAATGTATCCAAGTATTGAGCGCATGCACTACGGCTGCTAACTCCAAATCATGTGTGGCATAATTCAACTCATGAGATCGAAGCTGGCGTGAGGCATATGAAACAACTCTTTCGTCCTGCATTAATACTCCTCCAAGTCCTAAGCGAGAAGCGTCGCAATACACCTGGAAATCCTTGCGTATATCTGGAAGAATCAGCACTGGGGCTGTAACCAAACGTTTCTTCAATTCCTGAAAACTGGCCTCACAATCTTCAGTCCATTTTAACTTGGTGTCCTTATTCAAAAACTCGGTCATGGGTTTCGCAATGTTGGAGAAATGCTCAATGAACCTCCGGTAATATCCTGCGAGTCCCAGAAAACTGCGGATCCCTCCAACTGAGGTGGGTGCCAACCACTCAGTGACAGACTGAACCTTGTTGGGGTCTACTGCTATACCTTGTCCTGATATAACATGTCTAAGAAGTCCAACTTCCTTCAACCAAAACTCACACTTGCTAAACTTGGCATACAACGATGTTCCCTGAGCTTCTCGAGAACTAAGCGCAACTGTTCCTTGTGTTCCTCTTCATTCTTCGAGTATACCAAAATATCATAAATGAAAACCACTACAAACTTATCCAAAAACTCCATGTACACCTTGTTCATCATACTCATGAAATAGGCAGGGGCGTTAGTCAATCCAAATGACATAACCGTGTACTCATATACCCCGTACCTGGTGGTAAAGGCTGTCTTAGGTACATCCTGCTCTCGGATCTTCAGCTGGTGGTATCTTGATCGCGGATCGATCTTGGAGAATACTTTAGCTCCTTGCAGCTGGTCAAACAAATCATTGATCATCGGTAGTGGGTACTTGTTCTTGATCGTCACTTCATTCAATGCCCTATAATCAACAACCACTCTCAAAGATCCATCCTTCTTCTCAACCAAGAGCACTGGGCTCCCCATGGTGACGAACTTCGTCGAATGTAACCTTTCTCCAATAACTCCTTAATCTGCTTCTTAATTTCCTCCAGATCATTTGTGGGCATCCGATATGGTCTCTTCGATATTGGTATGTTGCTTGGCAATAGTTCTATCAAAAAATCAATGTCTCGGTCTGGTGGCATGCCTGGTAATAACTCTGGAAATACATTAGGGTAATCCTTCACAACAGGCACTTCTTCCTGAACAACTCCCGAGAGAGAATTTACTTGGGTCCTCCTTGGTGCATGCCTAGACACATACTTGATCCTTTTTCCCTCCGGGGTGGTGAGTAAAATTGACTTACTAGCACAATCGATGTTTCCTCCATACTTCGGTAACCAAACCATGCCTAATATTATATCCAATCCTTGGGATTCCAAAATTATTAGGTCGGAGGGGAAAACATGTCTACCTATGGTCAATGGCATCTGAAAACATCCTCTGCTTGCCATATACTTAGCTCCTGGCGAGCTTACTAACATAGGTGTCTTAAGACCTTTGGTGGGCAACTTGTACTTATCCACAAATCCCCTCTAAATGTATGAATGCGATGCACCAGTAGCAAAAGGAACGATTGTAGTAAATGACTCAATCAAAAACTTACCTATAACTGCATCTGGCTGCTCTTCAACCTCCTCCATGTTAACGTGGTTCACCTGTACCCTGTTGAATGGGTTGGGCTTCTTCCCAGAGCTTCCATTGTCGTTTCCATTCTTTGCTTCGGGGCATTCAGTGGCATAGTGTCCATTCTTCCCGCACTGGAAACAAGTAATGTGACTTAGATTCTTCTTGGCGGGTGTAGAGGGGTTGGAACGATTCTGGCTGCTGCTTCCTCCATTCCCATTCCCATTCCCATTCTTGGGGCCACTGTGGTTACGCGAACTCCCTCCATTGTGGGTATGGCCTCCATGTTTATGGGTATATCCTCCCGAGTTAGGGGTAAAACGAGGCTTCTGCTGGGCTCCAGAATTATACTTCCCTTGTCAATACTTCCATTTGCGGCTCTCTATCTGCTGATGTTTTCTTCCAATCATAAGGGCCATGTCTACCAACTCTTGGTCGTTTGTAAATGTTGCCACCATCAATGGCATACTCATCTCATCATTCAGCCCTTCCATAAACTTCTCCTGCTTCACGGCATCTGTGGCCACATCATCTGGGGCATAATGGGCTAACTTGCTAAACTCATCCACGTACTGCCCCACAGTACGATTTCCCTAGCGTAAGTTGCAAAACTCACGCTTCTTCATATCCATTGCTCTAGTTGAGACATGGGCTGTGCGGAAAGCTTGCTGAAACTGATCCCATGTGACATTGGCTATGGGAAAAGTGGATGTGTAATTCTCCCACCATGAGGTTGTGGGTCCATCCAGTTGGTGTGCGGCAAAGCGCACCTTCTCAGCATCTGTGCAACCTATGGTGGCCAACTCCCTTCCAATCCTGCGTAGCCAGTCATCAGCAACAATCGGCTTGGTGCTACTGGAAAACACCGGCGGATTCAATCTCAAGAAGCGGGCTAAGTTTTCAACTGGAGGAGGTGGTGGTGGGTTGTTGTTGTTGTTGTTGCCTTGGTTCTGGACTAGTAGCTGCACCAAGGCATTCTGCTGCTAGATCAGCTGGGTGAGCTCTAGTGGGAAGACAAATCCGGGGTCACGTCTCGGAGGCATCTGATGGGTTTAGAGGGAAGATATTAGAATACAGTGAGGTCTAAGGAGAAAATCACTACCCATATGCACATGAGACAAACACAAACATATCACACCACTCAATTCAAACAAGGCATACAATCGATCTAGCTACCGTTACAAAGTACTCGGACTACTCTATATACATGGGGGGATACTACTGATAATATGGTGGTCGACTAGAAATTTTGATCTGAAGAAGATTCCGTGATATCTGCTCCAGCTTCGTCTTTATAGTCATCATCATTGTCTTGGTCGGAGTTGGTGTCGTCGATGCTGATGTAGTCCTTGGGACGGTCGTCACCTCCTGGCGCAGGGTCTCCCATGAATACTCCTAGCTTCTTCTTCAGGTCTTCATTCTTCTCCAGTAGAACTGCTATTTCCTCTTCGTATCCATCCCATGTATACTTGAGTTCCTCTTCTAGGTCCATGTTCCTTGTCATCACCTTCTTCAGATGTATCGTGCTAGCGCACATCTGGTTCTCCTGTCAATGAATGTGTTGGTTTAACTCCTGGATGTAGGATGCAATGGACTTGTCCCTCCAGGTGCTAATCATCTCCCATTGCTCATCTCGGTGTCCACATATCTGGTAGATGGTGTCCTTAAGATCCTTGCGGTAGACTTCGTCGATGCGTCCCATGGCAATGTGAGGTGACGTGCTCTTTCCTAGACTCTAGATTGGTGCATCGAAGGAAAACTCTATGGGCTCCGTGGCTGGTGTGAATGTCCTTCCTAGAACATGTACTCGAATGGTCCAGTGCTCTTCTTCAGGTAGAGTGGCGGTGTAGGTCCCAGTGAAGCTTGTTATTCCGATGTTCAAATATCTGGTGGCTTCCTTCAAATGTCGTCCGAAAGGGGTGTCTTCATCCAGTTGTGCAAACTTGTTCCTTGGGTGCGCCATCTATAGAGTGGAAAGTGGAGAAGAGTCGAAAATGAGTAGAGAAGAGTAACCTAAGGCTTATCTTAGTGGTCGCATCCTACAGTCAGTGTGTGCTCTAATACCATCTTGTAGCGATCCAACCTCAAACAGTCAAATCTCTGTGCATAAGTGTCATCCCTGGATCGGTAATGCTGACACACACAGTACTTGATGGATTTATAACAGAGTGCAATCACACACTTATTACATCGAATAACTCAAACAGAGTACTTATTACAATAATATGGTTGAAGGCCATATAATGAAGATAACAGCGGAAGGCTTCGAAGGCAAAAGTGAGTCCATCAACTCCAACGGCATAGCTGAGTGCAAAACAAGGACCTAACGCACCTTACTCTTCATCTGAAAAGTCTGCAACATAATACGTTGCAGCCTGGAATGGGTCAGCACATGGAATATGTTGGCAAAATAACACTGTAGAGCAAAAGAACAAGTAATAGCTATAACTATATGCATATATGGCTGGTGGAGGCTATATGATTTTCATCTTTGCATAAAGCCAATTTTTCCCAACTACAAAGGAATATATTTTATTTAACTATCGAGTTGGTTGATAAAATATTGAGAAGGTTCCTCCAACTCAATCCCACTTAAAAAGTAATTAACAACCCAAAAAATTAATTAAGAGTGATGAGATAAAATCAATAATTCAAGAACCAGATACTCAAGATTTGTCCATAATCAGGGACATGGCTAACCATGATTAGTTTATACACTCTGCAGAGGTTTGCGCACTTTTCCCCACAAGACTCAATCTCCTCTGTTGTATTTCTCGCACTGCATGGTGTTTGAGAAACGGATGACCGAGACACAGTCTTTCCGAAGAGGTCTCCTTAATCGTTAGATAGGCCGGTACACATACAATCCCCTACATCTGCTAGCCCATCATGGAAAGGATTCCCACAACTTACTCAACTATGCTAGAGCCCATAATGGCATATGGCTGCACACGGAAGTTTCTAGCATGAATAATCTTATGATCCCTTTGGGCCTGGATGGCGAACCATAGGATGATCACACGGGTACTCTGGGATATCCCAGGACGGCTCTGGATTGCTCCAGGTGCCCACACAACCACTGGGTTCTCCAGGGTGCCTCAACCAATCCACCCAAACGTGTATTAAAGTAGCCACCTTAAGTTAACCATTATTTAACAACTCTCACATCTGTCATGGATACACTCAACCAAACCACATCTACGTGCATAACATAGCAGTATAAGCATAACGTAGAAGTAACTCCCAAGGTCTGAATAATGGTAAATAGGTTCTACCTCATCAACTACTTCCCAATACCCACATGTTAACAAGTCCTAACCATGCATTGTTTGAGGATTGAACTAATTTATAAAAACTGGGTAATAAAGGGTATGATCAAAGTGTTACTTGCCTTGCTGACGATCTGAAAACCCTAGTGACTCGTAGTAGCACGCTTCGCACTCCGGAAACTCTATCGCAAACAAACAATAACATACATAAGCACTCAAGCCATAGATTCAAGGGTAAAACTCAAGAGAAAAGTCCAAATCGGACGTTCAAGAGGAAAGCTTCGATTTGTAAAAATAAACAATCGAGTCGGAGCTACGAAACTCAAACTGCGGTCAAAAAAAGTTCAAATTCAAATCTTCTTGCAACCAAATTTTAAATTGTCAAAATCATGTTCAAGTTGCTTAACTGAAAAGAGGGGTTCGAGACAAAGATTTTGGCGCTGGTTTCACTGGATTTGGACGAACGGTTAAAAAGTTGCGAGCGTTAAAAGATCAAGGACTAATCTGTGATAAAATAACCAGAGATAGGTCCCTGGCCGAAAAAATAAAATAAAAATGAAAGACTAACTAAGGAACGTTCGCTAACAAATACGAGTGGACGAACGCGTTCACGAACAGAGGTGTTCGGGTGAATGTTCATTTAATAGATCCGATCGAGAAAACTGAGAAAGCCCTAACCCTAAAATAAAACCAATCTAGATCTAGAACTGGAAAAAAACCGAAACAAACCGGCGTTTTTTTTATACCGGTCAATGGCGGCGGGCGGCGGCTACAGTAAGATCCGGCGAGGCGGCATTGAGGCGGGGCGGCGGCTCCGGCGACGCGGGGCGGCAATGGCGGCTGCTAAAAGCGGCGGCGGCGTGGTGGAGTGCAGGAGGCAGCGTGGCGGCTTGGGGAGGAGAGGGCGGCGGGGCGGCGTTATATAAAGGGACGGGGGGCTTGCCTTGCGGGACGAGGCGGTGGCGGCTCGTGTCCGAACCGGTCACGGCGATGGTGGCGGCGAACCTCGGGACTCTCGTCCCTAGTCAGCGAGGGAGGCGGCCTGGCTGGGCCTTCGGCCCAGTCAGGCGGAATTTATTAAGAAATAAAATAAATTCCACCGAAAAAATCCTAATAAAATAAAAAAATCTAAAAATTCCAAAAAGAATTTTCACCATCTAAATAAAATATTTAGAACAAAGTGAACATTTTTCTGGCCTAATAATACAATTTTCAAAAATGCATATTTTTCTAATTCAAATGAAATCTAAAAAAATCCAAAAAAATATATTTATTTGAATTAAAAATTTTTCCTCCAATATTCCTCTCTTTTTGAAGAAGTTATATTATCTTCTCTCTTTTTTATTAGAAATAATTGGAGAGAAAAAATATATTAAAATCAAAGTGATCCCTCTTTTCAAATTTGGGAAAAGTCAAATATGAAAATAAAAGGAAATCCCCCACTCTCTCCTTGGGTCCTTGAGTTGCTTAGGATTTCTAGGATCACAACCAAAATGCAAATAAAATATGATATGCATATGATGACCTATGTATAAAGTCCAAATTGAAAATTGGGATGTTACACATCTTGGTGGAAGAATTTTTTCATCTCGTTGGTGTTATCAATTATATTATTTGTTTCCGTAGTGGCAGAATTTCGCCTCAATTTTGAGAAGTTTTCCATAAGCCTACTACAAGCTTATTTTTTTCATTGTTGGTTTTCCAACAACTCCATTATAACCTTCTTAGAAGGGTGCTTTCCAAGCTCATTTGTGGCGGAAGTTGGCATTTTCTTCTCCATTCTTTTATTCCAATGATCTATTTTCCATTCTTTGTTCCGGGGGCATTGTGATGTTGCTCTCTTCACTCATCATCTCGAATTGTGAGGATCATGTTCTTTTCGTGCTTATCCATTTAACCGGAGTGTCATGTCATCTTTTCAAGTTCTTCCCATTTTGTCAAGTTTTGCTTCTCTTTTCTATCGAAGTGCTGCCTGCATTCTGTCTTTCTCATTCCTTGCTTATTTCATTTCAACCGGAGTGGTTACATGTCCATCCTTATTGCTGGAGCTCTTCATTCATGTCTTTGCAACCCCAGGGATTTCGCAGTGTTCCTTGTTCCTCTTTTCTAACGGAGTGTTTTCAACTTCGTTCATCTCTATTCTATTCTTTTCTCAAAATTGTTTAACCTCTCAAGGTTCATTGGTTTCACTCGTTTGTACAAGAAGCAACTTAGTTCTACCTTAACTCTTCCCCTTCCGCTTCTCTCCGGTGCCATCCTTAGATCTTGGGGCTAGATCTCTTGTAAGTGGAGGAGTGTTGTGACGACCCAAGACCGACGCTGCAGACGCCTTCCATGTTTTGTGTGTTAGTCGTGTCATTTATTTATTTGTCGCATTCATAATGTCATCATTTGCATTGCATCGGCCCTCCGTTGCCATCATTGTTTTCAAAACTTGTATATGCTCGTAGTTGCCGCGTCCCCCCTTGCTTTCGTGACTGTTCCTTTATTTTTTTATTTTTTATTGAACATGAAAGTAAAGAAAACAAAACTCAAACTAAACTTTATTATTTATCTCGCACATGATTACAAGGACAGATCACTAAGAAAGCACTTGAAAAGAAAGGATCGAACTAAAATTTTATTCAACTAAATTGAAAGATAACTAAGGATCGAACTAAGGAAAATAAAGGCAAAAGATAGAGATGGTGATAAGATACCGGGGAGCCTCCCCCAAGCTTGGCACAAGCCAAGGGGAGTGCCCATACCCAATACTAAAGTATCCTTTGGTGATGAAGGAGGAGGTGGTGATGATGACGTAGTGGAGGGTTCGTCCTTCTCGTTTAGGCTCAAAAGATACCCCAATCTTCGGATACGCTTCAAAAGGTAATGATGTGCTCTTGCAATATAATATTTTCACGGGTGAGATATTTGTTTTGAACCCGAACTGTTTCAATGATCCTAAAGGCTTCAATATCAGTGGGAGTAAGGTATTCCTAGTATGTATGAAGGATATCTTCTTCTTCCTCCATAGGCAAGGCCTGCTCCACTACTGGAGCTTGATCTCCAACAGCTTCCTTGCTCTTGTCCCTCTTGAAAGATTCTTCAGGCTCTTCTATCTTCAATTCAATCTTCATTAACCAAGCATTCTCTTCTACGTTGTTGGAGGGGAGGAAGACATGACACTGACCTTGATGGATCTAACAGAAAACAATGAGAAAATAAAACAAAGGATTTCTCTGCGATACAATGGTCAATAGGTTCAGGGAGTATATAAAGATTTTTTTTATCTTGGGAAACAAGCAAACGAGAGAAAACGGAGTCCGGAAGGTACCCGAGGTGGGCACAACCCACCTGGGTGCGCCTGGCTGCCAGGTGTGCCCTGGTGTCTTGTGCCCACCAGGGTTGCCTTCCTGGTTGTTTCTTATTTTCCAAATTTTTAATATATTCCAAATCTGACAGAAAATATCTTTGCGGATTTTTCGGAGTCTGTTTACTTACCGTATCACGTACCTCCTCTTTTTTTTACGATTTTGGAGTGTTCTGAAAGGTTTCTTTTATTTGTTCTTCCGCTGTCATAGTTTGGACAATATTGCTTTCAACATTAATGGGCGTACCTAAGATATAATGATTTATTCTTTGCCCATTTACAACCTTCGGGTTAGTACCTTCGGCATTATTTATTTTGATAGCTCCAAATCGATAAACTTCTTCGATGACATAGGCTCCTTCCCATTTGGAGAGAAGATTTCCGACAAAGAATCTGAAACAAGAATTGTACAAAAGGACATATTCACCCACTTTGAACTCACGCTTTTGGATTCTCTTATCATGCCATCTTTCAAGCTTGGGTTCTCCATTCATCTAGTGAGCTAATATCCAACATCATCTTTTAACCGACAAGTTTGAAATCATAGTTGAGTTCTTTAATTGCCCAATATGCTTTATGTTCTAACTCAAGAGGCAAATGACAAGCTTTTTCCATAAACCATTTTATAAGGAGACATACCCATAGGGTTTTTATATGATGCTCGGTAAGCCCAAAGTGCATCGTCTAATTTCTTAGACCAATTCTTTTGGGACCTATTGACAGTTTTTTGTAAAATTAATTTTATTTCTCTATTGCTAAGTTCAACTTGACCACTAGACTCAGCATGATAGGGGGATGAAATTCTATTGTTAACATCATACGTAGCAAGCATTTTACGAAAACACCATGAATAAAATGTGACCGCCATCAGTCATTAAATATCTATGGACTCCAAACCTTGGGAAAATAACTTCCTTAAGCATTTTAATAGAGGTGTTGCGATCAGTACTACTAGTTGGAATAGCTTCTGCCCACTTAGTAACATAAGCATCAGTAACCAAAATATGTGTATACCCATTAGAGGAAGGAAAAGGTCCCATGTAATCAAAACCCCAAACATCAAATGGTTCAATAGCAAGAGAATAATTCATAGGCATTTCCTGACGCTTACCAATATTACCAATTCTTGGACATTCATCACAAGATAAAACAAACTTACGAGCATCCTTGAAGAGAGTAGGCCAATAAAAACCAGATTGCAATACCTTGTGAGCAATTATGTCTCCGGCATGATGCCCTCCACTAAGCTTCAGAGTGACATTTTCATAGGATTTATCCCTATTCATGTTGAGGTACACAACATCTAATAATACCATCTACTCCTTGTTTATAAAGATGTGGGTAAACCCAAAAGTAATGTCTTAAATCATAAAAGAATTTTTTATTTTGTTGGTAAGTGAAGCTAGGTGGTATGTATTTAACAACAATATAATTATCATAGTCAGCATACCAAGGAGTGTTATGAGAAACATTTATTGTAGATAATTGCTCATCAGGAAAACTATCATTAATAGGTTGTGGGTCATCAAGAATATTTTCTAACCTAGACAAGTTATCAGCTACGGGGTTCTCAGCTCTTTTCTATCACTGATATGTAAGTCAAATTCTTGTAGTAAGAGAACCCACCTAATGAGTCTAGGTTTAGCATCTTTATTTTCCATAAGATATTTAATAGCAGCATGATCAGTGTGAACAATCACTTTAGAATCAACAATGTAAGATCCGAATTTATCACAAGCAAATACCACTGCTAAAAATTCTTTTTCAGTAGTAGCATAATTTCTTTGGGCAGTGTCTAGAGTTTTACTAGCATAATGAATAATGTTTAATTTCTTATCAACTCTTTGTTCTAACATAGCACCAACGGCATAATCACTAGCATCACACATAATTTCAAAAGGCAAGTTCCAATCAAGTGGTTGAACAATAGGTGCAGAACTTAAGGCTTTCATAAGTGTTTCAAAGGCTTCTACACAGTCATCATAAAAACAAATGGAACATCCTTTTGCAAAACATTTGTAAGAGGCCTAGAAATTTTAGAGAAGTCTTTAATAAATCTCCTATAGAAACCAGCATGACCGAGAAAACTACGGATACCTTTAATATCTCTAGGACATGGCATTTTCTCGATTGCATCAACTTTGGCTTTATCCACCTCAATATCTCGTTCAGAAATTTTATGCCCCAAGATAATACCTTCATTGACCATAAAGTGGCACTTCCCCCAATTCAAGGCAAGATTAGTTTTCTCACATATCTGGAAAACCCGATCAAGGTTGCTTAAGCAATCATCAAAAGAAGTTCCGTAAACGGGAAAGTCATGCATGAAAACCTCAACAATCTTTTCACAAAAATCAGAGAATATAGAAGTCATACATCTTTGAAAGGTAGTAGGTTCATTGCATAAACCAAAAGGCATATGTCTATAAGCATAAGTTCCAAAAGGACAAGTAAAGGTGGTTTTCTCTTGATCAGGTTCTAAAACAGGCATTTGAGAAAAAACAGAATATCCATCGAGAAAACAAAAGTGTGTGTGCTTAGATAATCTTTCTAGCATTTGATTAATGAAAGGCAAAGGGTAATGATCTTTTCTAGTTGCTTTATTTAATTTTCTAAAATAAATTACCATTCTATAGCCAGTAACAATTCTTTGGGGAATAAGTTCATTTTTTCATTAGGAACAACAGTAATACCTCCCTTCTTAGAGACACAATGAATAGGACTTACACATCTACTATCAGCTATGGGATAGATTATACCTTCATCAAGAAGCTTCAGTATTTCAGTTCTTACCACTTCTTTCATTTTAGGATTTTTTCAGGACCCCGATCCTAAGTCACACCGATCTAGCATGTAACACATCATATCACTTTGCGGCCTCACGCACGGCATTCCCACGGGTGGCACCTTACCTGGCCCGGGACCGATTACGTCTTTTGGCTCATGTATATGATAGTGTCGCTAGCATCCATATGACAGAGAACCCGCACCGACATGACTTGTCGTAAACCCAAAGTGGCACTAACTTACAAGGACAGGCATACATGACCCAGCAACGAAGGTGTCGGTCATCAGCGAGTGAATCAGGGCTGTAGCAGCTGGGCTAACAGGACACCGGGAACTCGGGCCATAGCAGGCTAGTAGGACTCCGAAAGTCACCGCGTGACATTTCCCAGAAGGGATAGACACAGGAACGAAGTGGGACACATGCCAGCCAGTCTAGGTGTTCCGGAGCAGTAGTAACTGGGCTAGCAGGACATCGGTAAACCGGGTTGTAGCAGACTACAATGGCTCGGTGGAAGCACCAGACTACCTTTCCCCATAAGAGAGGCTACCAAGGATAGACTACTATGTTGTCAGATCCCACACATACCAAGCATTTCAATCATACACACAATATGCTCGATATGTGTAAATACAACATGGCATCACAACAAAACTCTATGACTCAAAAGTATTTATTCATTAGGCTCCGAGGAACCAAGTATTAAAAACATGGGTCTCATGACCCAACATACAGAGCATACAAGCAACAAGCACAAGCGGAAGCTTAACTTGTCTAAGTATAGACACCTATAAATGAAAAGGCTGAGAAGCCTGACTATCTACAAGACCTTGCTGAGGTAACAAGCTAAATGTCGAAGCCCACGCGGAACTACTAGCGAGACTGAAGTCTCTCTCCAAAAACATAAATTAAGCAAACGTGAGTACAAATGTAGCCAGCAAGACTTACATCAGAACTATCTACATATGCATCAGTATCAACAAGGGGGTGGTGGAGTTTAACTGCAGCAAGCCAGCTTTGACTCAGTGGCTATCCTAAACTACGGCTGCAAGTAAATCTTTTGAGGTGGCGCACACGAGTCCACATATTCACCAATCAATACACCGCTATGGATCCGCTTCCGTCTCCCTACGAGAACGCCATCCATAGCACTCACGCTTATCTTGCACATTTTAGAGTATTCACTTTCACTTGTCTATGAACTGTACAGGAAACCTAGAGGTCCTTTACCGCGGACGCGGCTATTCGAATAGATCATTTATAACCCTGCAGAGAGTGTACTTCTTCACACACGCTCTCGCCACTTACCACCATATACACGTCATGTATCTCGGCAACCTTCAAGCGGAAGCCTGGCGAGGGAGTCGGCCACGACCTGACTAACCACACAAGTCTCTGGTCCAGGTTTATCGCCTAATCGGGTTCCATCCGTGAGGAGATCCGGTCGAGGTTTCGCTCACAGCCCCAAACGATGTGTGCAGGGTTCTTGAGACACCAAACGGGCGCCCGGTACACTGTGCCACGATGTATCTACCGCATCATAGCCCACCCCTAGGGTCAGCACTATGCACGGCCTCCAACACATATCCTACAAACACCAGAAACTAGTTGCAACTCCTGGACAGAGATCAAGGGGGTTAATAATTCGAGAGGGCCCATTGGTTTCGGGCCCAATGCGTGGTAGTAGTTGTTCATGGATCACAAACACAGAACTTAGTTCCTAAGGACGGCTTCACTGAAACAACCCACCATGTACTCCTACATGGCCTCTCATCGATACCTTTACCAAATCATGTTCACACACTTAGCTCTCAACAGTAGGACATGTTCACACACCTCCAATTCATCCCCGATGAATCAGACCTGACTCAACTCTAAGCAGTAGGAGGCATGACAAACAAGCATGAATGAGTAGGCACATCAGGGATCAAACAACTCCTACTCATGCTAGTGGGTTTCATCTATTTACTGTGGCAATGACAGGTCATGCAGAGGAAAAGGGGTTCAACTACCTGAAAGGATCGAGAAGAGGGGTCTAGAGGGGGGTGATTAGACACTAAGTGCTAAAAGTTGCAGTTTTTAATTTCTTTAGGTTGAAGTGGAGTTTTGGCACAAGTTTAACAAACATAATACATATCAAGCAAGCATGCAGAGAGTATATGAGCAGCGGAAAGTAAAGCATGCAACTTGCAAGAATGTAATGGGATGGGATTGGAGTGTGCAGACACAATTTGGAGACACGGAGATTTTTGAGACGTGGTTCTGATAGGTGGTGCTATCGTACATCCACATTGATGGAGACTTCAACCCACAAAGGGTAACGGCTGCGCGAGTCCACGGAGGGCTCCACCCATGAAGGGTCCACGAAGAAGCAACCTTGTCTATCCCACCACGGCCATCGCCCACGAAGGACTTGCCTCACTAGCGGTAGATCTTCACAAAGTAGGCGATCTCCTTGCCCATACAAACTCCTTGGTTCAACTCCACAATCTTGTCGGAGGCTCCCAAGTGACACCTAGCCAATCAAGGAGACACCACTCCCCAAGAAGTAACAAATGGTGTGTTGATGATGAACTCCTTCCTCTTGTGCTTCAAATGATAGTCTCCCCAACACTCAACTCTCTCTCACAGGATATGGATTTTGTGGAAAGAGGATTTGAGTGGAAAGCAACTTGGGAAAGCTAGAGATCAAGATTCATATGGTAAGAATGGAATATCTTAGCCTCAACACAAGTGTTGGTAGTTCTCTCTCAGAAAAAGTAGGTTGGAAGTGTAGGTTTGTTCTGATGGCTCTCTCTACGAATGAAGAGGTGGTGGATGGGTATATATAGCCTCCACACAAAATTTAACCATTACACACAACTTGCCAATCTCGGTGGGACCGAATTGATAAACTCGGTCGGTCCGATTTAGCAAATCTAGTGACCGTTAGGGTTTTCGGTGGGACCGACTGGATCAACTCGGTGGGACCGATGTGCTAGGGTTAGGGTAAATCCAATACTCGGTTCGACCGATTACTCAAACTCGGTGGGACCGATTTGGGTAATAAGCGAAACAGAGAGTTGGCCAAGCAAACTCGGTGGGGCCGATTGCATATCTCGGTGGGACCGAAAATATTGCAATGGGTAACAGAGAGTTTGCAAGCCCATCTCGGTGAGACCGAGATCCCATCGGTGAGACCGAACTGATTAGGGTTTCTGACAGTGGCTATGTCAACTGAACTCGGTGGCTCCGGATAGAAAGAATCGGTGGGGCTGAGTTGGATATTTGGTGTGGGACATATTTGGAAGTGGGAAAGTGGTTGAGGGCTTTGGTGCATATCACTAAGAACTTTGAGCAAGCAAGCCATTAAGCAACACCTCATCCCTTCTTAATAGTATTGGCTTTTCCTATAGACTCAATGTGATCTTGGATCACTAAAATAGAAAATGTAGAGTCTTGAGCTTGGAGCTTGAGCCAATCCTTCGTCCTTAGCATTTTGAAGGGTTTCCACATCCTCTAGTCCATGCCACTTCATTGTTGAACTTATCTGAAACATGCTAGGTAAAAGTGTTAGTCCAACAAGAGCTATGTTGCCATTAATTACCAAAACCACCTAGGGAGCACTTGTGCTTTCAATCTCCCCCTTTTTGGTAATTGATGACAACATACATCAAAGCTTTAGATAAGGATATAGAGAGTAGTAAGTAAAGCTTTGGAAAGACATGTAACATGCATAGGCTCCCCCTACATGTGTGCAATCATGTGAATATGGAATATAGGAGCATGTGAATGCACAAACATGACAGAGTAAGCAATGTGTTACCTGTATCTTGGCTATATGCATCAGAGCAAATGATGTGAATATGAGAAGTGTACCTTCATGCTCATGAGTCCTTCTTGCAAACAGTATGTACATCAACAAGAATTTCTCATACGCATGACTGCGATGCATATACTTACCTTGTGGTCTTGAGTGGCTTAGGATGGAATGAACCTGCGTAAACAAGGTTAGATAACACAGATACACCTACTGGCCAGAGCAAACAAAAGAAACCACAAGAGTACCAAGACTGGGATGACATGTAGAGTGAGTACTGATACGTCTCCAACGTATCTATAATTTTTGATTTCTCCATGCTATATTATCTACTGTTTTGGACTATATTGGGCTTTATTTTCCAATTTTATATTATTTTTGGGACTAACCTACTAACCGGAGGCCCAGCCCAGAATTGCTGTTTTTTGCCTATTTAAGTGTTTCAAAGAAACGGAATATCAAACGGAGTCCAAACGGAATGAAACCTTCGGGAACGTGATTTTCTCACCGAACATGATCTAGGAGACTTGGACCCTACGCCAAGGCATCAGAAAGGCGGTCACGAGGGTGGGGGGCGCCCCCCCTAGGGCGCGCCCCCTGCCTGGTGGGCCCCTCGGAGCTCCACCGACGTACTTCTTCCTCCTATATATACCTACGTACCCCCAAACGAACAGAACATGAGCCAAAAACCCAATTCCACCGCCGTGACTTTCTGTATCCACGAGATCCCATCTTGGGGCCTGTTCCGGAGCTCCACCAAAGAAGGCCGTCATCACGGAGGGCTTCTACATCATCATAGCCTCTCCGATGAAGTGTGAGTAGTTTACCTCAGACCTTCGGGTCCATAGTTAGTAGCTAGATGGCTTCTTCTCTCTTTTTGGATCTCAATACAAAGTTCTCCCCCTCTCTCGTGGAGATCTTTCGATGTAATCTTCTTTTTGCGGTGTGTTTGTTGAGACCGAGGAATTGTGGGTTTATGATCAAGTCTATCTATGAATAATATTTTAATTTTCTCTGAATTCTTTTATGTATGATTGGTTATCACTACTAGGGAAAATCCTAGCAGTAGCGCGGGTTTTAGGCCTATCAGCAGCGCGGGTACCCGCGCTACCAATAAGGCGCTACAGCTAATAGTTAGTAATAGCGTGGGTTGAAGCCGCACTACTACTAACAAAGTTAGTAGTAGCATGTGCCACCCACGCTACTGCTATTTAGTACCCACGCCAGTACTAACAAAATAGTAGCAGCGTGTCCGTACTACCAACGCTACTAGTATCCTAAATACTAGTAGCGCGCAGTCTTTTCCCATGCCAGTACTAACTAATTTATAATTAAAAAAAATAAAATCCACCAATTCCATTTTATGCATACAGTTCCCAGTAAACACAACAATAGTGAGCACTGCTGGGCTCCTATTTCATGGTTAACCGGAAACCGAAGGAAATAAATCAGCCAAAAAACCTCATTATGCATTGCAACTCACAAATGACCACTTCAATGAACATGCAAGTATCTATGTCATTAACAATTGCAAACATAAGTTTCTTTTTACTACAGTTGTTGTATGTACTATCATACAGTTCCTCATTCTGTTCTCACTCAATAATAAGAAAAATGAAAAGAAAAGATAGAGATAATCTGCCGCAATTGCACTTCGGTGTCATGGATTCAGTCTGCCGCTTCAACATCTCATTATCCGGCAGCACTCTGTCGCTATCTTCTACCTATGAATAAAAACAGACCTTGTCAGAGAAGCAAATGTGACACCTTATTACAACATGTATGCTAAGTCGCTAACCCATAGAGACATCTAGAACAAATGTGGAAACTTTCCATGTCGCCGAGTAAGTATATTAACTAGACAAAGTTAGATGACAGTGAAGCTTAAAGCTGCAGTAAGAAATATTAGATATACACATTTTGAAAATCAACCTCAGAAGTGGATACTCTAGTAGACCTGCAAGAGCAGATATGGTAGTAACCAAAATCCTATAAAGATTTGAGGTTAAAGATTATAAATCCAATTTGTCATTAGCATAAAAATATTAGTTCCATGAAGAAGTTTGTCAAGAGATATTTTCTAGTGTTTCTAAGACAGTGACTGAAATATAATGAAAGAAAACACGTTTCTGCATTTTAATTAGGGGGAGCTTTAGTTCTAAAATACTGGAACTGTGACTGAATGATCATATATACTATTAGAAAAACAGACCAAAATCCCCGCAGAACAAAACAGACCAAAAAAATTAACTTCCTACTTAAAGTGGCAAGAAAATCTTATATGAATGTGTTATAATAAATAATGCTAACCATGAAGTCTTCTTCCATATAACAAAGGAACAACATTCTTAATTAAATTTAACCATGGCAGAATACTTGGTTATCTAGTGCAAAATGGTTGCCTTTTAAACTATGGAATACAAAGAATCATCATTAGCTGTCAATGCAAATCAGCTTCTCTCCATAGAGAAGAGAAGACGTCTTGGTCTCTTGGATGCATGAAGCACACCGTATATGCTAATCTGATCAGAGCATTTTCTTTTTCAATTTAATCGTGCAATGCCAACATCCCCACCCATAGATGTTTTGTTTGTGTACGAATAGTACAATGTTTTCTTTTCAATTTAATGAGCAAAGTTTAAGGTCCATAGGCTCCTTTGTATCCTGTGGAACACATAATTCTACATTGATTGAACAAATTGACATTTCAACATTCCTAGAGGCATTGTTGCAAACACCTTGCGAGCGAGCTTAGAGCGTGCACTTGCTGCACAGACTAGACTAATCTAATCGCAAGCCGTCCTACTAGTAGCAGTTCAGCAGAAGGATCCTACTAGTTCATCTACTAAACTTACATAAACTAAATCTTACTAGCTCAATCAGAATACTATGGTTTCTACAAAACTGTACTTTTGAGTACTGTGAGGTGTTTGCCTAAACCAACAAAACTGTACATTTGTAGCACTCATTTGCTCATACAATCATTCAAAATTCAGAAGTAGAAATAGAAGCTTATGCAGCTGCCGATCAACCGTAGCTAATGGACTATAGGATTCACTACTCCTCACTTGTGATAAATTAGGCTAAAAAATTGCATGTTCAATTTTGCATCAACCAAACTTAAGAGAACGGAGAAACCGGACCTTGGGCTGTAGCTCTTGGCGACGTATCTCCCGACACCATGGTTTATCCGCACAATCCTCCGGATTGAGTCATTGGTGTCATTAGCATATCCCACCCACCAACTTACCTGAAAATGAAATTGGCTAGAGTCAAACCCAACAACGCGTGCTGCAGGATGGCATCAAAAGCCCACTTGATGGATTATCTAGTGTTTACAACTTTGGCCATATCTGGAACAGACATGTGTGTATTCTTTTGCATATATAAAGGATCGAACAACAGAGGAATTATCACTAGCCATGGTTTGTTATTACTTATATTAGGACCAGCACCTTACTTATATTACACCTCATGGATAGTTGTTCAGCAAACAGAGACCACGCTTTACATGATGATGTCTCCTTTTTGCTGAGCTTTTACAAAAATAGGTACTCACATTTGACATAATTTCTCATCTTTAGATGCCAATCCCTTTTGCTAGATGTTTATTATATATACAAAACAACACAACGGTACACATGCAACTGGGACGATCATGTTTAGGTACAAATATAGTTTGCTGGGTATTAAGGAGCACCATGGACTAGAATTCCTAACTGAAGATTCACAAAATCAAGACCAGCATGAAGCTGATTGAGCACTTGGACTGGAACAATGCACTCACACATGGGCGAAAGCTAACAAGGAAAGAGCTTACGACAAGATGTATGTCCAGAACTGCTTGTCCTGCATGTGGCGTGGGCACAGATCATAGCGAACCTTAGCGAGTTCCTGCAGGGATCACAAATTACAGTTTGAGACCTGAGAGCCATCTCTGTCTTGGCGAAGCGGAGGACGGAATCCGCGGGAGACCTACCTTGGCTCTGGCGAGCACGAGGATGGTGTGCCGCTGCTACCAGTCCGAGAGCTCGGCCGCCGACTCCGCGGATCCTCCTGTGACAAAGCATAGCACCGCCAGTAATCAAGAGGGAACTACTAGGGGAGCGAAACCGAGAAGGGAGGAAGGAGGGGGTGCCTTGGTGGAGCTGGAGGGAAGGACTTGAAGGCATCGGGGGAGAGTGTCCGGAGGAAGTCAAGGAGTTGCGGCGTGACGCCGAGCTCCTCCGCGTCCTCCTCCTTCCCCTCCGCGGCGGAGGGTTTGCTTGGGCCGGTTCCGCCGCTGCCGCTGCCGCCGACTCGGCGGCGGAACGGCCATGGGAACGAGGAGAAGGCCATCGGCGGGCAGGTGGGTTAGGACGGGATGCGGCCGGCGACGGTGATATGATGGATACGAGATTCGTCGGCGAGCTCACTGGACTGGGGGTGGAGGGGAGGGCAGCGGCGCGAGACGGGGAGCGGCGGCCACGCGGCCGCCGGCGTGGCGCACGCAGCGGGGGATGGAGGCGGAGGGGATCTGGATCGGGCGTTGGTGGATTTTTTTAGACAGACATGGGTTGAGTGGTGTGGGACGGTTGCGGGTGGGAGTGTATCCGGCAGGGGGTGGGTGGCGTGGGAGACTAGTAGTAGCGCGGGTGTCTGACCTGCGCTATGGCTATCCACGTAGTAGTAGCGTAGGTTTTACAACCCGCGCTACTACTACGGCTGGTCCCGGGAGGCACAGTGGAAATAACTTAGTAGTAGCGAGGGGTAAAAACCCACGCTACTACTATCAGGTTATTAGTAGCGCGGTTTTCTCAATCTCGCTACTGCTAATTAGCAGTAGCATTTGTTTTTAAACCGCACTGCTGCTAAGATTCTGTGTATAAGGTTTTCCCTAGTAGTGTATCTTTGCAAGTCTCTTCGAATTATCCGTTTGGTTTGGCCAACTAGATTGGTAGTTCTTGCCATGGGAGAAGTGCTTAGCTTTGGGTTCGATCTTGCGGTGTCCTTTCCTAGTGACAGAAGGAGCAGCAAGGCACGTATTGTAGCGTTGCCATCGAGGATAACAAGATGGGGTTTATTTCATATTGCATGAATTTATCTCTCTACATTATGTCATCTTGCTTAAAGTGTTACTCTGTTTTTAACTTAATACTCTAGATGCATGCTGGATAGCGGTCGATGAGTGGAGTAATAGTAGTAGATGCAAAATCGTTTCGGTCTACTTGTAACGGACGTGATGCCTATATACATGATCATGCCTAGATATTCTCATAACTATGCTCAATTCTGTCAATTGCTCAACAGTAATTTGTTCACCCACCGTAGAATACTTATGCTCTTGAGAGAAGCCACTAGTGAAACCTATGGCCCCCGGGTCTATTCTCATCATATCAATCTCCATCACTTTAATCTTGCTTTGCTTTTTTACTTTGCCTATTACTTTTAACTTTGCATCTCTATACCAAAAATACCAAAAATATTATATCTATCATATCTCACTCTCGTAAGTGACCGTGAAGGGATTGACAACCCCTAATCACGTTGGTTGCAAGTAGCTATCATTTTGTGCAGGTACGAGGGACTTGAGCATGGCCTCCTACAGAATTGATACCTTGGTTCTCAAAAACTGAGGGAAATACTTATGCTACTCTGCTGCATCATCCTTTCCTCTTCGGGGAAATCCAACGCAAGCTCAAGAGGTAGCAAGAAGAATTTATGGTGCCGTTGCCGGGGAGTCTACGCAAAAAGTCAACATACCAAGTACCATCACAATCCCTATCTCTCGCATTACATTAGTTGCCATTTGCCTCTCGTTTTCCTCTCCCCCACTTCACCCTTGCCGTTTTATTCGGCCTCTCTTTCCCAATCTCCTTCTATTTCTCCGTTTGCCTTTTTCTCGCTTGCCTTTTTGCTTGCCCGTGTGTTGGATTGCTTGTTTGTCGCGATGGCTCAAGATACTACCAAATTGTGTGACTTCACCAATACCAATAATAATGATTTCCTTAGCTCTCCGATTGCTCCTCTTGCCAATACTGAATCTTATGAAATCAATACTGCTTTGTTGAATCTTGTTATGAAAGATCAATTCGCCGACCTTCCTAGTGAAGATGTCGCTACTCATCTGAATAGCTTCGTTGATTTATGTGATATGCAAAAGAAAAAAGATGTCGATAATGATGTCGTTAAATTGAAGCTATTTCCTTTTTCCCTTAGAGATCGTGCTAACTTGGTTTTCGTCTTTGCCTAAAAATAGTATTGATTCTTGGAACAAGTGCAAATATGCTTTTATCTCTAGATATTTCCCTCCCGCTAAGATCATCTCTCTTAGAAAAGATATTATGAATTTTAAGCAACTTGATCATGAACATGTTGCACAAGCTTGGGAGAGAATGAAATTAATGATATGTAATTGCCCTACTCATGGTTTGAATTTGTGGATGATTATACAGAATTTTTATGCCGGATTGAATTTTGCTTCTAGAAATCTTTTAGATTCGGCCGCAGGAGGTACATTTATGGAAATTACTTTAGGAGATGCTACTAAACTCCTAGATAATATTATGGTTAATTATTCTCAATGGCATACTAAAAGATCTTCTAATAAAAAAGTGCATGCGATAGAAGAAATCAATGTTTTGAGTGGAAAGATGGATGAACTTATGAAATTATTTGCTACTAAGAGTGTTTCTTCTGATCCTAGTGATATGCCTTTGTCTACTTTGATTGCGAATAACAATGAATCTATGGATGTGAATTTTCTTGGTAGGAATAATTTTGGTAACAACGCTTATAGAGGGAATTTTAATCCTAGGCCATATCCTAATAATCCTTCTAATAATTATGGGAATTCCTACAATAACTACTATGGAAATTATAATAAGATGCCCTCTGAATTTCAGAATAGTGTTAAAGAGTTTATGAATTCACAAAATAATTTTAATGCTTTGCTTGAAGAGAAATTGCTTAAAGTTGATGATTTGGCTAGGAACGTTGATAGAATGTCTCTTGAGGTTGATTCCTTAAAGATTAGATCTATTCCTCCTAAGCATGATATTAATGAGTCTCTCAAAGCCATGAGAATTTCCATTGATGAGTGCAAGGAAAGAACCGCTAGGATGCGTGCTTCCAAAGATGCCTTTATTAAAGCGTGTTCTTCCAATTCCTATGAAAATCAAGATGAAGACCTAAAAGTTATTGATGTGTCTCCTATCAAATCTTTGTTCTGAAATATGAATCTTGATGAAACTGAATATGATCTTCCTTTACCTAGAAGGCGGTCTAAAAATTCGGAGTATTTAGATCTTTATGATGAAATTGACGAAAGTGGGATTGAAAGAAATAAAAATCTAGATGTTGCTAAACCCACTATATTGGATTTCAAGGAATTTAATTATGAAAGTTGCTCTTTAATTGATTGTATTTCCTTGTTGCAATCCGTGCTAAATTCTCCACATGCTTATAGTCAAAAGAAAGCTTCACCGAACATATTGTTGATGCCTTGATGCAATCTTATGAAGAAAAACTTGAGTTGAAAGTTTCTATCCCTAGAAAACTCTATGATGAGTGGGAACCAACTATTAAAATTAGAATTAAAAATCATGAGTTTTTATGCTTTGTGTGATTTGGGTGCTAGTGTCTCCACTATCCCCAAAACTTTGTGTGATTTGCTAGATTTCCGCGATTTTGATGATTGCTCTCTAAACTTGCATCTTGCGGATTCTACTATTAAGAAACCTATGGGAAGGATTAATGATGTTCTTATTGTTGCAAATAGGAATTATGTGCCCGTAGATTTCATTGTTCTTGATATAGATTGCGATCCTTCTTGCCCAGTTATTCTTGGTAGACCTTTCCTTAGAACGGTTGGTGCGATTATTGATATGAAGGAAGGGAATATTAGATTTCAATTTCCATTTAAAAAGGGAATGGAACACTTTCCAAGAAATAAAATAAAATTTCCATATGAAACTATCATGAAAGCCACTTGTGGATTGCCTACCAAAGATGGCAATACCTAGATATATCCTCGCTTTTATGCCTAGCTAGGGGCGTTAAACGATAGCGCTTGTTGGGAGGCAACCCAAATTTATTTTTATTCCTTGATTTTTGCTCCTATTTAGTAATAATAAATTATTTATCCTCTGTTTTGGTTGTGTTTTTTGTGTTTAATTAGTGTTTGTGCCAAGTAGAACCTTTGGGAAGACTTGGAGAAAGTCTTGTTGAACTTGCTGTAAAAAACAGAAACTTTAGTGCTAACGAGAACTGCTGTAATTTTTATTTGGAGAGTGCTATTTAGTTAATTCTTTTTGCAGATGATTAAAAGATAAATTCCTCACGTCCATAAATTTATTTCAGAATTTTTGGGGTTCCAGATCTTGCGCTAGCTACAGATTAGTACAGACTGTTCTGTTTTTGACAGATTCTGTTTTTCGTGTGTTCTTTGCTTATTTTGATGAATCTATGGCTAGTAAAATAGTTTATAATCCATATAGAAGTTGGAATACAGTAGGTTTAACACCAATATAAATAAATAATGAGTTCATTACAGTACCTTGAAGTGGTCTTTTGTTTTCTTTCGCTAACGGAGCTCACGAGTTTTCTACCTTAAGTTTTGTGTTGTGAAGTATTCAAGTTTTGGGTAAGGATTTGATGGATTATGGAACAAGGAGTAGCAAGAGCCTAAGCTTGGGGATGCACATGGCACCCCCAATATAATATAAGGACACCTAAAAGCCAAAGCTTGGGGATGCCCTGGAAGGCATCCCCTCTTTCGTCTACTTCTATCGGTAACTTTACTTGGAGCTATATTTTTATTCACCACATGATATGTGTTTTGCTTGGAGCGTCTTGTATTATTTGTGTCATTGTTTGTTAGTGTGCCACAATCATCCTTGCTGTACACACCTTTTAAGAGAGCCATACATGAATTAGAATTTGATAGAATACTCTATGTGCTTCACTTATATCTTTTGAGCGTTATAATTTTGCTCTATGTGCTTCACTTATATCTTTTGAGCATTATAATTTTTCTCTATGTGCTTCCTTATATCTTTTGAGCTAAGTAGTTTTGCTCTACGTGCTTCACTTATATCTTTTGAGCCCTATAATTTTGCTCTATGTGCTTCACTTAGATCTTTTAGAGCACGGTGGTGGATTTGTTTTAAAGAAACTATTGATCTCTCATGCTTCACTTAAATTATTTTGAGAATCTCTTAATAGCATGGTAATTTTCTTAATAATAATATGCTTGGTATTCAAGATTTGTGAAACTTTCTTTTGAGTGTGTTGAATACTAAGAAAAGATTGAAGCATGATAATTGTTTTGAGATATGGAGGTGATAATATTAAAGTCATGCTAGTTGAGTAGTTGTGAATTTGAGAAATACTTGTGTTGAAGCTTGTGATTCCCGTAGCATGCACGTATGGTGAACCGTTATGTGATGAAGTCGGAGCATGATTTATTTATTGATTGTCTTCCTTATGAGTGGCGGTCGGGGACGAGCGATGGTCTTTTCCTACCAATCTATCCCCCTAGGAGCATGCGCGTAATACTTTGCTTTGATAACTTGTAGATTTTTGCAATAAGTATATGAGTTCTTTATGACTAATGTTGAGTCCATGGATTATAGCACTTTCACCCTTCCACCTTTGCTAGCCTCTCTAATACCGTGCACCTTTCGCCGGTATCATACACCCACCATATACCTTCCTCAAAACAGCCACCATACCTACCTATTATGGCATTTCCATAGCCATTCTGAGATATATTGCCATGCAACTTTCCACCGTTCCGGTTATTATGACACACTCCATCATTGTCATATTGCATATCCCGGTACACCGCCGGAGGCATTCATATATAGTCATATTTTGTTCTAAGTATCGAGTTGTAATTGTTGAGTTGTAAGAAAAATAAAAGTGTGATGATCATCATAATTAGAGCATTGTCCCAGTGAGGAAAGGATGATGGAGACTATGATTCCCCCACAAGTCGGGATGAGACTCCGGACGAAAAATAAATAAAAGAGGCCAAAGAAGCCAAAAAAAAGGGAGAAAGAAAAGAGGCCATAAAAAAGAGAAAATGCCCAAATAAAAAAATAGAAAAATGAGAGAAAAAGAGAGAAGGGACAATGTTACTATCCTTTTACCACACTTGTGCTTCAAAGTAGCACCATGATCTTCATAGTAGAGAGTTTCTCATGTTATCACTTTCATATACTAGTGGGAATCTTTCATTATAGAACTTGGCTTGTATATTCCAATGATGGGCTTCCTCAAATTGCCCTAGGTCTTCATGAGCAAGCAAGTTGGATGCACACCCACTTAGTTTCTTTTTGAGCTTTCATATACTTATAGCTCTAGTGCATCCGTTGCATGGCAATCCCTACTCACTCACATTGATATCTATTGATGGGCATCTTCATAGCCCGTTGATACGCCTAGTTGATGTGAGACTATCTTCCCCTCTTTTTGTCTTCTCCACAACCACCATTCTATTCCACATATAGTGTTATATCCATGGCTCACGCTCATGTATTGCATGAAGATTGAAAAAGTTAGAGTATGAAACAATTGCTTGGCTTGTCATCGGGGTTGTGCATGATTTAAATATTTTGTGTGGTGAAGATAGAGCATAGCCAGACTATATGATTTTGTAGGGATAACTTTCTTTAGCCATGTTATTTTGAGAAGACATAATTGCTTTGTAGTATGCTTGAAGTATTATTATTTTTATGTCAATATAAACTTTTGTCTTGAATCTTTCTAATCTGAATATTCATATCACAATTAAGAAGATTTGCATTGAAATTATGCCAAGTAGCACTCCGCATCAAAAATTCTCTTTTTATCATTTACCTACTCGAGGACGAGCAGGAATTAAGCTTGGGGATGCCTGATACGTCTCCAACATATCTATAATTTTTGATTGCTCCATGCTATATTATCTACTGCTTTGGACTATATTGGGCTTTATTTTCCACTTTTCTGTTATTTTTGGGACTAACCTATTAACCGGAGGCCCAGCCCAGAATTGCCGTTTTTTGCCTATTTCAGTGTTTCGAAGAAACGGAATATCAAACGGAGTCCAAACGGAATGAAACCTTCGGGAACGTGATTTTCTCACCGAACGTGATCCAGGAGACTTGGACCCTACGCCAAGGCATCATAAAGGTGGTCACGAGGGTGGGGGGCGCCCCCCCAGGGCGCGCCCCCTACCTCGTGGGCCCCTCGGAGCTCCACCAATGTACTTCTTCCTCCTATATATACCTACGTACCCCCAAACGAACAGAATAGGAGCCAAAAACCTAATTCCACCGCCGCAACTTTCTGTATCCACGAGATCCCATATTGGGGCCTGTTCCAGAGCTCCACCGGAGAAGGCCGTCATCACGGAGGGCTTCTACATTATCATAGCCTCTCTGATGATGTGTGAGTAGTTTACCTCAGACCTTCGGGTCCATAGTTAGTAGCTAGATGGCTTCTTCTCTCTTTTTGGATATCAATACAAAGTTCATCCCCTCTCTCGTGGAGATCTATTCGATGTAATCTTTGTTGGGGAACGTAGTAATTTCAAAAAATTTCCTACGCACATGCAAGATCATGATGATGCATAGCAACGAGGGGAGAGTGTGATCTACATACCTTGTAGATCGATAACAGAAGCGTTTGGTTGATGTAGTCGTACGTCTCCACGGCCCGACCGATCAAGCACCGAAACTACGGCACCTCCGAGTTCTAGCACACGTTCAGCTCGATGATGATCCCCGGACTCCGATCTAGCAAAGTGTCGGGGAAGAGTTCCGTCATCACGACGGCGTGGTGACGATCTTGATGTACTACTGTTGCAGGGCTTCGCCTAAGCACCGCTACAATATTATCGAGGACTATGGTGGAAGGGGGCGCCGCACACGGCTAAGAATATAATCACGTGGATCAACTTGTGTGTCTCTGGGGTGCCCTTGCCTCCGTATATAAAGGACTAAAGGGGGGGTGCGGCCGGCCTAGGAGAGGCGCGCCAGGAGAGTCCTACTCCCTCTGGGAGTAGGATTCCCCCCAATCCTGGTTGGAATAGGATTCGCGGAGGGGGGAAAAGAGAGAGGGGGGGGGGCGGCCCCCTCTCCTTGTCCTATTCGGACCAAGGGAGGGGAGGGGCGCGCGGCCCATCCTGGGCTGCCCCTTCTCTTTTCCACTAAGGCCCACTATGGCCCATATAGCTCCCGGGGGTTCTGGTAACCTCCCGGTACTCCGGTAAAATCCCGATTTCACCCGGAACACTTCCGATATCCAAACATAGGCTTCCAATATATAAATCTTTATGTCTCGACCATTTCGAGACTCCTCGTCATGTCCGTGATCACATCCGGGACTCCGAACAACCTTTGGTACATCAAAATGCATAAACTCATAATATAACTGTCATCGTAACCTTAAGCGTGCGGACCCTACGGGTTCGAGAACAATGTAGACAAGACCGAGACATGTCTCCGGTCAATAACCAATAGCGGAACCTGGATGCTCATATTGGCTCCTACATATTCTACGAAGATCTTTATCGGTCAGACCGCATAACAACATATGTTGTTCCCTTTGTCATCGGTATGTTACTTACCCGAGATTCGATCGTCGGTATCTCAATACCTAGTTCAATCTCGTTACCGGCAAGTCTCTTTACTCGTTATGTAATACATCATCCCGCAACTAACTCATTAGTTGCAATGCTTGCAAGGCTTAAGTGATGTGCATTACCGAGAGGGCCCAGAGATACCTCTCCGACAATCGGAGTGACAAATCCTAATCTCGAAATACGCCAACCCAACATGTACCTTTGGAGACACCTGTAGAGCTCCTTTATAATCACCCAGTTACGTTGTGATGTTTGGTAGCACACAAAGTGTTCCTCCGGCAAACGGGAGTTGCATAATCTCATAGTCATAGGAACATGTATAAGTCATGAAGAAAGCAATAGCAACATACTAAACGATCGGGTGCTAAGCTAATGGAATGGGTCATGTCAATCAGATCATTCACTTAATGATGTGATCCCGTTAATCAAATAACAACTCATTGTTCATGGTTAGGAAACATAACCATCTTTGATTAACGAGCTAGTCAAGTAGAGGCACACTAGTGACACTTTGTTTGTCTATGTATTCACACATGTATTATGTTTCCGGTTAATACAATTCTAGCATGAATAATAAACATTTATCATGATATAAGGAAATAAATAATAACTTTATTATTGCCTCTAGGGCATATTTCCTCCAGTCTCCCACTTGCACTAGAGTCAATAATCTAGATTACACAGTAATGATTCTAACACCCATGGAGCCTTGGTGCTGATCATGTTTTGCTCGTGGAAGAGGCTTAGTCAACGGGTCTGCAACATTCAGATCCGTATGTATCTCGCAAATCTCTATGTCTCCCACCTGGGCTAGATCCCGGATGGAATTGAAGCGTCTCTTGATGTGCTTGGTTCTCTTGTGAAATCTGGATTCCTTTGCCAAGGCAATTGCACCAGTATTGTCACAAAAGATTTTCATTGGACCCGATGCACTAGGTATGACACCTAGATCGGATATGAACTCCTTCATCCAGACTCCTTCATTTGCTGCTTCCGAAGCAGCTATGTATTCCGCTTCACATGTAGATCCCGCCACGACGCTTTGTTTAGAACTGCACCAACTGACAGCTCCACCGTTTAATGTAAACACGTATCCGGTTTGTGATTTAGAATCGTCCGGATCAGTGTCAAAGCTTGCATCAACGTAACCATTTACGATGAGCTCTTTGTCACCTCCATATACGAGAAACATATCCTTAGTCCTTTTCAGGTACTTCAGGATGTTCTTGACCGCTGTCCAGTGATCCACTCCTGGATTACTTTGGTACCTCCCTGCTAGACTTATAGCAAGGCACACATCAGGTCTGGTATACAGCATTGCATACATGATAGAGCCTATGGCTGAAGCATAGGGAACATCTTTCATATTCTCTCTATCTTCTGCAGTGGTCGGGCATTGAGTCTTACTCAACTTCACACCTTGTAACACAGGCTAGAACCCTTTCTTTGCTTGATCCATTTTGAACTTCTTCAAAACTTTGTCAAGGTATGTGCTTTGTGAAAGTCCAATTAAGCGTCTTGATCTATCTCTATAGATCTTAATGCCTAATATGTAAGCAGCTTCACCGAGGTCTTTCATTGAAAAACTCTTATTCAAGTATCCCTTTATGCTATCCAGAAATTCTATATCATTCCCAATTAGTAATATGTCATCTACATATAATATCAAAAATGCTATAGAGATCCCACTCACTTTCTTGTAAATACAGGCTTCTCCAAAAGTCTGTATAAAACCAAATGCTTTGATCACACTATCAAAGCGTTTATTCCAACTCCAAGAGGCTTGCACCAGTCCATCAATGGATCGCTGGAGCTTGCACACTTTGTTAGCTCCCTTTGGATCGACAAAACCTTCTGGTTGCATCATATACAACTCTTCTTCCAGAAATCCATTCAGGAATGCAGTTTTGACATCCATCTGCCAAATTTCATAATCATAAAATGCGGCAATTGCTAACATGATTCGGACAGACTTAAGCATCGCTACGGGTGAGAAGGTCTCATCATAGTCAATCCCTTGAACTTGCCGAAAACCTTTTGCGACAAGTCGAGCTTTGTAGACAGTAATATTACCGTCAGCGTCAGTCTTCTTCTTGAAGATCCATTTATTCTCAATTGCTTGCCGATCATCGGGCAAGTCAACCAAAGTCCATACTTTGTTCTCATACATGGATCCCATCTTAGATTTCATGGCCTCAAGCCATTTTGCGGAATCTGGGCTCACCATCGCTTCCTCATAGTTCGTAGGTTCATCATGATCTAGTAGCATGACTTCCAGAACGGGATTACCATACCACTCTGGTGCGGATCTTACTCTGGTTGATCTACGAGGTTCAGTAGTATCTTGTTCTGAAGTTTCATGATCATCATCATTAGCTTCCTCACTAACTGGTGTAGGTGTCACAGAAACAGTTTTCTGTGATGTACTACTTTCCAATAAGGGAGCATGTACAGTTACCTCGTCAAGTTCTACTTTCCTCCCACTCACTTCTTTCGAGAGAAACTCCTTCTCCAGAAAGTTTCCGAATTTAGCAACAAAAGTCTTGCCTTCGGATCTGTGATAGAAGGTGTATCCAATAGTCTCCTTTGGATATCCTATGAAGACACATTTCTCCGATTTGAGTTTGAGCTTATTAGGTTGAAGCTTTTTCACATAAGCATCGCAGCCCCAAACTTTCAGAAACGACAACTTTGGTTTCTTTCCAAACCACAGTTCATAAGGCGTCGTCTCAACAGATTTTGATGGTGCCCTATTTAACGTGAATGCGGCCGTCTCTAGAGCGTATCCCCAAAATGATAGCGGTAAATCAGTAAGAGACATCATAGATTGCACCATATCTAGTAAAGTACGATTACGACGTTCGGACACACCATTACGCTGTGGTGTTCCGGGTGGCATGAGTTGCGAAACTATTCCACAATTTTTCAAATGTACACCAAACTCGTAACTCAAATATTCTCCTCCATGATCAGATCATAGAAACTTTATTTTCTTGTTACGATGATTTTCAACTTCACTCTGAAATTCCTTGAACTTTTCAAACGTTTCAGACTTATGTTTCATTAAGTAGATATACCCATATCTGCTTAAGTCATCTGTGAAGGTGAGAAAATAACGATATCCCCCACGAGCCTCAATATTCATCGGACCACATACATCTGTATGTATGATTTCCAACAAATCTGTTGCTCTCTCCATAGTACCGGAGAATGGTGTTTTTGTCATCTTGCCCATGAGGCACGGTTCGCAAGTACCAAGTGATTCATAATAAAGTGGTTCCAAAAGTCCATCAGTATGGAGTTTCTTCATGCGCTTTACACCGATATGACCTAAACGGCAGTGCCAAAAATATGTTGCACTATCATTATCAACTCTGCATCTTTTGGTTTCAACATTATGAATATGTGTGTTACTACTATCGAGATTCAATAAGAATAGACCACTCTTCAAGGGTGCATGACCATAAAAGATATTACTCATATAAATAGAACAACCATTATTCTCTGATTTAAATGAATAACCGTCTCGCATCAAACAAGATCCAGATATAATGTTCATGCTTAACGCTGGCACCAAATAACAATTATTTAGGTCTAATATTAATCCCGAAGGTAGATGTAGAGGTAGCGTGCCGACTGCGATCACATCGACTTTGGAACCGTTTCCCACGCGCATCGTCACCTCGTCCTTAGCCAATCTTCGCTTAATCCGTAGTCCCTGTTTTGAGTTGCAAATATTAGCAACAGAACCAGTATCAAATACCCAGGTGCTACTGCGAGCATTAGTAAGGTACACATCAATAACATGTATATCACATATACGTTTGTTCACCTTGCCATCCTTCTTATCCGCCAAATACTTGGGGCAGTTCCGCTTCCAGTGACCAGTCTGCTTGCAGTAGAAGCACTCAGTTTCAGGCTTAGGTCCAGGTTTGGGTTTCTTCTCTTGAGTAGCAACTTGCTTGCTGTTCTTTTTGAAGTTTCCCTTCTTCTTCCCTTTGCCCTTTTTCTTGAAACTAGTGGTCTTGTTGACCATCAACACTTGATGCTCCTTCTTGATTTCTACCTCCGCAGCTTTCAGCATCGCGAAGAGCTCGGGAATAGTCTTATTCATCCCTTGCATATTATAGTTCATCATGAAGCTCTTGTAGCTTGGTGGCAGTGATTGGAGAATTCTGTCAATAACGCAATCATCTGGAAGATTAACTCCCAATTGAATCAAGTGATTATTATACCCATACATTTTGAGTATATGCTCACTAACAGAACTGTTCTCCTCCATCTTACAGCTATAGAACTTATTGGAGACTTCATATCTCTCAATCCGGGCATTTGCTTGAAATATTAACTTCAACTCCTGGAACATCTAATATGCTCCATGACGTTCAAAATGTCGTTGAAGTCCCGATTCTAAGCCGTAAAGCATGGCACACTGAACTATTGAGTAGTCATCAGCTTTGCTCTGCCAGACGTTCATAACATCCGGCGTTGCTCCAGCAGCAGGCCTGGCACCCAGCGGTGCTTCCAGGACGTAATTCTTCTGTGCAGCAATGAGGATAATCCTCAAGTTACGGACCCAGTCCGTGTAATTGCTACCATCATCTTTCAACTTTGCTTTCTCAAGGAACGCATTAAAATTCAACGGAACAACAACACGAGCCATCTATCTACAATCAAGCATAAACAAGCAAGATACTTATCAGGTACTAAGTTTCATGATAAATTTAAGTTCAATTAATTTACTTAAAGAATTCCCACTTAGATAGACATCCCTCTAATCCTCTAAGTGATTACGTGATCCAAATCAACTAAACCATGTCCGATCATCACGTGAGATGGAGTAGTTTCATTGGTGAACATCACTATGTTGATCATATCTACTATATGATTCATGCTTGACCTTTTGGTCTCCGTGTTCCGAGGCCATATCTGTATATGCTTGGCTCGTCAAGTATAACCTGAGTATTCCGCATGTGCAACTGTTTTGCACCCGTTGTATTTGAACGTAGAGCCTATCACACCCGATCATCACGTGGTGTCTCAGCACGAAGAACTTTCGCAACGGTGCATACTCAGGGAGAACACTTCTTGATAATTAGTGAGAGATCATCTTATAATGCTACCGTCAATCAAAGCAAGATAAGATGCATAAAAGATAAACATCACATGCAATCAATATAAGTGATATGATATGGCCATCATCATCTTGTGCTTGTGATCTTCATCTCCGAAGCACCGTCGTGATCACCATCGTCACCGGCGTCACACCTTGATCTCCATCGTAGCATCGTTGTCGTCTCGCCAAGCTTGTGCTTCCACGACTATCGCTACCGCTTAGTGATAAAGTAAAGCATTACATCGCGATTGCATTGCATACAATAAAGCGACAACCATATGGCTCCTGCCAGTTGCCGATAACTCGGTTACAAAACATGATCATCTCATACAATAAAATTCAGCATCATGTCTTGACCATATCACATCACAACATGCCTTGCAAAAACAAGTTAGACGTCCTCTACTTTGTTGTTGCAAGTTTTACGTGGCTGCTACGGGCTTAAGCAAGAACGCATCAAAACCACAATGATAGTTTGTCAAGTTGGTGCTGTTTTAACCTTCGCAAGGACCGGGCGTAGCCACACTTGGTTCAACTAAAGTTGGAGAAACTGACACCCGCAAGCCACCTCTGTGCAAAGCACTCGGGGGAACCGGTATCGCGTAAGCGTACGCGTAATGTTGGTCTGGGCCGCTTCGTCCAACAATACCGCCGAACCAAAGTATGACATGCTGGTAAGCATTATGACTTATATCGCCCACAACTCACTTGTGTTCTACTCGTGCATATAACATCAACATATAAAACCTAGGGTCGGATGCCATTGTTGGGGAACATAGTAATTTCAAAAAATTTCCTACGCACACGCAAGATCATGATGATGCATAGCAACGAGGGGAGAGTGTGATCTACATACCTTGTAGATCGATAACGAAAGCGTTTGGTTGATGTAGTCGTACGTCTCCACGGCCCGACCGATCAAGCACCGAAACTACGGCACCTCCGAGTTCTAGCACACGTTCAGCTCGATGACGATCCCCGGACTCCGATCTAGCAAAGTGCCGGGGAAGAGTTCCGTCAGCACGACGGTGTGGTGACGATCTTGATGTACTACTGTTGCAGGGCTTCGCCTAAGCACCGCTACAATATTATCGAGGACTATGGTGGAAGGGGGCGCCGCACACGGCTAAGAATATAATCACGTGGATCAACTTGTGTGTCTCTGGGGTGCCCCTGCCTCCGTATATAAAGGACTAAAGGGGGGGTGCGGCCGGCCTAGGAGAGGCGCGCCAGGAGAGTCCTACTCCCTCTGGGAGTAGGATTCCCCCCCAATCCTAGTTGGAATAGGATTCGCGGAGGGGTGAAAAGAGAGAGGGGGACGGCCCCCTCTCCTTGTCCTATTTGGACCAAGGGAGGGGAGGGGCGCGCGGCCCATCTTGGCCTGCCCCTTCTCTTTTCCACTAAGGCCCACTATGGCCCATATAGCTCCCGGGGGGTTCCGGTAACCTCCCGGTACTCCGGTAAAATCCCGATTTCGCCCGGAACACTTCCGATATCCAAACATAGGCTTCCAATATATAAATCTTTATGTCTCGACCATTTCGAGACTCCTCGTCATGTCCGTGATCACATCCGGGACTCTGAACAACCTTCGGTACGTCAAAATGCATAAACTCATAATATAACTGTCATCGTAACCTTAAGCGTGCGGACCCTACGGGTTCGAGAACAATGTAGACATGACCGAGACATGTCTCCGGTCAATAACCAATAGCGGAACCTGGATGCTTATATTGTCTCCTACATATTCTACGAAGATCTTTATGGGTCAGACCGCATAACAACATACGTTGTTCCCTTTGTCATCGGTATGTTACTTACCCGAGATTCGATCGTCGGTATCTCAATACCTAGTTCAATCTCGTTACCGGCAAGTCTCTTTACTCGTTCTGTAATACATCATCCCGCAACTAACTCATTAGTTGCAATGCTTGCAAGGCTTAAGTGATGTGCATTACCGAGAGGGCCCAGAGATACCTCTCCGACAATCGGAGTGACAAATCCTAATCTCGAAATACGCCAACCCAACATGTACCTTTGGAGACACCTGTAGAGCTCCTTTATAATCACCCAGTTACGTTGTGATGTTTGGTAGCACACAAAGTGTTCCTCTGGCAAACGGGAGTTGCATAATCTCATAGTCATAGGAACATGTATAAGTCATGAAGAAAGCAATAGCAACATACTAAACGATCGGGTGCTAAGCTAATGGAATGGGTCATGTCAAACAGATCATTCACTTAATGATGTGATCCCGTTAATCAAATAACAACTCATTGTTCATGGTTAGGAAACATAACCATCTTTGATTAACGAGCTAGTCAAGTAGAGGCACACTAGTGACACTTTGTTTGTCTATGTATTCACACATGTATTATGTTTCCGGTTAATACAATTCTAGACTGAATAATAAACATTTATCATGATATAAGGAAATAAATAATAACTTTATTATTGCCTCTAGGGCATATTTCCTTCAATTCTAGCATGAATTGTGGGTTTATGATCAAGTCTATCTATGAATAATATTTGAATCTTCTCTGAATTCTTTTATGTATGATTGGTTATCTTTGCAAGTCTCTTCGAATTATCCGTTTTGTTTGGCCAACTAGATTGGTAGTTCTTGCCATGGGAGAAGTGCTTAGCTTTGGGTTCGATCTTGCGGTGTCCTTTCCCAGTGACAGAAGGGGCAGCAAGGCACATATTGTATCGTTGCCATCGAGGATAACAAGGTGGGGTTTATTTCATATTGCATGAATTTATCTCTCTACATCATGTCATCTTGCTTAAAGCGTTACTCTGTTTTTAACTTAATACTCTAGATGCATGCTGGATAGCGGTCGATGAGTGGAGTAATAGTAGTAGATGCAGAATCGTTTCGGTCTACTTGTCACGGACGTGATGCCTATATACATGATCATGCCTAGATATTGTCATAACTATGCTCAATTCTGTCAATTGCTCAACAGTAATTTGTTCACCCACCGTAGAATACTTATGCTCTTGAGAGAAGCCACTAGTGAAACCTATGGCCCCCGGGTCTATTCTCATCATATCAATCTCCATCACTTCAATCTTGCTTTGCTTTTTTACTTTGCCTTTTACTTTTTACTTTGCATCTCTATACCAAAAATACCAAAAATATTATATCTATCAGATCTCACTCCCATAAGTGACCGTGAAGGGATTGACAACCCCTAATCGCGTTGGTTGCGAGTAGCTATCATTTTGTGCAGGTACGAGGGACTTGAGCATGGCCTCCTACTGGATTGATACCTTGGTTCTCAAAAACTAAGGGAAATACTTACGCTACTCTGCTGCATCATCCTTTCCTCTTCAGGGAAATCCAACGCAAGCTCAAGAGGTAGCAAGTACTAAGTACCACATTGGATATAGGCATGTCCCCAAAGGTAAAGATGTGCAATAAATTCAAGGATTTCCTCCCCCTTAGATGTCTTGCTCCACCTGAATCTAGCATGGGATGCTGGGAGAAGATAGGGAACAGAAAATCAGAGCAAAATAAGAGCTCAAAGGAGATAAACAGAGCTAATGCAAATGAGCAAATATGAACATGTCTTTCCCCTCTTGAAGACATGTGACTTCTCTCCTCTTGAACACCAAGCATCTGGGGTCCTTGATGATTACTCTTTCTTCCCTTGAGTATTCTCTCCCCCTATAGATATGATTAAGCTTTGATGTGATCTCTCTCTCCCCATTTGACATCAATTTCCAAGAAGGGTTCTTCTGGATTTTGTCATGATAGGTTTGGTCCTTGAGTCACAGAACAAAACAGCAAGTTGAATGGGATGCTGGTCGAGGACAAGATTCATTGAGTGGAGCTGGATCAAAAAGAATGCAGAGGCAAGTGGCAAGATGTCTTTCCTGTAGTGTAATCGGTGACACTGAGTTGTATGGTTCGGTTATACCGAGAGGATTCGGTTAGACCGAAAGCATCAGACCGGTGAGACCGAGTTCATCGCAGAGAAAACACTTGTCACCTTAGCTCACTAGACAAGTAAGATCTCACACGGGTTTCCAAGGAATTAACTGAAAGATTTGCAATGAATTTGATGCAAGGAATGCAGAACAGAAAATAAAAAAAGAAACTAAAAAGAAGTCTAGGTGAAGTTGGAAACAAATATGCATGAGATAAATGCAAGAGCACAAAAAGAACTCAAGAGAACTTCATCTAGAATTGGTCGGTGACAAAGTCACCTATGTTAGAGTATATTGACTTAGGAGTCAAGTGAGATCACTTGATCATAGGTCATACTCATCCTTTAAGATCAAAATGGGGTTACCATTTTTCGTTTAAGCTTTTTGATGTATTCACATCTTGTCGATTTGCTTTGACTCGTGACTTGGAGTAAATCTTCTCTAAGATGGAATAACATACCCTGGGTAGTGGCGTTGATCATGATCATGTAGTTGAACTTGTGTGGGTTGCTCAAGGTTGATGTAGCTCATCAAGAGTTGGGAGCACCACTTGGAGTTTGAGTTCATCTACCTACATGGGTTAGGTCTTGCAAGGAAGAGCACTTGTGTATCCAAAATGACAATCATGAAACTCAACATAAAATTTGTCAAAGGATACGTTTGAATGGTTGAGTGCTTCCTTGTCTTCCTCCACCATTGTGTAGAGACTTGATGATATAGAAATTACTCAAGATGTGAGTGAGTTGCAATCTCGTAGATTTAGATTCATCAAAGTACCTACACGGGTTAGATAACATGCAAGGTGCAAATATATCCAAGACATAAGATAGTCAACATAAGAGAAATATCAAGGATTAGTCATAGGCTCACGCCTTGCATGTATCAAATGGAGTTCCTACTCCAAGTTTTAAGCATCAATGATGTTCAATTCACCTCTTAACCTGCAAAACACTTTCTCATCAAGTGGTTTCGTGAATATATCAGCTAACTGCTTTTTAGTGTGAACATGCTTAAGATTAATGTCCCCTTTGGCAACATGATCTCGAATAAAATGATGACGAACTTCAATATGCTTAGTTCAAGAATGTTTCACGGGATTGTGAGCAATCTTAATAGCACTTCCATTTTCACAAAGTAATGGAACATGTTTCACATATATCCCATAATCTTTAAGAGTTTGGGTCATCCAAAGTAATTGAGCACAATATGATCCAGCGGCAATGTATTCCGCTTCAGCGGTGGATAAGGACACTGAGTTTTGTTTCTTGGAAGACCAAGACATAAGAGATCTACCAAGAAATTGACAAGTACCCGAAGTGGACTTTCTATCAACCTTGTCACCGGCATAGTCCGAGTTGGAGTAGCCAACAAGATCAAAGGAGGCCCTCTTTGGATACCAAATGCCAAAATTTGGTGTATGGATTAAGTATCTCACTATCCTTTTCACGGCCTTAAGATGACATTCTTTAGGAGCAGCTTGATATCGTGCACACATGCACACACTTAGCATAATATCGGGGCGTGAAGCACATAGATATAACAATGAACCAATCATAGAGCGATAAACCTTTTGATCAACCGGTTCACCATCTTTGGTTAAATCAAGATGTCCACTAGTAGGCATGGGTGTAGTCATACCTTTGCATTCTTGCATATTGAACTTCTTGAATAAGTCCTTGGTGTACTTCGTTTGAGAGACAAAGGTACCTTCCTTAGTTTGCTTGATTTGCAAACCAAGAAAGAACTTGAGTTCACTCATCATTGACATCTCAAACTTCTCCGACATTAGCTTTCCAAACTTTTCACTAAAATGAGGGTTAGTTGATCCAAATATAATATCATCGACAGAAATTTGGCACACAAATAGTTCTCCATTAACCCTTTTAGTAAAAAGAGTAGAATCTATTTTTCCAATTTCAAAGCCTTTTTCAATAAGAAACTTGGTCAAGCATTTATACCATGCTCTAGGAGCTTGTTTAAGACCATAAAGAGCTTTGTGAAGTTTGTAAACATGATTAGGTTTCTTAGGATTGACAAATCCGGGAGGTTGCTTAACATAAACTTCCTCCTCTATTTCACCATTTAGAAAAGCACTTTTAATGTCCATTTGGTACAAGGTGAGATCATGATTATTAGCATAGGCAAGTAAGATGCGAATGGACTCAAGTCTAGCAACGGGGGCATATGTCTCACCATAGTCCATACCTTCGACTTGAGTGTAGCCTTGGGTGACGAGACATGCTTTGTTGCGAACTACTTGTCCATCTTCATCTTGCTTGTTGCGAAACACCCATTTTGTACCAATGATGTTGTGGTTGTTGTCGGGCTTCTCAACTAATGTCCAAACTTGATTTCTCTCAAAGTTGTGTAGCTCTTCATGCATGGCATTTATCCAATCTAGATCTTCCAAAGCTTCTTCAACCTTCATAGGTTCAATGCTAGAGATGAATGAATAGTGTTCACAAAAGTTAGCTAAACGAGTTTTTGAGCGAGTAATTCTCCCGGTTTGGATATCATTGTAGATTTGCTCGATGGGATGGTCTTTAGCAATTCTTGTTCAAACTCATGAAAGCTTTTGCTTGGATCTTGGTTGAACATCTTCTTCATCTTGTTCTTCTTCTTGGACTTCTTCGTTGTTGACATTGTCGTTCTCTTGTTGTGGTGGAGAAGAAGGTTGTTGGCGTTCATCTTGGTGCACTTCCTCATTTTCTTCATCTTGGTGTGTCCCACTTGTGGATGCTTCCGTATCAACTCTTGGTTCACCTTGTCATGGGGTAGAAGCTTCCAATTGGACGGATGAGGTATTCTCCTTCACCTCCGTTGGACGAATCTTGCCAATAGACAAGTCTTGGATTGCTTCTGAAGGGTCTTTGTCTCCTACATCAATTGGCAATTGCTCTACTTGCGAGATGTTAGATTCATCAAACTTCACATCTACCGTCTCTTCAACCTTTCGGGTGAAATTATTGTAGACACGGTATGGGTGAGAGTTTGAGCCATAACCAAGTAGGAAACCTTCATGAGACTTAGGAGCAAATTTAGAAAGACGATGCTTATCAAGAATGTATCACTTTGAGCCAAATACTTCAAATTATCCAACTTGTGGTTTGTTACTGGTGAGGAGCTCATATGTCGTCTTGCCAAGTAGCTTGTGAAGATACAAGCGATTTGTTGCATGACAAGCTGTCTGAACCGCTTCTGCCCAAAAGTGCTTTGGCATCTTGTACTCATCAAGCATCATTCTCTCCATTTTGATGAGTGTCCGGTTCTTCCTCTCAACAAATCCATTCTGTTGAGGTGCGTACATAGCCGAGAACTCATGTGAAATCCCTTCTTCGTCAAGAAAGGTGTCCACATTTGTGTTCTTGAACTCCGGTCCGTTGTCGCTGCGAACCTTCTTGATTTTCACTTCAAATTGATTTTGGGCCTTCCTAGCGAAGTTTTTGAAGATCTTTTGGACCTGCGATTTATCATTGAGAAAGAACACCCACGTAAATCTTGAAAAATAATCAACTATAACTAGACCAAAAGAATTTCCACCGAGACTTTTGTAAGCATTAGTACCAAAAAGATCCATGTGAAGTAGCTCGAGTGGCCTCCTTGTGGTCATGATGTTCTTCACGGGATGCCTTCCTTCAACCTGTTTACCTGCTTGACAAGCGCTGCAAAGGCTATCCTTATCAAATATGACATCATTAACACCAAGGATATGATTTCCTTTAATAAGCTTGTCAAGGTTTCGCATACCAACATGACCTAATCGTCTATGCCATAACCAACCTTTAGAAGTTTAGCAATTAAGCAAGTTCTAGGTTGAGCCTTTTTAGTGAAATCAACAATGTAAAGATCACCTCTACGTATACCGGTAAAGGCCATTTTATGATTGTCTCTTCGAAACACTTGGCAATCTACTTCAGTAAATAGGACATTGAAACCGAAATCAGCAAGTCTAGATACTGAAAGTAAGTTGTACCCAAGAGATTCAATGAGCATGACATTTTGTATGGAGCTATCATGTGAGATGGCCACCTTACCTAGGCCAACCACCTTACCCTTTGAGTTATCACCAAAGGTGACATACTTTCGAGGGCCATCATTTTCAGCAAGCTCACGGAACATATCTTTATCTCCGGTCATATGATCAGTACATCCACTATCAAGAACCCATTCCTTTCCTCCAGCCATGTAGCCGCGAAGATTTTCCATAAGACCAAAGTGTCTCATTGCATCATTACGATCATAGTCACTGTCATCATCATCCTCATCATAGGATCCATGTTCAACATCATCTTGTGATTGATCAACTCCTAGAGAGGGTAATTCATTAGATAAATGATCATTTGTATGGTTATCTTTATGAATTATAATAGCTTTGTAAATGATATTGCTAATGATTCCAACATCTCCTTTAGCACTCGTAAGATTAGTAAGCTCAAATAAGTAGTCACCAAATTTGGGATCATTGGAACTTATCTTAATCAAGGCAATAGACTTATGGAGAATTTCATCTAGATTTTTCAAGGAATAACTTGGAAAGCGTTCCTCAAGAAATCTCCATATAGTGTAGGCATAATCAAGAGTAGGCAAACATTCAATCAAGTTTCTAGGCAGGCCTCTGGTGATAAGATTAACAGTTCTAAGGTTGCGGATCATGTCATAGACTCATCAAGGGTAGGATGCAAAGGATCAACATGAGGTGCACAAGGGCTAGAAATGTACTTGTTCAAATGATATTCATTGAAAATCTCAAGCATTTCATTTTTCCACTCATGAAAATATTCTCCATCAAAAATAGGCACTCTATGTCTAAGACTCCCCAAAGTAGACTCATCCATCTTCCTCCAATGGTGTTTAAACCAAAGCAATGGAGACCAAAGCTCTGATACCAATTGAAAGGATCGAGAAGAGGTGTCTAGAGGGGGGCGATTAGACACTAAGTGCTAAAAGTTACAGTTTTTAATTTCTTTAGGTTGAAGGAGAGTTTTGGCACAAGTTTAACAAACACAATACATATCAAGCAAGCATGCAAAGAGTATATGAGCAGCGGAAAGTAAAGCATGCAACTTGCAAGAATGTAAAGGGATGGGATTGGAGTGTGCAAACGCAATTTGGAGACATGGAGATTTTTGAGACGTGGTTCCGATAGGTGGTGCTATCGTACATCCACGTTGATGGAGACTTCAACCCACGAAGGGGAACGGCTGCGCAAGGGTCCACAAAGAAGCAACCTTGTCTATCCCACCATGGCCGTCGCCCATGAAGGACTTGCCTCACTAGGAGTAGATCTTCACGAAGTAGGCGATCTCCTTGCCCATACAAACTTCTTGGTTCAACTCCACAATCTTGTCGAAGGCTCCCAAGTGACACCTGGCCAATCTAGGAGACACCACTCTCCAAGAAGTAACAAATGGTGTGTTGATGATGAACTCCTTGCTCTGGTGCTTCAAATGATAGTCTCCCGAACACTCTACTCTCTCTCAGAGGATATGGATTTGGTGGAAAGAGGATTTGAGTGGAAAGCAACTTGGGAAAGCTAGAGATCAAGATTCATATGGTAAGAATGGAATATCTTGGCCTCAACACAAGTGTAGGTAGTTCTCTCTCAGAAAAGTAGGTTGGAAGTGTAGGTTTGTTCTGATGGCTCACTCTACGAATGAAGAGGTGGTGGAGGGGTATATATAGCCTCCACACAAAATCTAACCGTTACACACAACTTGCCAATCTCGGTGGGACCGAATTGATAAACTCGGTCAGACCGATTCAGCAAATCTAGTGACCATTAGGGTTTTCGGTGGGACCGACTGGATCAACTCGGTGGGACCGATGTGCTAGGGTTAGGGTAAATCCAAAACTCGGTTTGACCGATTACTCAAACTCGATGGGACCGATTTGGGTAATAAGCGAAATAGAGAGTTGGCCAAGCAAACTCGGTGGGGCCGATTGCATATCTCGGTGGGACCGAAAATATTGCAATGGGTAACAGAGAGTTTGCAAGCCCATCTCGGTGAGACCGAGATCCCATCGGTGAGGTCGAACTGATTATGGTTTCTGGCAGTGGCTATGTCAACTAAACTCGGTGGCTCCGGATAGAAAGAATCGGTGGGGCCGAGTTGGATATTTGGTGTGGGACATATTTGGAAGTGAGAAAGTGGTTGAGGGCTTTGGAGCATATCACTAAGCACTTTGAGCAAGCAAGCCATTAAGCGACACCTCATCCCTTCTTAATAGTATTGGCTTTTCCTATAGACTCAATGTGATCTTGGATCACTAAAATAGAAAATGTAGATTCTTGAGCTTGGAGCTTGAGCCAATCCTTTGTCCTTAGCATTTTGAAGGGGTTCCACATCCTCTAGTCCATGCCACTTCATTTTTGAACTTATCTGAAACATACTAGGTAAAAGTGTTAGTCCAACAAGAGATATGTTGACATTAATTACCAAAACCACCTAGGAGCACTTGTGCTTTCACTACTGCAGCATGTAACAGTTGAATCGTTGTTGTCCTAATGATGTAAAAGAGAGCAGGAGCGAGAGAGTGGGATTGTATCAGAATGAACAAGGGGGTTATGCTTGCCTTGCACTTCTAAGATATTATAGCTCTTCATCGATCTCATCGAACTCATCGTTGGAAGCACGTCTATCGAGAGGGGACAAATACCGGCAACAGAGAAGGAAAACACAATCAATGCAATGCACAATATGATGCATGATGATGACATGTCAATATGCTGTGTTTTGAGCTAATGCAACTAAAACCAGAAGGGATTGGGTCATTTTGAACCAAAGGTTCAATCCCAAACTCAAATTATGAATTTAAATAGTGCCTTATCATGTTTGAACTAAACAGCAAGGTTAAGTTACTTAGCATGCATGAAACCAGTACAGATGGATATATTGGATTTTTCTAATCATTTTTCATATATAACTTATTTCATTCCGAGCTATGGTTGAATTTCTATGAATTTTAGAAGTTTTGGACATTTTTTGGAATTTCCTGAAAAAGATTAAATCCAGAAAATGATTAACTGTGTCAGCATTGCGTCAGGGTGACGTCAGGAGGTCAACAGGGCCATCCAGGTCAAACCTGACCAGTGGGGCCCACTGGTCAGTGAATAATGCTGGTTAGTTTCGCTGACAGGTGGGGCCGGGTCACCAGACACGTCAGCAAGTCAATACTGACGTGTGGGGTATGTCAACGTGTGACATGGCCATGTCAAACTAACCTGTGGGGCCCGTGGGGGTTAGTTTAATCCAAATGCAAACAAAACCGGGATTAGTTAGGGCGCGGGGCCCAGCTGTCAGTGGGTGTGGGTTCAATTAGTGGTGCCATTAGCTGCTAATGACACTGCCACGTCGGCACGGCCGGAGTTAAGCCATCGGCGACCTTCCCGCGTGGCGGAGGGCATCGGGATTCCACTACAGGGTCCGGTTTGGCATGCGGGGAGTATCTACAGGGAGCTGGAGGAGTGGCGCATCCAGTGGTGGAGGCGGATAGAGCTGGGGCGACGAGCTTTGCGGTGGTCGGAGCTCGGGAGTGCGCGGGGATGGCATTGCGGTGGGTAAACGAGCAAGGCGAAGAGCTAGCGGGGTGCTACGTGTGGCGGGGAGCAGGTCGGGCACGCCAGGGTGACCGTTTGGTCACCGGAGTTGCGTCGTCGACGAGCTCAGGCGGCAGCGGCTACGGTGGGCAGTGGGGCGGCGTCTACGGCCTGAAATCAAAGGGGAGGAAGGAGGGGAAAGACGCAGGTACTCATGGTGAGGACGAGGAGCAGGTCAGTTGGCTCACGGGAGGCTTGGAGCAGATGGCACGACCGTGGCGATCTCGGCTTCCCGAGGTTAAAGACGACGACGGGGAGAGCGTTCGGGGGCACCGGCATTGCGTGAGTCGTCGAGGAGGCGGAGCTCATGGGCACGTCAGAGAAGTGAGGGGGTGGCTCTCGACACGGTGGCAGCGAACGGCTGCGACGAACTCGCTCGATGGAGCTCAACAGAGAGGGATAGAGGAGGGGATGAGGACGAGGAAGTGAGCGAGAGGGACCAGGGGGTGCGTGGCGACGTCCTCGGCGTCGAGGCAGCTGCGGGAAGCAGGAGGTGGCCAGGCGCATGGGCGTGCACGGTGGGTACACGGCCTCGTGCCCACTGGAACGAGGAAGAAGACGCCCCTGTCCCTGGGCTGGGCCAGGAATAGTGCTGGGCCGCCTGGGCTGGACAGGTGAGCTGCGTAGGTGAGTCCAGGTAAGTCTCTCTCTTTTATTTTCTGTTTTGTATTTATTTTTGTAACTTTGTGGCTTTTTCTAAAAATACTAAAACTAACTCAAAAATCATGAAACTGCTCATGCCCACTGTTTGGAATATTTCCAACAGTAAACATTTTAGTTTATGATTATTTGGACATTTAAATATTTTATAGTATTTAAATGCCCAAATGCAAATAGAGTATGATTTAATCTAGTGACCTTATGCTGTCCTAGAAAATTGTGCACCATTTTTGTTAGAGCTTCTAGACCAAGGCAAAGATGATGAACATTTTAGAAGGGCATTTCAGGTTCATTGAAAAGGATTTTAGTAAACCCTAGTTGGATTAAGGGGGTGCTGGGGGTTTCTGTCATCCCCATTTCAACTTCATTTGAATTTCAAACATGATGACATGAGAAACAAGCAAAGGCAACAGGGGCTGAGATAGGGCTATGACAACTCACCCCCCACTAAACAAGAATCTCATCCCGAGATTCAAGCGTAGGGTAAGATGAAGGGGAACACAAACTAACATAATCTTCACGATCCAGGTTGCACTTCATAAAGGCGTTGATTCAATCACCATCTTTGTCTCGTCGTCTTGCTCTGAGAACTCCAGCCAACATGACAACGAGAGGAAAAGGAAACTCTAGAAGGATCGATCTTCTTGAAGATTGAACAACTCAAAATTAACTCATGGGATGAGACATAACATCTCTCGAACTGAGACGCGAAGCACACGTCTAGAGGGATGGAGTGGAACAAATGACGAGGGTTCACTATGTAGACAACAATTCCACACCTAAGAGGGTGGTGAACGGTTGTCAACGTAGCGAGGATTCGAGTTGCCATGATACCATAACAAGATGCCTTAGAGAAGGATGACCCGTAGAATTATCCCTTAAATGGCAAAAAGAATTACTTTTGATTCAGAGATCAATAAAATTCTCTATACCAGCCTAGGGCAAATCTCGAGGAATCGTTTGAAGGAGTTCGAAAGAATGACATACTCTGACTAGAATGGATGATGTGGACTACCTTGTTGAAGACAACGCAATGGATGATTTTTGCTTATCATCGGAAATGGATGGGACCCATGGTAGGACCACTTTGGAAGATGATCCTGAACAAGAATTACTAAGAAGGCAGCCCATAGTGAAATGGCACAAAGATGGGTGCAAGCTGGGAACAGAATGTAAATGCTGGGAATGTTCCAACCGTCATATCTGCCCAATTTTCAGATCTGGTAAGTAACAGGATTCTTCAGACTCAACATGTCTGCAAAAGAAAGTTCGCAACACAATTCGATGAGATGATGTTGCGAGATTCTCTGGGAATGAACTACGGAAGCAAGCTCCAAAACATGAGCTGGTTCTGCTACACAACTAGGAACGCGCTGTCCAAGACAAGCATGACCACGTAGTAGTTTTACAACAAAACACTACCGAGTTCTGGTTGGGAACCATCGTCGAGGATATCGGAGTCTTGTGCATGTTCTAGAATTAACATAGCAGACTCCTTTTCCTTGAGAAAATCAATCAGTGGCTTGGTGTGCTAGGGAATACATATGGAGTGGAGGTAATTAATCTGCCAAACCATAGAATACTTTCGCACATGCATAACTGACTTGGGATGGTACCAGAGGAAACAAAAACAATCTTTCTCGAACTCACGGCGGCAACTTGCACCAAATGCACATGAATTCGAGGAAGTCACTTGTTCCATCCAAGCAGAAGCTTCATGAACGGACCATGAAGGCATTGCTTACAAAGTTTCCAACACTAGGTTGACGTTCAACATGAATCATGGAGGAGACAAAATGCTGCTGATGGGCTCAACGGCAACTCATCATAATTTTCCATATCACTGGAATTCCACCATTATGTGAACAATGTGATAGTATTGGTCAGACCAAAGGATGTAATGGTGTATGCTCGAGGAACAACCATGGGTAAGACATCATTATGAATATCATTGGTTCTAACTTGATTTGACGATAGCCCACACTCAAATCAAGGTTTGGACAAGATGATAGATTCAAAAACTGATCACGAGGAACAATTGATGAAGATTTCATCTTTGTTCAACACACACACACACACACACACACTCAAGGATACCCCTTAGTGATGAACTAAGTCGAACAAGCTTTCATCTTCTGACTCTCCAAGTTGTTGTTCAGCTTAACCAACTAGTTCAGGGTATCCAACCCAGATTCTTGGAGAAGGGGTGGTTACAAGAAACCAACTTGATAACGAGCTCAACATAGCGGTCAGGTGACAACCTGATAACACTTCCAAGAAGATATTCGGAAAATCACGAATCATCGATATGTTACTAAGCTCGAGAACAATCTTGCTTTTCAGGGCAAGACAATGTGACCAAGAGAGTGATGGAGTGACACAATCCTATCTCATTGATCCAGGAGTGCACCAGGGAAAATGGACTAGGTAGCACGATCAATCTTAGAATGATGGTTCAGTATCCAACGCGCTAAGAGTGAGAGTATTTTCCATTAACTACCAAGCAACGAGGTTGCTAGGAGTATTGATTTCACACATCACAATTCACTTATCGGTATTCCGTTTACAATAACATGGAGACCGAGGAATGAACGATGATGGCAAGAAGTATCACTGTACCAAGAGTTCATAGGAGGTGGTGCAATTCTCATGACATTCTTGACATAAAGGGGGTAATACTCCATGGTAGAACAGAGCAAAAGCTGGATTGGCATTTTGATCCATGGAATACAACTACATTGACCCAATCCTCGAAGTGGGCAAGGTACTGGAGTTTCTTTCTCCTAGTCATTCCAGAATAGAATGGCTTGACAGACCACAAGAATATGAGGTATCGATGAGCATGAATGCATGACATGCTCTTGACTATCAAATGATAGACGGAGATCAGGATACAACTAAAGAGAGGGACAACTCAAAGGAACATATATATTTCTGAGTTGTGGATGCATAGATTAGTATGTCGAGCAAAGCTCAACATTTCTTCCGGATAACCCATGCAGAAAGGTAGAACTGGCAGATTCACAAACACAAATGGAGAACTCATTAGGAGCACTCTTGTTGTGATCTTTAGGTTCAAAAGAACTTCCGCCAAGGATGGTTCATGGTATTAGGAAGAATGATATACCATGGACCTTGAAAACTATCACAAGGTTACTAATATCCTGGAGGAACTAGCAAACACTATCAACATGAAGTAAGTAGGGTGAATCTCGGGTTCAAGAACCCAGGAATAGAATGCCTACTAACTAAGTGGCATCACGGGATACTTTCGAGAATGGCGGCCAGAATCATCGCACTGGGAACAAAAGCATTGCTAGATTACTGGGTGATTTTCCAAGATGCCTAGGGTCATAATACTAGCTCCATCTTATATGTCGAGGCAGTAGAGTACCACAATAGACCGTTTAGTGTGCTTAATCTGGCCCAAAAGGACATCAGGAACGGGAGGAAGGGATTTGCAAAAGCATCGGATTTCTCGAAACCTGGGATTACTCAGACAGCATAACGGTTGTAAATACTCAAAAGATTTGATACATCCTGCAAAATAGTGGCATGACCACTCATCATCACAATATCAAGGTTCTGAGGCCAGCTATGAACATACGGAGGTAGAAGAAACTGAACTGAGACTTGAATTCATCAATCCTATATGTCTATGGATTAGTAACACGTGATCCTGATAGAAAGATGAGAAGCCTAGTTCTTAATCCCATAGAAAAGAAGAGGTTGACTCAGATCAGAAGGGCATAAGGTAAAGGAGTAAAAAGAGCCTTACGTTCCCTTCCACAATCAATTCCCTTACATAACTAAAGCATTTCTAGACACGACTTCGACCAGTTTGGCTTGGTAATCCTACAGGCAGTCAGGCTCTGATACCAGAGCTGTCAGGACCCCGATCCTAATTCACATCGATCTAGCATGTAACACATCATATCACTTTGCGACATCACGCACGGTATTCCCACGGGTGCCACCTTACCTCGCCTGGGACCGTTTGCGCCTTTTGGCTCACGTATATGATAGTGTCGCTAGCATCCATATGACAGAGAACCCGGGCCGACATGACTAGTCATAAACCCAAAGTGGCACTAACTTGCAGGGACAGGCATACATGACCCAGCAACGAACGTGTCGGTCATCAACGAGTGAACCCGGGCTATAGCAGTTGGGCTAATAGGACTCTGGTAACCCGGGCTGTAGCAGGCTAGCAATACTCTAGAAGTCACCGCGTGACATTTCAATAAAGGTACAGACACAATAACGAAGTGGGACACATGTCGACCAGTCTAGGTGTTCCGGAGCAGTAGTAACTGGGCTAGCAGGACTCCAGTAAACCAGGCTATAGCAGACTACCATGGCTCAGTGGAAGCACTAGACTACATTTACCCATAAGAGAGGCTACCAAGGATAGACTACTATGTTGTCGGATCCCACACATACCAAGCATTTCAATCATACACACAATATGCTCGATATGTGTAAATACAACATGGCATCACAACAAAACTCTATGACTCAAAGTATTTATTTATTAGGCTTCGAGGAACCAAGTATTACAAACATGGGTCTCTTGACCCAACATACAGAGCATACAAGCAACAAGCACAAGCGGAAGCTTAACTTGTCTGAGTACATACAACTACAAATGAAAAGGCTAAGAAGCCTGACTATCTACAAGACCTTGCCGAGGGCACAAGATCATAGCTGAGGTAACAAGCTAAACGTCGAAGTCCATGCGGAACTACTAGCGAGACTGAAGTCTCTCTGCAAAAACATAAATTAAGAAAACGTGAGTACAAATGTAGCCAGCAAGACTTACATCAGAACTATCTACATATGCATCAGTATCAACAAGGGGGTGGTGGAGTTTAACTACATCAAGCCTGCTTTGACTCGGTGGCTTTCCTATACTATGACTGCAAGTAGCTCTTTTGAGGTGGCGCACATGAGTCCACATATTCACCAATCAATACACCGCTATGGATCCACTCCCATATCCCTACGACAACGCCATCCATAGCACTCACGCTTATCTTGCGCATTTTAGAGTATCCACTTTCACTTGTCTATGAACTATACAGGAAACCCAGAGGTCCTTTACCGCGGACGCGGCTATTCGAATAAATCATTTATAATCCTGCAGGGGTGTACTTCTTCACACACGCTCTTGCCACTTACCACCATGTACACATCATGTATCTTGGCAACCTTCAAGCGAAAGCCCGGCGAGGGAGTCAGACACGACCTGACTAACTACACAAGTCTCTAGTCCAGGTTTATCGCCTATTCGGGTTCCATCCGCAAGGAGATCCGGTCGGGGTTTCGCTCACAACCCCAAACGATGTGTGTAGGGTTCCCGAGACACCAAACTGGCACCCGGTACACCGTGCCATGCTGTATCTACCGCATCATGGCCCACCCCTAGAGTCAGCCCTACGCACGACCTCCAACACATATCCTACAAACACCAGAAACTAGTTGCAACTCCTGGACAGAGATCAAGGTGGTTAATAAGTCGAGAGGGTCCATTGGATTCGGGCCCAATGCATGGTAGTAGGTGTTCATGGATCACAAACACAGAACTCAGTTCCTAATGACGGCTTCAATGAAACAAACCACCATGTACTCCTACATGGCCTCTCATCGATACCTTTACCAAATCATGTTCACACACTTAGCTCTCAACAGTAGGACATGTTCACACATCTCCAATTCATCCTCGATGAATCAGACCTGACTCAACTCTAAGCAATAGTAGGCATGACAAACAAGCATGAATGAGTAGGCACATCAGGGCTCAAACAACTCCTACTCATGCTAGTGGGTTTCATCTATTTACTGTGGCAATGACAGGTCATGCAGAGGAAAAGGGGTTCAACTACCACAGCATGTAACAATTGAATTGTTGTTGTCCTAATGCAGTAAAAGAGAGCAGGAGCGAGAGAGTGGGATTGTATCAGAATGAACAAGGGGTTATGCTTGCCCGGCACTTCTGAAGATATTATAGCTCTTCATCGGTGTCATCGAACTCATCGTCGGAAGCACGTCTATCGAGAGGGGACAAATACCAGCGACAGAGAAGGAAAACACAATCAATGCAATGCACAATATGATTCATGATCATGACATGTCAATATGCTGTGTTTTGAGCTAATGCAACTAAAACCAGAAGGGTTTGGGTCATTTTGAACCAGAGGTTCAATCCCAAACTCAAATTATGAATTTAAATAGTGCATTATCATGTTTGAACTAAACATCAAGGTTAAGTTGCTTAAACATGCATGAAACCAGTACCGATGGATAGATTGGATTTTTCTAATCATTTTTCATATATAACTTATTTTATTCATAGCTATGGTTGAATTTCTATGAATTTTAGAAGTTTTGGACATTTTCTAGAATTTCCTGAAAAAGAGTAAATCCAGAAAATGATTAACTGCGTCAGCATTGCGTCAGGGTGACGTCAGGAGGTCAACAGGGTCGTCCAGGAAAAACCTGACTAGTGGGGCCCACTGGTCAGTGACACAGTGCTGGTTATTGTCGCTGACAGGTGGGGTCGGGTCAACAGACACGTCAGCAAGTCAATACTGACGTGTGGGGTAGGTCAACGTGTGATGTGGCTAGGTCAAACTGACCTGTGGGGCCCGTGGGGGTTAGTTTAATCTAAACGCAAACAAAATCCGGGTTAGTTAGGGCGTGGGGCCCAGCTGTGAGTGGGTGTGGGTTCAATTAGTGGCGCCATTAGCTGCTAATGACGCTGCCACGTCGGTACGGCTAGAGTTAAGCCACCGGTGACCTTCCCGCGCGGCGGAGGGCATCAGGATTCTTCTACAGGGTCCGGTTTGGCGCGCGGGGAGAATCTACGAGGAGCTGGAGGAGTGGCGCATCCAGTGGTGGAGGCGGATGGAGCTGGGGTGGCCTGCAGAGGCACCGACGACGAGCTCTGTGGCGGCTGGAGCTCGGGAGCGTGCGGGGATGGCGTTGCGGTGGGTAAACGAGCGAGGCGAAGAGCTAGCAGGGCGCTACGCGTTGCGGGGAGCAGGTTGGGCACGCCAGGGTGACCGTTTGGTCACTAGAGTTGCGTCATCGACAAGCTCAGGCGGCAGCGGCTATGGTCGGTAGTGCGGTGGCGTCTATGGCTCGAAATCAAAGGGGAGCAAGGAGGGGAAAGACGCAGGTGCTCACGGTGAGGACGAGGAGCAGGCCATTGGGCTCGGGGGAGGCTCAGAGCAGATGACACAGCCGTGGCAATCTCGGCTTCCCGAGGTTAAAGACGGCGACGGGTAGAGCGTTCGGGGGTGTCCGGCGTTGCGTGAGTCGTCGAGGAGGCGTAGATGACGGAGGCGGAGCTCATGGGCACATCAGAGGGGTGAGGGGGTGGCTCTGGGCACAGTGGCAGCGAATGGTGGCGACGAACTCGCTCGGTGGAGCTCACCAGAGAGGGATAGAGGAGGGGATGGGGACAAGGGAGTGAGCGAGAGGGACCAGGGGGTGCATGGCAACGTCTTGGGTGTCAAGGCAGCTGCGGGAAGTAGGAGGTAGCTAGGAGCGTGGGCGCGCACCGCGGGCACATGCCCTCATGCCCACTGGCACGAGGAAGAAGACGCCCCTGTCCCTGGGTTGGGCCAAGAACAGTGCTGAGCCGCTTGTGCTGGACAGGTGGGTTGCGCAGGTGAGGCCAGGTAAGTCTCTCTCTCTCTCTTATTTTCTGTTTTCTATTTCTTTCTGTAACTTTGTGGCTTTTATAAAAATACTAAAACTAACTCAAAAATCATGAAACTGCTCATGCCCACTGTTTGGAATATTTCCAACAGTAAACATTTTAGTTTATGATTATTTGGACATTTATTTTATAATATTTAAATGACCAAATGCAAATAGAGTATGGTTTAATCCAGTGACCTTATGCTATCCTAGAAAATTGTGCACCATTTTTGTCAGAGGTTCTAGACCAAGGCAAAGATGATGAACATTTTAGAAGGGCATTTCAGGTTCATTGAAAAGGATTTTAGTAAACCCTAGTTGGATTAAGAGGGTGCTGGGGGTTTCTATCATCCCCATTTCAACTTCATTTGAATTTTAAACATGATGACATGAGAAACAAGCAAAGGCAGCAGGGGCTGAGCTAGGGCAGTGATAGATTTAGACGTCGTTGGTGACCAACAATGGGTTCAGCATCAGGTTCCATATTAAACTTGTGCCGACAGAGAGTGGGACTAATGCCCTTAAGATAATCAAGAGTATATCCAATAGCAGTCGGTGCTTCTTCAGTATTTTCAAGAATCTTTCTTCTTCATGTTCTAAAAGGTTAGCACTAATAATAACATGATATATCTTTTTCTCATCAAGATAAGCATATTTCAAAGTGTTTGGCAATTGTTTTAATTCAAACATTGGATCACCTTTAGGTGGAGGAGGACGTCCTAGAGTTTCAATAGGCAAATTGTTTTTAAGTAGAGGTCTTTGTTCAAAGAAAATTTTATCTTTCTTATTTCTTTCATGCGTATGCATATCATTCTCATGGTCTAGCAAATATTGTTCTAAAGGATCAGTAGGAGGCATGGCAATAGAAGCAAGACCAATTGTTTCATCCTTACTAGGAATTTTTTTTCTTATGATGCTTTCTACTAAACTTAGAAAAATTAAACTCATGAGACTCATCACCAAAAGTAACATCGACAGTTTGCTTCTCACAATCTATTTTAGCATTAACGGTGTTCAAAAGGGTCTGCCAAAAATAATGGGACAAAAGTCATCTTGTGGGGGACCAATAACTAGAAAATCGGTAGGGTATTTTATTTTCCCACACAAGACTTCAACATCTCTAACAATCCCAAGTGGTGTGATGGTGTCTCTATTAGCAAGTTTAATAGTAACATCTATGTCTTCTATTTTAGTAGGTGCTATATCATTCATAATTTCTTGATATAAGGTAAAAGGAATAGCACTCACACTAGCACCTAAGTCAGATAAACCATGATAACAGTGATGTCCTATTTTGACTGAGACAATAGGCATGCCAACAACAGGTCTATGTTTATCTTTCTCATATGGTTTAACAATTCTAGCAGCTTCATTACAGAAGTAAATAACATGCCCATCTATGTTTTGTACCAAGAGATCTTTAACCATAGGAACGCTAGGTTCTACTTTGATTTATTCAGCAGGTTTAGGTGCTCTAATATAGCTTTTGTTGACCACGGTTGAAACCTTAGCATGTTCCTTTATCCTAATAGGGAAAGGTGGGGTTTCAATATAAGCAGTAAGAGCAACTGGATCAACATTATAAATGATAGTATCATCTTTAGCTATTACCGTTCTTTAATTCCTTCTTTAATAGGTGGGTGATATTTAAACTACTTCTCCTTAGGGAGATCAACATGAGTAGCAAAAGATTCACAAAAAGAGGCTACTATCTCAGAGTCAAGTCCATATTTAGTGCTAAACTTTTGAAAAGCATCGATATTCATAAAAGATTTAACACAACCATACTTAAGCTTAATACCCTACTCTTTACCTTCGTCGAGTTCCCAATCTTCAAAGTTGCATTTAATTCTCTCTAAAAGATCCCACCTGAATTCAATAGTCTTCTTCATAAAGGAACCGGTACAAGAAGTATCGAGCATGGATTGATCATCACGAGAAAGCTGAGCATAAAAATTCTGAACAATAATTTCTCTTGAGAGCTCATGATTGGGGCATGAATATAGCATTGACTTAAGCCTCCCCCAAGCCAGAGCGATACTTTCTCCTTCACGAGGTCAATAATTATATATATAATTCTGATCACGATTAACTAGATGCATAGGATAAATTTTTTGGTGAAATTCCAATTTGAATCTACTCCAATTCCAAGATCCAATATCATCGCATAGCCTATACCATGCCAATGCTTTCCCCTTCATAGATAAAGGGAAAACCTTCTTCTTAGCTTCATCTCCGGGTAAACCTGTATATCATGATGTTCGGTTCCATCCCCTGCATAAGGATTAGCTAGCATTTGTTCTATCATACCCGAAGGAATTTCATAACCAATATTTTTAGTAGGTGCAGTAGGTTGAGGGGCTACTAATTGTGGTTCCGGTCGAGGTGAAGATACCCCGAACAAACCCCTCAAAGGATTGTTCTACATAGTAACAAGTGATAATAAATTTCAGCACGAGTAATAATTTTTCCTTGCCGATTTCCACTTACCAAGAGCGCTTCACTCCGTGGCAACAACGCCAGAAAGAGCCTTGATGACCCACAAGTATAGGGGATCAATCGTAGTTCTTTCGATAAGTAAGAGTGTCGAACCCAACGAGGAGCAGAAGGAAATGACCAGTGGTTTTTAGCAAGGTATTCTCTGCAAGCACTGAAATTATAAGTAACGAGTAGTTTGATAGCAAGATAATTTGTACCGAGCAAGTAACAGTAATGACAAATAATATGCAGCAAGGTAGCCCAATCCTTTTGTGGCAAAGGAAAGGCCAAAATGGTCTCTTATGATAAGCAAAGCATTCTTGAGGGTACACGGGAATTTCATCTAGTCACTTTCATCATGTTGGTTTGATACGTGTTCGCTACTTTGATAATTTGATATGTGGGTGGACCAGTGCTTAGGTACTGTTCTTACTTGAACTGACCTCCTACTTATGATTAAGCCCCTCACAAGCATCCACAACTACGATAAAAGTATTAAGATAAAATCTAACCATAGCATTAAACTTTTGGATCCAAATTAGTCCCTTACGAAGTAGCGCACAAACTAGGGTTTAAGCTTTTGTCACTTGCGCAACCCATCATCTAATAACTACTCCAAAATGCATTCCCTTAGGCCCTAATAAGGTGAAGTGCCATGTAGTCGATGTTCACATGACACCACTAGGGAATCACAACATACATACCATCAAAATATCGAACACATATCAAGTTCACATGATTACTTGCAACAAGATATCTCCCATGACCTCAAGAACAAAAATAACTACTCACAAATGATAATCATGCTTAATATTAGAGGGGTATCAATTTGGAATGTTATACATAGGACATCATATTGCATATCATATTTTATTGCATTTTGTTTTGCGATCCTCGAAATTCTAAGCAACTCAAGGACCCACAGAGAGAGTTGGGGATTTTCACTGTTTCATATTTAAATTTTCTCAAATATCGAAAACAAGGATCATTTTTTGTTATAATTATTTTTCTCTCCGAAAATATTTCATATTAAAATATATGAGAGGGGATAATATGACTTCTCCAAAGTAATTAAAATATTGGAGGAAAAATGTTAAAATCAAATAAATTATTTTATTTGGATTTTACCGCTATTTTAATTGAATTAGAAAAATATGCATTTTCCAGAATTGCATTTTTAGGCCAAGAAAGTGTTCACTTTGTTCTAAATATTCTATTTAGATGGTGAAAATTTGTTTTGGTTTTTTTAAATTTTTATTTTATTTTTTAGGACTTTTCGGCCATATCTGTTTAAAAAAAAGTCGCACCAACCTAACGGGTCGTAACCGACCCGGACTCCAGCCGGGGGTAGGCTTTATAAGCCAGCCACCCCGTGCCCCGCAGCCCACCCCCGCCCGCAGCCCACCCGACCGCCCAAACCTAGTCGCCACCCCGCCCGCGCCGCCGCAGCCGCCGTGCCGTCTCGTCACCGACCGCCGCCGCCGTCGCCGGAGTTTCGCCGGAGTTGCCGTGGTTTTTTTCGGTTTTTAGGTAAACCCTATATATAGATCTAGATCCGGTTTTTTAGTTTCCCCGGTTTATTTTATTAGATTGGTTTTTTGTCGGTATATTTATTTAGCAAATGTTCGTCCGTACGCTCATTTTAACGAACGTTGTTCGTCAGTTAGGTTCAGGCAGCGAACGTTCATTTGTTAGTCTTTTCTTTTTTTCCGCCCAGGGACCTATCCGCGATTATTTTTATCGCAGATTAGCCCCTGATCTTCAAACGCTCGCCGTTTCTTAACCATTTGTTCAAATGCAGTGAAACCAACGCCAAAATCTTCATCTCGAAACCCTCTTTCGGTTTAATCAAGTTGAACAAGGTTTTGAAAATTTTAAAATTGGGTTTCAAGCAGATTTGTTTTTGAAGTTCTTTTGACCGTAGTTTTAGTTCCGTAGCTCCGATTCGATTGTTTCTTTTTGCAGATCGAATCTCTTTAGTTGAGTTTTCAGATTCGATATTCTTATTCAATATGTACTCATGCATCTATGCTTGAGTGCTTATGTACGCTATTGTTTGTTTGCGCTAGAATTCCCGGAGTCCGCAACGTGCTAATACGAGTCACTAGGTTTTGCGGATCATCAGCAAGGCAAGTAACACTTTGATCATATTCCTTTTATGCAGTTTTTATGCATTAGTTTCAACCCTCAAACATTGCATGAGTAGGACCTCTTAACTTGTGGGTTTGGGAAGTAGACGATGAGGTAGAACCTATTACCCTTTTTATTATCAAACACTGGGAGTTACTTTTACGTTATGCTACCTATTGCCATGTTATGCTCGTAGACTTGGATTGGGTTTGAGAGTATCCATGACAGATGTGAGATTTTAATTAATGGTTTACTTATGGTGGCTACATAAACACACATCTAGGTGGATTGGTTGAGGGCACCTGGGGATATAGCAGTGCTGTCCTTTTTGGTTCGCCACCCAGGCTCAAAGGGATCATAAGATTATTCACGCTAGAAACTTCCGTGTGCAGCCACAAGCTATTATGGGCTCTACCATAGTTGAGTAAGTTGTGGGAAACCTTTCCATGATGGGCTAGCAGATGCAGGGGATTGTAGGAGTACCGGCCTATCTATCGGTTAAGGGGACCTCTTTGGAAAGACTGTGTCTCCGTCATCCGTTTCTCAAACATCTTGCAGTGCGAGAATACAACGGAGGAGATCGAGTCTTGTGGGGAAAAGTGCACAAACCTCTGCAGAGTCTACAAACTAATCATGGTTAGCCGTGTCCCTGGTTATGGACATCTTGAGTATCTGGTTCTTGAATTATCATGTGGATCTCATCACTCTTAATTAATTTGCTGGGATGTTAATAACTATAATTGGGATTGAGATGGGGTTACCATTCTCTATGTTTTTTAACCAACTTGATAGTTAAATAAAATATATTCCTTTGTTGTAGGAAAAAATTGGCTTTTCGCAAAAACATTATAACCATAGAGCCTCCACCAGCCATATATGCATGTAGTGATAGCATTTACTTGTTCATTGCTCTACTGTGCTATCTTGCCAGCATATTCCATGTGCTGACCCGTTTAGAGCTGCAATATATCATGTTGCATACTTTTCAGACGAAGAGTAAGGTGCGTTAGGTCATTTGTCGTGCACTCAACTATGCCGTTGGAGTTGATGGACTCACTTTATCTTCCAAGCCTTCCGCTATTATCTTACTTAGATGGCCTTAAGCCATATTTATTGTAATAAGTTCTCTTTTGATACATTCGATGTAATAAGTGTGTGATTCCTACTCTGTTAAATCCTTCAAGTACTGCGTGTGTCAGCATTACTGATCCAGGGATGACACTTATGCACAGAGATTTGACCGTTTGAGGTCGGATCGCTACAAGATGGTAGCAGAGCACACGTTGAATGTAGGACACGACCACTAAGATGAGCCATATGTCACTCTTCTCTACTCATTCTGACTCCTCTTCATTTTCTACTATTTAGGATGGAGGACACGAGGAATAAGTTTACATAGCCGGATGAAGACACACCTTTTGGACGACACTTGAAGGAGGTCACTAGGTACCTGAACATTGGAATACCAAGCTTCACCATGACCTACACCGCCACACTACCAGAAGAGGAGCGTTGGACGATTCGAGTTCAAGTTCCAGGAAGGACATTCACACCAGTAACAGAGCCCATAGAGTTTTCCTTTGATGCACCAACCTGGAGTCTAGGCAAGAGCATGGCAGCCCACATTGCTATGGGACGCATCGACGAAGTTTATCACAAGGAGCTTAAGGACACTATCTACCAGATATGTGGGCGCTGAGATGAGCAATGGGAGATGATCAGCACCAGGAAGGACAGTTCCATTGCAGCCTTCATCCAGGAGTTAAATCATCACATTCGTCGCCAGGAGAACCAGATGTGCGCAAGCATGATAGATCTAAAGAAGTTGATGACTAGGAACATGGAGCTGAAAGAGGAACTCAAGTCTACACGCGACGGATATGAGTAGGAAATCATCATACTAGTGGAGAAGAATGATGACTTGACAAGGAAGCTAGGAGTATTCATGGGAGACCCTGCGCCAGGAGGAGATGATGACCACCCCTAGGACTACATCATCATCGACGACACCGACTCCGACCCCAATGATGATGATTATGAAGACAAAGCTAGAGCAGATATCATGGAGTCTTCTACTGATCAAAATTTCTAGTAGACCACCATAGTATTAGTAGTATTCCCCCATGTATATATTAGTAGTCCGAGCACGGCAACGATAGTTAGATCGATTGTATGCCCTTGCTTGATATAGTTTTGGAGTGATATTGATTGTGTTTGTCTCATGTGCATATGGGTAGTGCTTTCTCATTAGACCTCATTCTATTCTAATGTCTCCCCTCTAAACCCATCAGATGCCTCCGAGACGTGTCCCCGGATTTGCCTTCCCACCGGAGCTCACTCAGTTGATCCAGCAGCAGAATACACTGATGCAGTTGCTAGTTCAGAATCAGGGCAACAACAACAACAATAACAACAACCCACCGCCACCACCTCCAGTTGAAAACTTAGCCCGTTTTCTGAGGTTACAACCACCGGTGTTTTCCAGTAGCACCGAGCCCATAGTTGTGGATGACTGGCTACGCATGATTGGAAGGGATTTAACCACTGCCGGTTGCACAGATGCTGAGAAGGTGTGTTTTGCCACACACCAATTGGATGGACCCGCAGCCGCATGGTGGGAGAATTACACAGCCACTTTCCCCATAGCCAATATTACTTGGGAGCAGTTTCAGCAAGCATTCTGCACTGCTCATGTCTCAACTGGTGCTATGAGCATGAAGAAGTGTGAGTTTTGCAACTTACGCTAGGGCAACCGTACTATAGGGTGGTACGTGGAGGAGTTTAGCAAGCTAGCCCATTATGCCCTAGATGATGTGGCCACCGATGCCGCGAAACAGGAGAAGTTTATGGAAGGGCTGAATGATGAGATGCGTGTGCAGTTGATGGTGGCAACATTCAACAACTACCAGGAGATCGTAGATAAAGCTCTTATGATTGAAGGGAACCAACAATAGATTGAGAGCCGCAAAAGGAAGTATGGACAAGGGAAGTACAATTCAGGAGCTCAGCAGAAACCCCGTTTCACCCCGAACCCGGGAGGATTTACCCATAACCATGGAGGCCATAAGCACAATGGAGGAATTTCGCATAACCAGCAATGGAAATGGGAGTGGAGCAAGTAGTCAGAACCGCTCTAACCCAAGCACACCCACCAAGAAGGACCAAAGCCACGTTACTTGTTTCAAGTGCGGGAAGACTGGGCACTATGCCAATGAGTGCCCTGAACTCAAGAATGGAAATGGCAATGGAAGCTCCGGAAAGAAGCCCAGGCCTTTCAACAAGGGACAAGTGAACCACGTGCACGTGGAGGAGGTTGAGGAGTAGCCAGATGCAATTGTTGGTAAGTTTTTGGTTAAGTCATTTACCGCAATAGTTCTTTTTGATACTGGTGCATTGCATTCATACATATCAAGGGGATTCATGCATAAGTAGAAGTTTCCGACCAAAGTTCTTAAGACACCTATGTTAGTAAGCTCACCCGGACCAGAGTATATGGCAAGCAGTAGATGTTTTCAGATGCCATTGACCATAGATAGACATGATTTTCCCTCAGACTTGATAATTTTGGAATCCCAAGGATTGGATGTGATACTCGGTATGGATTTCCTATCAAAGTATGGAGGAAACATTGATTGCGCCAGTAGGTCAATTCTACTCACCACCCCGGAGCGAAGAAGGATTAAGTATGTATCCAGGCATACCCCTAAGAGTACTCACGTAAATTCCCTCACAGGAGTTGTTCAGGAAAAAGTGCCTGTAGTGAAGGATTACCCGAATGTATTTCCAGAGGAACTACTAGGCATGCTCCCGGATCGAGACATTGAGTTTTTGATAGAGTTATTGCCAGGCACCGGACCAATATCAAAGAGACCATACGGGATGCCCGCAAATGATCTGGAGGAGATTAAGAAATAGATTAAGGAGTTATTGGAGAAAGGTTACATTCGACGAAGTTTGTCACCCTGGGGAGCCCCGATGCTCTTGGTCGAGAAGAGGATAAATATCTGAGTATGGTTGTTGATTATTGTGCATTGAATGAAGTGACGATCAAGAACAAGTACCCACTGTCGATGATCAATGATTTGTTTGACCAGCTGCAAGGAGCTAAAGTCTTTTCCAAGATCGATCTTTGATCAAGATACCACCAGCTGAAGATTCGAGAACAGGATATACCTAGGACAACTTTCACCACAAGGTACGGGTTGTATGAGTACACGGTTATGTCATTCGGATTGACTAATGCCCCTTCCTATTTCATGAGTATGATGAACAAGGTGTTCATGGAGTTCTTGGATAAATTTATCATGGTGTTCATTGATGACATTTTGGTGTACTCAAAGAATGAAGAGGAGCATAAGGAGCATTTGCGTTTGGTTCTCGAGAAGCTCAGGGAACATTAGTTATACGCCAAGTTCAGCAACTGTGAGTTTTAGTTGAAGGAAGTTGGATTCCATGGACATGTTATATCAGGAGAAGGTATAGCAGTAGACCCTACTAAGGTTCAGTAAGTCACTGGGTGGTTGGCACCCACCTCAGTTGGAGAGATCCATGGTTTTCTAGGACTCGTGGGATATTATCGGAGATTCATTGAGAATTTCTTTAAGACCACAAAGCCCATGACAGAGCTGTTGAAGAAGGACACGAAGTTTAAATGGACGGATGAATGTGAGGCAAGTTTTCAGGAGTTGAAGAAACGTTTGACTACAACCCCTGTGCTGATTCTGCCAGATATACGCAAGGATTTCCAAGTGTATTGCGACGCGTCTCGCTTAGGACTCGGAAGTGTACTTATGCAAGACGGAAGAGTTCTTTCGTATGCCTCACGACAGCTTCGACCGCATGAATTGAATTATGCCACGCATGATTTGGAGTTAGCAGCCGTAGTGCATGCACTCAAAACCTGAAGACATTTTCTTATTGGAAACCATTGTGATGTGTACACGGATCATAAGAGTTTGAAGTACATTTTCACACAGAAGGAGTTGAATCTCAGGCAAAGGAGATGGTTGGAGCTCATAAAGGATTACGATATGAAGTTGCACTATCATCCAGGCAACGCCAATGTCGTAGCAGACACTTTTAGCCGGAAGAGTTACGCCAATACCCTCATAAGTGTAGGATTACCACATGAGTTAGCTGAAGATCTCAGGGAGCTACGTTTGGAGATAGTCCCTAGAGGTTTTGTTGCAGCATTGGAAGTTTAGTCGACATTATTGGGAAAAATTTGAGAAGCTCAGAAGGATGATAAGGAAATTGCTGAGATAAAGGAGAAGATGAGCAAAGGAAAGGCCAAAGGATATCGTGAGGATGAGCACAACACCTTGTGGTTTGAGGACCGTGTTTATGTGCCCAATAATGCAGAGATTAGGAAGTTGATACTTCAGGAAGCTCACGACTCGCCATACTCGATACACCCCGGAAACACCAAGATGTATTTGGATTCGAAGGAGCGTTTCTGGTGGATGGGTATGAAGAAGGACATTGTCGAGTATGTTGCCGTATGTGATGTATGTCAGAGAGTGAAGGCAGAACATCAGAAGCCAGCGGGATTACTGCAGCCTATGCCGATACCCGAATGGAACTGGGATAAGCTTGGCATGGATTTTATCACCAGATTACCCAGGACCCGATCAGGATACGATTCTATTTGGGTAGTAGTGGATCGCTTGACCAAAGTGGCTCAATTTATCCCAGTAAAACCCACCTATACCAGTGTGAAGTTGGCCAAGATATACATGACCAGGATCGTATGTCTGCATGGAGTTCCAAGGATTATTGTATCAGATAGAGAAACACATTTAATTCAAAGTTTTGGCACCAGCTGCACCAGACTCTGGGCACCAGGCTAGAGTTTAGTACAACTTTTCATCCGCAGGCAGATGGACACACCGAGAGAGTCAATCAGATTCTAGAAGACATGTTGAGAGCTTGTGCGCTTGATTATGGTTCTAGTTGGGATGATAATTTGCCCTACGCAGAGTTCTCTTACAACAACAATTATCAAGCTAGTCTAAAGATGGCACCCTTCAAAGCTTTGTATGGAAGAAGGTGCAGGACGCAGTTGATGTGGGATGAAGTTGGAGACCACCAGTTGTTTGGACCAGATTTGATCAAAGATTCACAAGAGAAGGTTAAATTGATTCGAGACAGACTGAAGGTAGCTCAGTCCAGGCAGAAAAGTTATGCAGACTCAAAACGCAAGGAGGTAGTCTACGAAATCGGAGACCGAGCATATCTTCGTGTGTCACCCCTGTGAGGAGTTAAACATTTTGGAGTTAAGGGAAAGCTAGCCCCAAGATTCGTAGAACCATACCAAGTTTTGGAACATATGGGAGATGTTGCCTACAAGTTGGAGTTACCCGAAGGACTGTCGGTTGTTCATGATGTGTTTCACGTTTCCCAGTTGAAGAAGTGTCATGCAGAGATGGCCGATATTCCTCTGAGAGATACAGTGCCCCTGGAAGCAATTCAGTTGGAAAGTGATCTGACCTATGAGGAGAAACCTGTCAAGATTCTCGAGTTTGCCAGCCGAGTTACACGTATTAAGGTTATCAAGTTTTGCAAAGTTCAGTGGAGCCACCATACCGAGGATGAAGCCAGCTGGGAACGAGAGGATGATCTACAGAAAGACCACCCACACCTATTTTCTAGCCAACCCGAATCTCGAGGACGAGATTCATCTTAACGGGGGTAGGTTTGTACCATCCCAAATTTTCAATTTGGAATGTTATACATAGGACATCATATTGCATATCATATTTTATTGCATTTTGTTTTGCGATCCTCGAAATTCTAAGCAACTCAAGGACCCACGGAGAGAGTTGGGTATTTTCACTGTTTCATATTTGAATTTTCTCAAATATCGAAAACAAGGATCATTTTTGGTTTTAATTATTTTTCTCTTCGAAAATATTTCATATTAAAATATATGACAGGGGATAATATGACTTCTCCAAAGTAATTGAAATATTGGAGGAAAATGTTGAGATCCATGGATGACACTTTATCTTCCAAGCCTTCCTCTGTTATCTTACTTAGATGGCCTTAAGCCATATTTATTGTAATAAGTTCTCTTTTGAGACATTCGATGTAATAAGTGTGTGATTGCTACTCTATTATAAATCCTTCAAGTATTGTGTGTGTGTCAGCATTACCGATCCAGGGATAACACTTATGCACAAATATGTGACCGTTTGAGGTCGGCTCGCTACTCAAATAAACCATATAGTAATCGACTACAAGATATAATCAACACTACTAGTAACCCACAAGTACCAATCTAAGGTTCCGGTACAAAGATTGAACACAAGAGATGAACTAGGGTTTGAGAGGAGATGGTGTTGTTGAAGTGGTTGATGGAGATTGCCCTCCCCAAGATAGGACAGTTGTTGGTGATGGTGATGACGATGATTTGCCCCTCTGGGAGGGAAGTTCCCCTTGCAGAATCGCTCTGCCGGAGGGCAAAAGTGCTCCTGCCCAAGTTCTGCCTTGAGACGGTGGCGCTTTGTCCCAAAAGTCCTCTCCTTATTTTTCTAGGTAAAAATGACTTATATACCAAAAGAAGGGCACCGGAAAGTGGGCCGAGGAGGGCACAACCCAACAGGGCGTGCCTGGGCTCCTTGGTGCGCCCAGGTGGGTTGTGCCCACCTGGTGGGCCCCCTCTGGTAGTTATTTGCTCCAATAATTCTTAATTATTACATAAAAATTCTTCGTGAAGTTTCAGCTCATTTGGAGTTGTGCAGAATAGGTGGCCTGGCGTAGCTTTTTCTGGTCTAGAATTCCAGCTGCCGTTATTCTCCCTCTTTGTGTGAACCTTGCATATTACGAGAGAAAAGGCATTAGAGTCACTCCATAAAGCATTATTATGGATAAAAATGTCATAAATAACAATAGGAAAACATGATGCAAAATGGACGTATTACTGACCTCGCGCCCCTCCTCCCTCTCCCCGTGTGTCTGCGCTCCCTCTAGCTTGCCTCGCTGTCAAAGTCGAGCTCCGATGTCCACCATTGTTGTCGGGATCGAGCACGTCATGCTTCTCTAGCCCTGCCCACATTGCGTTCGTGCTCTAGGCACTCCCGCAAATCGTCTGCGCCCTGCGGCTTGCTTGCCTGTGCCCCGTAGCGAAACTCCCGACGAGCTCCGCTTGCTATCGTCGCCTCCTCTTGTTGTCGTGCTCAACTCCGGCCAGCCCCGCGCCCACTGGCACCTCTCCTCGACACACGCCATCGCCCTCTACCCGTAGCTACTCTTAGCTAACCAAATGGTCGTCAGAGCCACGAGTTCGGGGAGCCCTGTCGCTTCTGTACGCAACCGCCGACGCGTGCTGGTTAAAACTAGCGGGTGGGCCCGGTCAGTTAGTTTAGGTGCTAACCACAACTTAACTAACCCAAGCCTAACCACCCACTGACCCGTGGGCCCAAGACCTTTAACTTAATCTAAAATGTACATTTAACCTAAATACCTCTATGGCACTTATATGCAGGACCCACACTTAATTAACTTAATTAGATCATTTAAAATGTTTTTAATCACAGTGTGTCAGTGATAGTGGGGTCCCACTGCTTAGATTTGACTAGTCAACAGGTCAACTATTGACCTGCTGACTCAGCCCCTGGTCCCACCTATCAGCCACCTATGCACATCTCTGGGTACACTCTCTATGTACCCATAGCATTTTCACTTTTATTTTTAATTTATTAATAAGTTCAGAAAATGTTTAAAACTTTGAAAATTAATAGAAAATAATCCGTAACTCAGATTAAAATAATTTATATATGAAAGTTGCTCAGAAAAACATGATGAATCCCAATATGCCCTCCGTTCATCATCACATGCCCCTAGTATAGCGAACATGAAACTATCCCCTCTGTTTCATCTATCCGAAAATGCCAAACTTCGGGAAAACATTCCTGGATGTTTTCCCCCTTCACCCGTATCATGTAGTACTGCGTTTGGTCACCTCTAGCACTGCATATCATAATGTCATGCTTAGTTATGCATATGTTTGCTTTATATTTACTGTTTCTTCCCCCTCTTCTTCTCCGGTAGACCCCGAGACCGACGCTGCCCCTGTGATCGACTACGGTGTTGACGACCCTTCTTCCTTTTCAGCAGAGCTTCCAGGACAAGCAAACCCCCTTGATCATTTTTATATCGCCCATTCCATTCTCTCTCATGGTTGCATTAGACTTTTGCTACTGTAATTGATTGCTCCTATTCTGATGCATAGCCTACTTTTGTAACTTGTTGCTATACCTTAGCTGCTTATCCTAAACTGCTTAGTTTAGGCTGGTTAGTGACCCATCAGTCACCCCTCATCTTGTCCCAGTTGCCCAGCTTGATGACCGATGACTCGAACAACGTGATCGATGACCAGAGCCTGACACATCACCGCACACACCCCTAGTTGTACGACTCTGCAAAGCTGCTATCAAGCGCCGAGGGTGATACCTCGTAACACACTCTTGATGAGATCTCTGTAGTGTAGTTAGCCGGTCGTGGTCTGTCGAGGGTGATTCCTCCTTCACCACTCCCGATGACGACTCTGTCATGTAACACCTCAAGTGTCGACCTCAAGGGTGATTCCTCATATGTTCACCTTAACGATTACACCGAGGGTGATTCCTTTGGTTTTCCCCCTTGATGTTTTGGACACATGGTTACCTTGACTTTACTTCAGACCTTTGTTAAAGTCGGGTGGGCCCAGATGTAACATCCCGAATTTCCAATTTGGAATGTTATACATAGGTCATCATATGCATATCATATTTTATTGGCATTTTGGCTTTGTGATCCCCAAATCCTAGGCAACTCACGGACCCACGGAGAGAGTTGGGGGTTTTATTATTCTCATATTTGATTATTTTTTTTCAAATATTAAGAAGAGGATCACTTTGGTTTTAATTATTTTTCTCTCCGAAAATATTTCATATTAAAAATATATGAGAGGGGATAATAGGACTACTCCAAAACAAAAGAAATAGTGGAGGAAAAATTATTAAAATCAAATTATTTTTATTTGGATTTTATTGTTATTTTATTTGAAGTAGAAAATATGCATTTTTCAAAAATTGCATTTTAGGCCAAGAAAATGGTCACTAAGTTCTAAATATTTTATTTAGACGGTGAAAATTTGTTTTGGCATTTTTAGATTTTTATTTTCATTTATTTCAGATTTTTTTTCTCAGTGGAATCATTTTTTAACTTTCGGACCGAGCTGGGTCGAAGCCTAGTCGGCCCGTCGCGTGCCACCGCCTTCCCCTGCTCGCCCGCATGCCCGAGCCGGACTCCGGCCGGAGTCCGGGATGCCCACGCCGTCGCGGCCTACCTCCTTCCCAAAGTCAACAAAATAAATAGCGGAGGAACAAATATTAAAATCAAATTATTTTTATTTGGATTTTATTGTTATTTTATTTGAATTAGAAAATATGCATTTTTCAAAAATTGCATTTTAGGCCAAGAAAATGGTCACTAAGTTCTAAATATTTTATTTAGATGGTGAAAATTTGTTTTGGCATTTTTAGATTTTTATTTTTATTTATTTCAGATTTTTTTCTCGGTGGAATCATTTTTTTAACTTCCGGACCGAGGTGGGTCGAAGCCTAGTCGGCCCGTCGCGTGCCACCGCCTTCCCCTGCTTGCCCGCATGCCCGAGCCGGACTCCGGCCGGAGTCCGGGATGCCCACGCCGCCGCGGCCTACCTCCTTCCCAAAGTCGGACATCTTGCCCCGCCCCGCAGCAGTAGCAGCAGCCGAGCCGCCGCTGCCTACCGCTCTGCCTGCGCCGCCCCGCAGCCCCGCGCCGCCCTAGTTGCCGGAGCCGCGGCCGCACGCCCCCACCTCGCCGGAAGCCCGAGCCGCCGCCGTCGGACCCGAGCCACCACTGTTGGTTTTTTTTGGTTTAGGTAAAAAACGATCGTTTTTTAAACCATAGATTTTTTCTTTTTAGTTCGGTTCGTTTTTTCGGTTTAGTTCGTTTAACGGACGTCCGTCCGTTCATTCGTTTTAACAAACACTGTTCGCCGGTTAGGTTCAGACTGTGAACGTTCGTTTGATAGTCTTTTCGTTTTATTTTATTTTCGGCCAAGGACCTATCTGCGATTATTTTTATCGCAGATTAGCCCCTGAACTTCGAACCCTCGCCGTTTCTAAACCGTTTGTCCAAATCCAGTGAAACCAACGCCAAAATTTTCATCTCGAGCCTCTCTTTCTATTTAACCAACTTGAACATGGTTTTGACAATTTAAAATTTGGTTTCAAGCAGATTTGAATTCGAAGTTCTTTTGATCTTAGTTTCAGTTCCGTAGCTCCGTTTCGTTTGATTCTTTTTGCAAATTTAAGCTCTTCAGTTGAACTTTCAGTTTGGATCTTATTATCTGAAGTTTTTCCCTTGCATCCTTGCTTGAGTGTTATGTATGCTATTGTTTGTTAGTGATAGAATTCCCGGAGTGTGCAGCGTGCTACTACGAGTCACTAGGTTTTGCGGATTATCAGCAAGGCAAGTAACACTTTGATCATACTCTTTTCTTAGCTAGTTTTTATGCATTAGATACAACCCTTATACATTCCATGAGTAGGATCTCTTAACATGTGGGTTTTGGAAAGTAGATGATGAGGTAGAACCTATTGCCCTTTTATTATCAAACCCTTGAGAGTTACTTCTACGTTATGCTTATATCGCCATGCTATGCTCGTAGACGTGGATTGGGTTTGAGTGTATCCATGAAAGATGTGAGATTGTAATTAATGGTTAACTTAAGGTGGCTACTTAAATACACATCTGGGTGGATTGGTTGCGGGCATCTGGAGAATCCAGTGTTGTCCTAGGATATCCCGGAGTACCCGTGTGATCATCCTATGGTTCGCCACCCAGGTTCAAAGGGATCATAAGATTATTCATGCTGGAAACTTCCATGTGCAGCCACAAGCTATTATGGGCTCTAACATAGTGGAGTAAGTTGCATGACCTCTTCCAGTGGTATGCTAGCATATGTAGGGGATGTAGGTTGGTACGGTCTACCCGGGGTTAGAGTTAATGCTTCTAAAAAACTGTGTATCGATCATCTGTTTCTCAAACACCATGTAGTGCGACAATCCAACGGAGGAGATCATGTCTTGTGGAGAAAAGTGCGCAAACCTCTGTAGAGTGTACAAACTAATGATGGTTAGTCGTGTCCCCGGTTATGGACATCTTGAGTATCTGGTTCTTGGATTATCATGTTGATCTCATCACTCTATTACTTAATTTGTTGGGTTATTAATACTATTTCTTTGGGATTGAGTTGGAGGAACCTTCTCAATATTTAACAATTACCATGATAGTTAAATAAAATATATTCCTTTGTTGTAGGAAAAATTGGCTTTTCGCAAAAACATTATAACCATAGAACCTCCACCAGCCTCATATGCATGTAGTGATAGTCTTTACTTGTTCATTGCTCTACTGTGTTATCTGTCGTGGTAACGATTCCGACAATAAGAGAGGGGTAGGATAAAGGAGCATGATCTATCGAGTTGCAAATGGGTGACACGGTGGTTTTAACGAGTTCGGGCCTCTCACGGTGGAGATAACAACCCTACGTCTCGTGCTCTGGAGAGGCTTTGTTTTATCTTAGTATGTATCCGAAGATTACAATGAGAGGAGAACGGATCCCCGTAGTCCTGAGACTAATGGTGAAAAAGAGAGAGAGATGGAAGAAATAAGAGACCTAGTCTAGTGGTGGGGTGGCTTATATAGAGTGCGCCACCCCCTCACCTCGTATGTTACAAAGTGGGACATGAATGCCATAAAGCCAACCCTCTATCAAGCCTTCACTATGAGAATGATGTCGACTACTTTGCTGCCTGTTGGTCTTCGTATATCTGAGTGAGTCGTGCGGTCGAGTGGTGAACTTTCATCCGAGTGGATGGTATGCTGCTTGGTCGAGTGGATAGTATGCTGCCTGTCCAAGTGGATAGTATATCTTTATGAAATTTACCTGGACTGACATGTTGTGTGGACCCCATGCTTCATGATATTTCGACCCTTCGTGGGCCTACCTGTTATGTTTAACCCCAACATTAGCCCCCGAATCGATTGCGATTTTGCAGAACGAGTTTGTGAAAGACACAATTTGTCCCAAGTGATTACGAAAATACTCGGTACCTGTCATCGTGCTTTTAGACAACCAAGGTTTGAACAAAGTCTCAATGGATTCTGGTGCTGTGCTTTCCAAATGATCTAGGCAAGTGCCCGCGAGGAGCAACTTGGTGACATTCGATCACTCTCGAAAGAGGTTAACTTTTGATCAGAGTATGGATGTGCCATTAAATCTGTGCAACAAGATTGACACATGGTCTGCTCTCTCAGAGAGATGCCATTCTTATCCCGGAGGAACGTCAATACGAGTCAGTTTTAGATCCACACTTGTGAGTTTCACGCTTTGAGTCCTAGAAGAAGGCTCAAAACAGGTCCACAGAGGAGCGTTAAAACCCACCTTATGGGATTTCTTTTGGAAGTCGACGGGATTCTTTAAAACTTGTTTGTTTGTTGTTTGTCAGTCGGACTGGTCAGGCCATATCGAGTGGAGATTACTCCAGTGGGGGCACGCTGAGTGCACACACTGGGTGTAGTCCTCAAAACCACCGTCGACTGCGGGCAGTTGGTGGGGGTCTGAGAGAGAAAATCTTCTTAGCCGGTACTGATTGGACTTGTTATTCTCCGACTCAGAGGTCGAGTGATCTGGAGCTGGGTTTGCATCGAGCAAAATGTTTCTTTCCGAGTTCTCTTCCCGTGGGGGCACGCCGAGTGCACCCACTGGGTGTAGTCCCCGAGCCTCTATTGGACTAGATGAGTCTGGCAGAGGGTTTAAGTCTCCCAGTAAACCTCCATGCAGTTGGCACTGTAAATATATTTGTCTGGAATTGAATCAATCAGATGGATCTTCAAGCACTGGGCATGGTAAATAAGCTCAGCTTGGAGCTAAGTCAGTCGGACTGATGTTCGTGCACTTGGCACTGTAAATGAATTCAATCTGGAACTGGATCAATCAAGTGATCTTTGTGCACTCGGCACGATGAATGAATTCGGCCTTGAAACTGACGACTGTAGAAAAAAGCTGGCCACTCCAGGGAGTAATCGTTCCTGTAGTACTTCTTATATTGACCGTTAGATTTTGCGTGAAAGGGGTGTTTGTCCGAGTGGAGGTGCTCCCCGACTGATCGGGGTATGTTGACTGCAAGGAAAAATTTGGTGGCACTTGTATGTATGGTCAGAAAGATATTCCTGATGTGATCAATGGGTCGATTTAATGGGCGTAACCCCAGAGGACAGCATGGCCAACGACTGTGTGTAGCCCCGAGTGATGTTTCAAAGAGGTAAGCTTGCTACAGAGTGTGATATGTGGTTTGATCATATGAGTAACTTAGTCGTTCCCGTGCTGGGGGTGTAGAGGTAAAGACATGTCCAACTGATGGTGACGCGCGAAGTGGCTGAGGGGCGATGGTGTGTACAACCAAGTGATGACGCGGGGCGGTCGACTAGTGTAGACGTGCACGACCGAGTGGCGACGCATGGAGCGTCTAAGTCATGCTGTGCGAGGTGGTCGAATGATGAAGACGTGCACAACTGTGTGGCAACGCGCGGGGCGGCCGAGTGGTGAAGAACTACGTGTCCAGCCAAGTGGTGACACGCAGAGCGACCGTATGGTGAAGGCATGCACAACCGAGAGGCGACGCACAGAGCGCCAAGTGGTGAAGATATGCACAACCGAGCGGCGACGTGCGGGACAGCCGAGTGAGGATGCGCGAGGTGACCGAGTGAAGGACTACGTGTCCAGCCAAGGGGTGACGCGCAGGGCGGCCATGCGGTGAAGGCATGAACAACCGAGAGGCGACACGCGGAGCGGCCAAGCGGTGAAGACGTGCACAACCGAGTGGCGAAGTGTGGGACGGCCGAGTGAGGATGCGCGAGGTGGCTGAGTGAAGGACTACGTGTCCAGCCAAGTGGTGATGCGCGGGATGGCCGAATGACGATGCGTGGCGTGGCCAAGTGACGACGTGCGGGGCACCCGAGTGAAAGATTGTGTGTCCAGCCAAGTGGCTGAAATTGTCTTCGAAGGAGTTAGCCGGATGCTTTTGAAGCTAATGTAGTGACGAGGTCGGTGTAGTGTGGTTGCGACGCAACAAGACCGGCGTGACAACTGAGTCTGGGTAGAAATGAAGATGGCGCACAGAGCGTCTGAGTGATTATAAAACTTGTCAAAGTGGCGGATTGAATGCACTTGTTGAAGTGATGGATCTGACAGGTGATGAAGTACTCGACTACTCCGGAGAGTGTCATTCCAAATGAGATGCAGCCTGCGAGTGCGGTGTAGCCCCCGAGCGTACTACAGCCTTCAACAACGGACATGTCGGAATACGAGAAATATAGTTTTGAATGGATGATTTGCAATTCATCGAGTCGGGTTCAGGTAAAGATGAGGAGAAGCTTCCGAGTGATGCTCGAAAGAGGCAAACTCACAAAATATTGAAGTGTGAAATTTAATTACAGAAGGGACTTATCTGTCTCATGCCTGACGAGGTCTATATCATTGATATGATGAAGAGGATTCCACAGAGGGTTTGGCTGGATGTGTTTGAAGTCAACAGAGCGACAAGGTCGGTGTTGTGGTGCGCTAGGACCGGTACGGTGACCGAGTCCAAGCAGCGATGAAGTTGGTGCATAAGGCCGTTGAGTGATCACGTAACTTGTGTAAAAAATGGCACAAGCCAACAAAATAATTTCTCGAGGAAATTTGATGTGTGCTGAAATGATTTGTGTGAATAACACCCATAGACACCCGCTGGGAGTGCAAGGGGCTTGCTTGTTAACCAGCAAGAGTCTGGAAGAGCGAAGGATCCGTTCGAACTTGTCGAAGTGAAGGATCCGACTGAACTCATTGGAATACTGGCTCAAATAAAACGGAAGTGTAGTGTTTCGACTGAGTTGCAGCCCCGGAGGAGCGATGCAAACTCGAAATGAAGAACGACACATGGTGTTCGTGAATGATGTATGTGAAAAAATGGAAGTTGGACACGGGAGACACATAACCAGTACTAAGCAAGTATGTGAAAATAAGCAGCCAAGCGTAGAGGTACACTCGGTGGCGTGGCCTCCGAGTGAACATGATGTGTGAATTATGGGATACTCGGGAAGACGGAAATAACAGAATGTAAAATGACTTAGCTGTTTGAAGGCGCGCGAGTGGTCAAGTGGTAATGAGGCGACCAACCGAGTGGTGACGCGCGGGGCGGCCGAGTGCTGATGAGATGACCAACCGATGGCGACGCGTGGGGTGGCCGAGTGGTTATGAGGTGACCAACCGAGTGGCGACGTGCGGGGCTGCCGAGTGGTTATGAGGTGACCAACCTATGACGACGCGCGAGGCGGCCGA
>NC_041384.1:265274631-265317640 GCF_002162155.2 Triticum dicoccoides
CGATAGGCGACGCGCAGAGCGGCCAAGTGGTGATGAGGTGATCAACCGATAGGCGACGCGCGGAGCGGCCGAGTGGTGATGAGGTGACCAACCGATTGGCGATGCACGGAGCGGCCGAGTGGTGATGAGGTGACCAACTGATAGGCGACGCGCCGAGCGGCCGAGTGGTGATGAGGTAACCAACCGATAGGCGACGCGCGGAGCGGCCGAGTGGGTGACGACGATGTGTGGGCGGCCGAGTGACAGTGGATCGTCCAAGTGGATGTTGACCAGAGCGAATGTCGTTGGTTTAAATCTCCTGTGTCGCATCGGTCAGTTAACCATCCGAGTAAATTCGCCCGAGCATGTGTGCAAACTGTCCGAGCATAGTTTTAGTCCCCTACGAGTGAATCTGGGTTCGAACAGGAATGGGACTGTTAAGCTATAGTCGAATAATTTGAGAAATGAATTGTAAAATGATGGGAGAGGATAAGATTGTTCCCTTGAGTTCATCGTCATTGAAGTGGAGAGTGACGAGCGCCGTCAGCCCATGGCCAAGCACCGAGGCCGGAGGAAGGAGCGGTGGCGCGAATGGGACGGCGCCAGGTCAGGCTTGTGCTCATCGCTACGAGAGCTGCTGCTGAGCAGTTGATGCTCGGGGAGGAAGAGCCGTATGTGGGAGCTCGTTGATCACATTGCAGACGAAGCCCGAGACGACGTCTGGCAGACAGCATCGATGGCCGTGTGTGGAGGCTCGATGACAGCATCGCAGACGAAGCCGGGGATGACGACTGGCGGACGGTGCCAGCAGATGCATGTTGAAGCCAACCATCCGAATAACTTACATGTTAATTGTCCAGAGTGCATAAATCATCTCCGAACGGGCTGGCCGAGTGGACCAGTTTGTTAGCCGGCCGAGTGAAAAGGTCAATCGGCCGAGTGAACCACAGCTGAGCTGAAATCCGGTCGCCACTACATCGGCCAAGTGCAATATACGATGAGTCGGTCGGGCGACGTTGTTCGTATCAGTGCTGCAAGTTAGCAAGTACACGTGCACCCACGGATATTTTTTGCTGGACTAAATATCCATGTACGGATGCTATTTTGCAAGGATTAAAGACCAGGGATGGTTATGCATGCATGCACAATTAACTGGCGTAGAAACTGTGGAAGTTTTGGCTGCAGTAATTAGGTAACTGGTGCAAGAAATACTCACCAGATGAGTCGCTTAATGAGGCGACTATACCTTGACGAAGCGGGGCTAGCGGAGCGGCGTACTGGTGGGAGTCACTCCTTCCGTTTCCTTTTTTCCTGCATGCAGTTATCCCTCGAGCAGGTTGATTTGGTGCAGAGGTCGGTCGGTTAGTCGTGGGGCAATGAAGCCTGGTATTTAGGTGTGATTGTCCACGTCCAATGCATTGAAGGGGTTGCCCCACGTCCAGGAACTGCATGGAGGAGGTATTAGTGCTAATTAAGCAAAAATTAAAGAAGAATCTGCATGCGATAGGAGTTCAAATGAGGAGACCTGTAGAGGCAGCCCGAGGTAGAGCCCCGCTGCGGCAGAAACGGCCGGTCTGGCCGGAGCCAGACGACGGCCAAGAGGTGGCGATGAAGAGGATGAGCAGCTGGCCGCAGTCCAGTCGCGGGCCGGTGCAGCCAAGCGCGTGGAGCTGGAGCTATGCACAGGTGAGAGTCGTGCATCAATGTGTGCGGAGCTGAGTCGAGCGCCGACAGTCGGGCCTTGTCGCCTGAGGATCCAGTCGACTGGATCACCGGTAGACGCATCTATCCGGCCGAAGAACAAGGCCTAGCCTTAGCGGTTGTGCATGTGTGCGCACTAGGCGATGGCGTCGCCGATGAGCGTGTGAGATGATGACGGGTGGACAAGGATGCTTCATCATCCGGGAGCCGAGCTACCGATCGAAACAAAGGGAGGCGTCCTTTTGTACGAGCTTGTGTGCATACAGAAAAAGAACAAACCATAATTAGATTGTCGCAATGTTTGATCCTAAAGAGGACAAGTTGAGATGAGCAACTCCCCGATCCTTTTGTATGATGAGGAGTATTTCGTGTGATGGCCGGAACTCCAATGGTCAAAATTGGTAGCGGAAGATTGTTTGATCCGAGGAGATCATCCCAAGAAAGCTTGGGTCGCCCGCAGAAATTAGTCTGTTGTAGGCGATTGAAGAAAAAACCATCTGCATCATGGCTCAATAGACGCCATGCCCCACGGTGGGCGCCAACTGTCGTGGTAACAATTCCGACAATAAGAGAGGGGTAGTGTTGGGGATATTATTACTAGATGTAAACCGGCCAGGAGTAGCCGGGTTAACTCCTTGAAGATTACCAGCCCATGAAGATGCAAGAATGATGGCGCTTTACGAAGGCCCAAGGCCCAAAGGCGAGTTAAGACCTATAGATCCAAACCGACCTGATCATGTAACTTGTGTTGTAAGATAGAAAAGATAGAGACCGAACCGGACACGTTTATGATCTAGCTTCGTGACTCTGTAACCCGGCGGGCGTCAACCTATGTATATAAAGGGACGACCGGCAGCGGTTTAGGGACGGACAACAACTCGAGAGCCAGACAAAGCGGATACGCTCCCTGACTTTTGAAACCCTAGCAATACCAATCACAACTAGACGTTGGCTTTTACCTTCCACGAAGGGGCAGAACTAGTATAAAACTCCCCGTGTCCCCTTGTCCGGTTTAACCCCTTTAAGCTAACCCGTTGCGATGGCTCCACGACTAAGACCTTTCATAAGGACATCTGCCGTGACAAACCCACGATAGTTGGCGCCCACCGTGGGGCTGTCGCACGATGGTTTTGAGTTCTTAAAGGGCAGCTTTGATGGACTCAAGGGATACGCTGTGGGCCCGATGATGAAGAGTCGTCGCGGCAAGCTCTACATCGACAATGCAGGATGGGGTCCCGAGGCCAATTCAATCGAATATGGGTACCGGGTCCCATTTGGTGGGATTCACGTCTTCATCGGCAAGATCGGTGAACCGGCCCCTGAGCCGGACATCTGCACCGACATCATCGAAACGGCTCGATGTGCAAGTTCTTCGCCGGTTCAGCCTGTGGCAAGGCATGTTTTTGTAGGCATCATCCATGGAGCGAGATACGAGGACGGGCTGTCATCTAATGGAGAGACCGTGGTCTGTTCTGACGACGAGTCTTCTGGAGAGACCGAATCGCTTTATCAGTTGCAGGATGGCCGGATTGACGGAGGATCCGAGGGCAACAGTATTCCGGACTCCCCTGATCTGCCAAACCGGGCTGCCATCTTCATGGCCGGCACACAATCAGCGCCTCATTCATCAACCGCCGCAGCAATACTCTCCGGTTCAACAACAGCTACACCAACATGGGCAGGAAGCTCTGCGCCGCCTCCAGCCCAAGTCCTGTCTGATTTGTTCGACGCTCTGGCAACGTTGATGGCCGCAGAGGTGGATGCAATAGCCAGGGATCATCACAATGCGAAGATTGCAAAGGTGAAAGATCAGATAGCTTAGGCTAAAGCGGACCTGGCGACGAAGAATGCTAAGATGGCTACAAAGCGGGCTGAATTGGAAGCACAGGCCTACCGGATTAGGCTGGATCAGAATGCTTCTGAGGAGGTCATGAGAAGAAGGTACCGGTCGTGTCTCCCGTCGGTTTATGAGCCGCAAAATCTCTTCAACACGCCAGGAGCAGGAGCTAGCCACCAGCCAATATTAAACCGGGTAGAGGTACCAGGAGCGGGAGCGTCGGTTCAGCCGCGCACAATGGACCCGCCTCGTTAGACCAACATTGTGCCGCAGTATGTACCAACACCTCCCGGGCATTATTCCAACCCGTTGGACAATATCGTGGCCGCCGCTTCACGCCTGGCAGCACTCCCAACTGGCAGCGAATCACCAGTTGCGATTGAGGCACGTCGGGCTAGGGATCTCCTTCAAACGGTGTTAAACTGCAGCAGGCATACTCACACAGTCGTGAGAGGATTCATTCTACTCCCCGTCCAAGCTGGAGCTACAGCAGACACGTTGAGGACGAACCGGCTGTGTCAAGCAGCGCACGTCTCCGTGATTCGCCACAGGGCACAACCCGGCAGGGGGAGGTGCTAATGCGCAGGATGTTGTGGACCATGGTCGCGCACGTCGGGAGGCCGAGTTAGCAGCTCAACACGGAGCACGACAACATACTGCGGTTCACCCTACCACTTCAGTAGAGCCAGGTGTGGTATTCAGTTCCTTAGGGGTGTCGTGTCTCACCCTCACTTTGCGTAATGTGAGACTGCCCAAGGACTTCAAGGGACCTCGTAAGGTATCAAATAATACTGCCGATTTACAACTAGAGGCGTGGTTTGAAAGCTATGAGATGGCAATGGAGATGCTGGATGTGGATGAAGCGGTGTGTGCTAAGTACTTCACCATGATGTTAGAAGGTACATCTCGTACTTGGTTGAAAAGCTTACCAACTAACTCTGTCAGATCATGGGCCGAATTGAAGCACCGGTTTATCCAGAACTTCAAAGATACTTGTAAACAGCCAATGTCGATCGTGGATCTAGACGCTTGTGATCAAGGGGAAGGGGAATCCACGACCCATTGGGTCAAGTGGGTCTCGTAGATTTTACACTCATCGGATCGTATCAATGCAGACACTGCAGTGTTAATGTTAGAGGGCAATTGCCATTTCCTGCTGCTCAAACAAAAGTTAGGAAGGCTCAAACGCCACTGCAATGATATGTCAACGCTCATGGCCGCTTTGGTTAAGTATGCTGATTCAGATAATACCAAAGACCCAGATTCAGAGGAGGACAAACCGGGGAAAGTTAATAAGAGCGGCAATGCCAAGGGTCAGCAGCATAATCTGGTAGGCCATGGGAACAGCGGTAAACGCAAGGCCGACAGCAGCTTGGACTTTGTTGCTAACACCAATGCTCAGGAGAATGGCCAACACCGTAAGGGTAAGCAGCCCCAGGAGGGTGGAGGTTTAGGCCCCAATTTGGAGCGTCTGTTAAATCAGCCCTGTCCAAAGCATGGATCAAAGGAGAAGCCAGCATCGCATCTTTGGAAGGACTGTTATATCATGCGGGATTTCAAGAATTCTAATATGTTCTAGTATGATAACGGCCCGCCCGGCGGTTCAGGAGGTGGTTTCCACGGACCGGGTTACGGAGGTGGTGGTTCCGGTTTAGGGTTTCAAGGCAACCAAACCGGACACATCAATCAAGGGCACCAAGGCAACCAGGGAGGCTACAACCACCAAGGAAACCAGCAGCAGCAGCAGCAGTCAGGTTATCAGAGCCATCCTAAGCAGTTAAATAGCGGGCAATATCATGTCTTCACTACTAGCTTGTGTAAACGTGATCAGAAGCTTCACAAGAGGGCAGTAAACTCTGTTGAGCCGGCAGTACCTCAGTTTTTACGATGGTCTGAGGAACCCATCTTATGGAGCAGAGAGGATCACCCACCCCGGGTTGACAATCCGGGTCACTTGGCCCTGGTAGTAGCCCCTCAAGTTGGGGGGTACAAGCTCACCAAAGTGCTCATGGATGGGGGAAGTAGTATCAACATTTTATATTATGATACATTCCACCATATGGGGTTGACAGATAAGGATCTTAAACCGTCAAATACGGTTTTTCATGGTGTGGTGCCTAGTAAGTCTGCTTATCCTGTTGGCAAGATAGCCTTAGAGGTGGCTTTTGGGGATGATTATGATTCAAGATCATAAACGTTGACTTTTGAGGTGGTCAAAATCAAAAGTCCGTATCACGCCTTGTTTGGGCGGCCGGCTTATGCTAAATTCATGACAAGACCGTGTTATGTTTATCTGCAGCTTAAGATGCCAGGTCATAAGGGGACTATCACCGTACGTGGAAGCAGGAAGATCACTTTGGAATGTGAGGAAGGTGATGCGGCTTATGCGGAGTCAGTTTGTGCTACGGAGGAGTTAAAGGTCTATAAGGAGCAGGTTGATCCGGCGGACATGACTTCTTTGAAAAAGCCAACTACAGAACACGATCCAGCGTTGAAGTTTAAATCGCCGCAGACACTAAGATGGTTGACTTTGTCCCTAGCGATTCATCCAAACAGTTCAACATCATTACTAACTTGGGTCCCAAATAGGAAAGCGCGCTCATCGAGTTCATCCGTGAGAACCGGGACATCTTTGCATGTAAACCTTCTGACATGCCAGGTGTATCGAGGCAACTCGCTGAGCATGCACTCAACATTGATCCTAAGTTTAAACCGGTCCGCCAGTTTCTCTGCTGCTTCAACGAAGAAAGGAGTAAGGCTATCGGTGAAGAGGTTGCCCGTTTGTTGGCCGCAGGGTTTATCGTGGAGGTTTTTCACCCAGAGTGGCTGGCTAATCCGGTGCTGGTTCTTAAGAAGAACGACACTTGGTGGATGTGTGTGGATTACACAGACTTAAACAAAGCCTGCCCTGCAGAACCCTTTGCCCTCCCTCGTATTAATCAGATCATTGATGCCATGGCGGGTTGTGACCGTTTGTGTTTTCTGGATGCTTACTCTGGTTATCATCAGATCAAAATGGCAGTTAAGGACCAGGAGAAGACAACCTTTATCACTCCCTTTGGAGCCTTCTGCTATGTCTCCATGCCCTTTGGACTCAAGAGTGCCCAGGCAACTTATCAGCGCTGTGTTCAGAATTGTCTTCATACACAGATTGGACGTAATGTTCACACATGTGTGGATGATATTGTGATAAAATCAAGGAAGGAGGAAACATTGATAGATGATTTGAGAGAAACCTTTGACAACCTCCGGGTTTACAAAATGATGCTCAATCCGTAGAAGTGTGTCTTTGGTGTCCCGGCAGGCAAGCTCTTGGGTTTTCTAGTGTCAAACAGAGGAATTGAGGCTAATCCGAAAAAGATTTCAGCTATTACATCTCCGGCTAAACCGGCGTGTATCAATGACGTTCAACGTCTGGCCGGCCGGATTACAGCTTTGAGCCACTTTATCAGCCGCCTTGGAGAGAAGGCCATCCCTTTATATCAGATGCTCAAGAAAACAGATAACTTTGTCTGGAGCGAGGCAGCTGATAAAGCGTTTGAGGATTTGAAGAGGCAGTTAGCTAAAGCGCCCGTGCTTGCAGCGCCGATTGACAAGGAGCCGTTGTTTCTATATGTGGCGGCTAATGCCTGGGCTGTTAGCATAGCTATTGTGGTAGAGCACAAGGATCTTGGTAAAGAATATCCGGTTCAGCGCCCGGTTTATTGTATGGAGTGTTTATGGCAAGCCGGAAACTTAAACATTATTTTCATGGCCAACCCATTACAGTGGTCAGTTCAGCTCCGCTGGGAGATATCATTCAAAACAGAGAAGCAACTGGCCAGATTGGCAAGTGGGCTATTGAGCTTGGACCTCATGGACTCAAATATATACCCCACACAACGATCAAATCCCAGGCACTCGTGGACTTCATCAATGATTGGACAGAGTTACAGGCACCTGAAGAGAAACCAGATAATACATATTGGACTATTCATTTTGATGGGTCCAGACAGTTGGAGGGCTCGGGGGCTGGAGTCATATTAACTTTCCCACGAGGTGACAAGTTTTGTTATGTCCTCCGTTTAATGTTCCCTTGTACTAACAATGCAGCTGAATATGAGGCTTTGCTCCACGGTCTTCGGATGGCTAAGGAGATGAACTTAAGCCGGGTTAAGTGTTTCGGGGATTCAGATTTGGTAGCTCAACAGGTGTCTGGCACCTGGGATTCTAAAGACCCACTCATGGCTGCATACCGGCGAGAGGTGGACACAACGGCTGGTCATTTCAAGGGTTATCAGGTGGACAATATAGACCGGCGCAGAAATGAAGCGGCGGACGCTTTAAGTTGTCTTGGTTCCCAGCGTAAACCGGTTCCACCAAACGTTTTCCTTGACGTGTTGCATAATCCATCAGTCAAGGTACCAACTGAAGAAGAGCTGGCTATTCCTGATCCGGAGGCTCAATTAGTGGCACCTTTACATGTCATACCGGATTGGACAATCCCATATCTGGCTTTCATGAACCGGGGCGAGTTACCAGACGATGAAATGTTGGCTCGACAGATAATCCGACGTTCCAAGTCCATGACCATACTCAACGGGAGTTACATTGTTACAACGTTTTAGGAGCAATTCAACGTTTTGTCTCTCCTCAAGAAGGTTGTGAGATTTTGTGTGAAATCCATGAAGGGGATTGTGGTCACCATGCCGGTTCAAAGTCTTTGGTTGCTAAAGCTTTTCGCCACGGCTTCTACTGGTTGACGGCGCATGCTGATGCGGAGGATTTAGTCAAGCGATGTGAGGGTTGTCAAAAATTTGCACGTCGAGCTCACATCCCTGCTCAAGAGTTGAGGATGATTCCAATAACTTGGCCGTTTGCGACTTGGGGGCTTGATATGGTCGGACCCTTCAAGCGGTCCAAGGATAAAAAGACCCACTTGTTAGTGGCAGTTGATAAATTCACCAAATGGGGAGATGGAGGAATTTTGCCAATGTGAGCATATCCGGCTAGATATAGCATCAGTGGCCCACCCCCAGTCTAATGGTCAAGCGGAGAGGGCAAATCAAGAAATTCTGCGAGGCATCAAACCCAGGCTTATGGTTCCTTTGAAGCGGACACCGGGTTGTTGGGTCGAGGAGCTACCTTCTGTGTTATGGAGCATCAACACCACACCCAATAGGTCCACGTGTTACACACCTTTCTTCATGGTTTATGGTTCGGAGGCAGTTCTCCCTAGTGACATCCGTCACGACTCGCCCCGTGTGACAGCCTATGTTGAAGCTGATAATGAGAAGGCACGTCAAAATTCCCTGGACCTGTTAGATGAAGAGCGTGATCTTGCAGCAGCACATTCGGTGATTTATCAACAAGATCTCGGACGTTATCACAGCCGCCGGGTTAAAATCAGGACCTTTCGAGAAGGCGATTTGGTTCTCCGGCTCATCTAGGATCAGACTGATATGCACAAGTTATCCCTACCTTGGGAAGGACCCTTTGTGGTCAGCAAGAATCTACACAACGGGTCATACTACCTCGTTGATGTTCGAGAGCACAAAGACTCACGGAAATCGGAGGAGGAGACCAAGCGGCCGTGGAACATAGCTCTTCTTCGGCCTTACTACACTTAAGCCATAGGCTCTTCATATGTACATATTTATGACAATGTATATATTCTATAATAAACCGGAACCTCCGATAAAGCGGGGTATCTGTTCTTTTTTACATCATGTGTGTGCTTACAAGAGTTTTTTGGCAAGGCGGAGCTTTTTGTTAATCCGGTCTAAGCAGCCACACGGATATAAAGAAAATCACTAGGGGCTTGGTCATGTCTGAACCATAGCTACACCTCTTGATCGGTTTGAAACCACGAAGGGATATCACTAGGGGGCTTGGTTGTTGTCACACCATAGCTACACCTCTTGACAGACGTTTAAGCCACAAAGAAAAACCTATGGGGCCAAAGAGAGTGTTACACAAAGCACAGACTCAAACATGGGCCTCCACTGAGCACAGCTCGCAAAGTTACTTGGGGGCTCTTTTTGCAAAGCAACAAAGAGTTTGAAAGGACCCTTGTAATTGGCTATCAAGCCACGGCTTGGAAGCCTGGTGTATTCACCTAAAACCCCGGGTTAACCTGCCTTCATCAAGTAAGCCACTCCTATGCAGGTAATCCTGGTATGACCCGCCGAACGTTTGACAAGTCAATCTTTTATAGACCCTGAACTTGTCAAAGTTAAAATGACGATTGGTTAACTGGAGGCCCATCTTAAAAGGCTTTGTTAAATGGTTTAACTCAGAGGCCTGGCCGCCCATGAAAAGCCTCGATTTGGAGCCTGGCAGCTCGTAAAAAGACTTGCATATTTTCCTTTTGGAGTTTTATTTGTTAAAGTTCATAAGTATCTTTTGATAAGCTGGCATCCTTGACCCAACTTGCTTTTCAATTGCAAGTTGTTGACACATGATCCAACATAAACCGGTGTTTGTTGACCAGGTCTGGTTTGATTAAATCACCAGTACTATAAGGAAAACCCGGTAGTTATCCTGGTCCGGTTTACTATATAAACCGGCAGTATAAGGATGGGGTTCTCAACGTGCTGGATTGGTATTAAACACCTTTGCTGTATGCACCGTTGGTCAACCAATGAGGTATGTTATACATGTTGCTCTTTATACAAACACATCGATTATTCATCTAAGTATTGTATACTTGTTGAGCATCATAACCCGTCCAGCGGTATACCGTTGGATTATTTTAAGTTTTTCTACCCAGGAACACAACTTGTAATAAGTTGTGCATAAATATATGCTAAAAGGAGGAACAGGTTGTCATGAGATATTACAAAACATGCTCGATGGCATGACAGATAAAGGAGTTTTTTAGCTATCCTATTACAAGAAAGCTTTCAAAGCGGCAGCAATGGCATTATCGTTTTTAAAACGGCGCACACTAGCCAGTAAACCGGGGACCGGTTTAAGACGCCTCGTCTGGACGGCTTGATGGTTGAGGGTCAGTTGGCGTGGGCTCTTCGTCATCCCTCCCCAGAGGCTGGAAATCAACCCTCGACCAATCGATTCCAGTTAAAGCTTGAAACACTGCTTCTTCATGGATAAGATCGGACGGGTTAATATCAGGAGCGTAAGTATGCTTACGAATCGGAGGCACAAGCTCTTCAACTTCATGGATTGCGGCAGGCTGCCTTTTCCCTTCAGCGTCATAGGCCGGTTGAAAATGAGACAAATCCGTATCGTCGGCCAGTTTGCTAGCTATTGGCCGCATCACTTTGGTCAGCTTCCGGAGGTTGTCGTTGTTAAAGTTTGTGCCATCCTCCTTCACGCTGGCATAGCCTTTAATAATATCCTCCGCTTCAAGGTCTGGAATCCAGGCCTTGGCTCGAATAAGGGCAGTTAAAGCCCCAGCCTTGGCAGCTGCCTTCTTCAGTTCGACAATTCGAGCTGGTAACATGGCCAATTTTTCACGTGTTTCCTTTATCAAGGTTGGAGCCGGTTTGTTGAAAGACGTCGTGCAGATAGCCCGTTGCGACCCAGAGTACAACTGTTCAATCAAGGTATATGCCGCTTTGAGCTTCATGCGCATATCTGTACCAAAATGAGCAATCCGGGTGCCTGTCACGGTTTAATGTCAGTAGTCTGGTCAATGATAAGGTTACACGAGTTGTACCAAATATATAAAGGAGTTACTTACCAAAGATTGCAGAAGTCATGGCATTAATTTGCTGTTTCAATGCAGCCAGTTCTTCTACAACCGGTTTCAAGGCAGCCTTGGCATCTTCAGCACTCTTTATTAAACCGGGTTTCTCGATCTCCCATTCAGCACGGTCTTTGTTGAAATACTCCTTGAGTTTTTCCATTGCGGCCAGGGCGTTGGTCAGCTCCTCTTTGGCTTTGGCGGCTTCTTCTTGTTGGGACTTCACATTGTTTTGCAAGTCAGTGTTTCGGGTGTCTCTATTCCTCAGATCAGACTGCAAACATTAAAGATATGTCACATAACATGATACATATATATTCTAAGTACAAAGCGCATAACAAGTTATGCACTTCATACTTGGGGGCTAATGCTTATTTGCTCTAAATTGCTACAGTTGATACAAGTTTCCAGAACAATGTAAACATTATTCTGGACACTTGGGGGCTAATGTAAGTCAATTCAAAAACGGATGCATGGATTAAAACCCGGATTAACTTACTAAAGTTAAACCGGCCTTTGGGGGATACGCGGCAGAAAGCTATCTACTTGCTAAAAGGGTGAGTCTGGTTCTTATCAGTAATTTAGCAATTGGAGGATCAGTGAAGAAAACTTAAAGTGCTACAAAGACCCGGGTCATGATTGACATTATAACCCGACCCTTGGGGGCTATTTGGGCTAGCATTTTTAGATTATGAATTAGGATACAAAGGAGGAGGAAAATACCTCATATCGCTCCTTCATCAAGTTAACCAAACCGGCTTCATAGTCCCGGTTTGAGTGCAAGCGGTTTAAGAAGCCAGAGTGAAGCTCTTCTGTGTTCAGATGAGCGTAACTTACCAAATCACTGCTCCATTTGCCTCTTTCTCTAGCAGCCCGCTCTTCTTTGGCACTATGTTGAGCCAAAACTATGGGATGGCCAGGAGAGCTATGGCCCATTCCAGTAATGATAACGTCATCACCTTGGCCTTCAGGGTTTTGGGTCGGTGATAAAGGAGTTTCAGCATCTCTCACCGGACTAGCCCAGTTTGGTTCTGCCGGTTCAGCATCAGGTGCGGCAGGTTCAGCGTCTGTTGGTTCATCAGTGTTTTGGCCTTCAAGGGGTGGGTTGTCAGAAGTAGCTTCAGGATGAGGGCCTTCTGGTTCACAAGTTTGTTCCGGTTCACCTCTTGGTTCTTCTTCTTCGGTGACCGGGTCTTCGGGCGGATTGGTGACCCGAGCTTTCTTGCTGGGTCTGGCTTTGGCCCTGCAAACAGAATAAAAAAGGATTAACATCTTATTCAAAACATTTATGACGCATTGAAAAGGAAAGGTTTTACAGCTTACCTGGCCATAGTTTTCAAAGGGGGGAGTTGAGTTGCTGTTGATTCACCAGAAGATGAAGGAGGTGTCACCTGATAATTTGAATCGGACGGATTAAGAGGCTGTCTGAAATAACCTGCTTTGGGGTTAGAATTGTCAGGAGTAGAGAGACCTTAGACCGACGCTTCCGAATTGGGGTGTCAAGTAAACCGGTTGACGTAACCTTTTGGCCATTGTGCCGGGTTGTCTGGCGAGCTTCATGCTGCTGAGTCGTCAAAATAAATGTTGGATCCAAATGAGCAAGAGGATGAGAAAAGCTTACTTTCCGGACTACTTGACGGGTTTTTTGTGCTGGCTTAGAGTCTGGACCGGAGGAAAGGGTAATTACCTCTACATCATCAGCTTGACTGCCTTCGGCGTCCTCCTGAGGAAGATCATTGTTAATGAGATGCATGAAAAGGGAGCCAAGTGAGTCAAGTTCTACCTCAGCTTCTGGATCATCAACATCGTCATCAAGCTCCATGTTGATCCGGTCAGCCGTTTTCCGCCTTGACGTCCGTTTCACGGCTTTGGTTTTAGGGCGAGATGGTTTGACTGCTTTCTCCCCAGTTGGCTTTACCGCTTTTTCTACGGCTTTCCATTTCCAGAAGGGGTCGTCACCCTATACGCACATACATAGAAGAAGGATTACAGGTTGTACAAGGTAAAAATATGAAAGGTGAAAGGGAAGTATAATGCTTATAGAAGGCGGTTTGTTCTTGGTATAGACGGGATTCAAGCCGGTTTGACTACAGACCAGTTCTGATTCATTCAAAATCTTCTTTACGCCTTCAGTGAATTCTTCATCAGTTATTTGAATGTTGCAATGGCGTTGAGGGTCTTCAACTTCACCGGTGTATTCACACATTAAACCGGTACGCCGGCTTAGCGGCAAGATACTCCAAGATATCCAACAGCGCACAAAGTCCACACCTGTTAAGCCGTTGGCCATAAAGGCCCGGAGTTTGGCGAGTTGAGGGGCATATTTCGCCCTTTATGAAGAGCTCAGGCGTTGTGGCATTGGATGGGTGTTGGAAAGCCTGTGATCACGAAAACTGGGGAGGTGATTCTCATCTTCAGGGGACGTATCTCTGCAATAAAACCAAGTCTGGTTCCATTCCTTTGGATGGCTGTGCAATTTGGCATGAGGAAATTCAACCTCTTTCCGCTTTTGAATTGAAACACCACCTAGTTCAGTGTGGGGCTGTTTACAAATTCTGTGCGCCGGTTTAAGTGAAAGAAGTCCCGGAATAGCTCGGCAGTTGGTTCTTCTTTTAAGTACACTTCATAGAAGACCTGGAAGTTGCATAAATTGGAGATCGAGTTGGGACCAATATCTTGAGGATGAAGTTGGAAACTAGCAAGCACATCTCGGTAAAACATTGACCATGGCGGTTTAAAGCCACGACTTATGTGGTCAACAAAGACAACCACCTCACCCTGCCTCGGGGTTTGAGGATTTTCTGTTCCTGGAACTCACCATTTAATTTCAGTTTTCTTAGGCAAGCTGCCAATGTTGACCATATCATTCAATTGTTCCTCTGTGACCCGGGAACGAGCCCATTTGCAAGCAGTGAATTTCTTGGCCATGGCAAAATGAACAAGCTGGAAGCAAAAAGCCGGTTTATAAATCACACAGGATGACATACAAGATGTAAGGGGGTAAAAGATGCACTGATAGGTAACATGACATAAACCGAAGATCAATGCAATTATGGATAAAAGGTAATACCATGACAGGGGTACTCAGACATTGTTAAACCGGAGTATAATTATGGAGGTAAAAGGCTCCTCCGGTTTATTAGAGGGCTAATGGTATAGATTGCTTATACAAAATTAAACCACCTATGTTGGTGTGAGGAGAAACAGATTTCACAGAGGTGTATGAAAATTTCGGATCTGAGGTAAAACAGAAAAGTAAAAATAATTTGACCTAGAAAGGGTGAGATTCGAAACAACTTATGAAGGACTAGGTCAGTTCTTTGCGCGTAAGGATTTGTGGTGATAACAGAAGATTAGCTACGGCAAGGAATACATCAAATACGAAGTGTTCATCTATAGGCCGAGGAAGAACAGCACTGAAAGTTCCGATGAACTTCGAGAACAGCGAAGAGCAAGGAAACCATAATGTATCTAGAAAAGAAGGGGGAAATGACTTACTGCGACCGCGGAAGCAGCGGAGGTGTGTTGCGGAACTCTGGAACGAACAGGTCGATGCAGCGGCCGACGGCGAAGCAGAGGCGAGGTCTGAAGATGACGGTGGGGCTCAGGTGCGGGGACATCGCGAGGAAGAAGAAGGGTTGAAAGGGTAGCGGAAAGAAAAGAAAGGGGTCCTCTGCCCCTATTTATAAGGCGAAGCGATAAAATGGCAAGTACGGGAATCGAGGAGCTCACAAATGGATAAGTTAATAAAGGTGTCATTTCGGTGACTGAATACATATTAATAAAGGTAATCTTCCGCTTCAACGGATAGATGACGTCAGGGCGGTTTATCATAATCATGCAGTATGACGTCAAGACGGATTACAAGATCAAGGTGGAGATATGAGGGAGGAATTTTTTTCTAAGTGTTGAAGATTAACATGAACAATTTCAAACCAATCTGGGGCCTAATGTTGGGGATATTATTACTGAATGTAAACCGGCCAAGAGTAGCCGGGTTAACTCCTTGAAGATTACAAGCCCATGAAGATGCAAGAATGATGCCGCTTTACGAAGGCCCAAGGCCCAAAGGCAAGTTAAGACCTGTAGATCCAAACCGACCTGATCATGTAACTTGTGTTGTAAGATAGAAAAGATAGAGACCGAACCGGACACGTTTATGATCCGGCTTCGGGACTTTGTAACCCGGCGGGCATCAACCTATGTATATAAAGGGACGACCCGGCAGCGGTTTAGGGACGGACAACAACTCGAGAGCCAGACAAAGCGGATTCGCTCCCTGACTTTCGAAACACTAGCAATACCAATCACAACTAGACGTAGGCTTTTACCTTCCACGAAGGGGCCGAACTAGTATAAAACTCCCTGTGTCCCCTTGTCCGGTTTACCCCCTTTAAGCTAACCCGTTGCGATGGCTCCACGACTAAGTCCTTTCATAAGGACATCTGCCGTGACAAACCCATGACAGGTAGGATAAAGGAGCATGATCTATCGATATGCAAATGGGTGACACGGTGGTTTTAGCGAGTTCGGGCCTCTCACGGTGGAGATAACAACCCTACGTCTCGTGCTCCGGAGAGGCTTTGTTTTATCTTAGTATGTATCCGAAGATTACAATGAGAGGAGAACGAATCCCCGTAGTCCTGAGACTAATGGTAAAAAAGAGAGAGAGATGGAAGAAATCAGAGACCTAGTCTAGTGGTGGGGGTGGCTTATATAGAGTGCGCCACCCCCTCACCTCCTATGTTACAAAGTGGGACATGAATGCCATAAAGCCAGCCCTCCATCAAGCCTTCACTATGAGAATGATGTCGACTACTTTGCTGCTTGCTGGTCTTCGTATATCTGAGTGAGTCGTATGGTTGAGTGGTGAACTGTCATCCGAGTGGATGGTATGCTGCTTGGTCGAGTGGATAGTATGCTGCTTGTCCGAGTGGATAGTATATCTCTATGAAATTTACCTGGACCGACATGTTGTGTGGACCCCATGCTTCATGATATTTCGACCCTTCGTGGGCCTACCTGTTATGTGTAACGCCAACATTATCTGGCCAGCATATTCCATGTGCTGACCCATTTCGGGCTGCAACATATCATGTTGCAGACTTTTTAGACGAAGAGTAAGGTGCGCTAGGTTGTTGTCATGCACTCAGCTATGTCGTTGGAGTTGATGGACTCGCTTTATCTTCCAAGTCTTCCGTTGTTATCTTGTTTAGATGGCCTTAAGCCATATTTACTGCAATAAATTCTCTCCTGAGACTATTGATGTAATAAGTGTGTGATTGCTACTGTGTTATAAATCCTTCAAGTACTGTGTGTCAACATTACCGATCCAGGGATGACACTTATACACAAAGATTTACCGTCTGAAGTCGGATCACTACAAGATGGTATCAGAACACACACTGAATGTAGTACACGACCACTAAGATGAGCCATAGGTCACTCTTCTCTACTCATTTCTGACTTTTCTCCATTTTCTACTCTATAGGATGGCGGACTCAAGGAACAAGTTTGCACAACCGGATGAAGACAGACCTTTTGGGCAATACTTGAAGGAAGTCACTAGGTACCTGAACATCGGAATACCAAGCTTCACCGGGACCTACACCGCCACCTTACCAGAAGAGGAGTGATGGATGATTTGAGTTAAGTTACAGGAAGGACATTCATGCTAGTCACTGAACCCATGGTGTTTTCCTTTGATGCACCAACCTGGAGTCTAGGAAAGAGCATGGCAGCCCACATCGCCATAGGACGCATCGGCGAAGTCTATCACAAGGATCTTAAGGACACCATTTACCAGATATGTGGGCGCCGAGATGAGAAATGGGAGATGATCAGCACTAGGAAGGACATGTCGCCAGGAGTTAAACCAACACAGTCGTCGTCAGGAGAACCAAATGTGCGCAAGCATGATAGATCTGAAGAAGTTGATGACTAGGAACATGGAGCTGGAAGGGGAACTCAAGTCTACACGCAACGGATATGAGGAGGAAATCACCATACTAGTGGAGAAGAATGACGACCTGATAAGGAAGCTAGGAGTATTCATGGGAGACCCTACGCCAGGAGGAGATGACGACCATCCCAAAGACTACATCATCATCGACGACACCGACTCCGACCCGACAATATTGATGATGATTATGAAGACGAAGCTGGAGCAGATATCATGGAGTCTTCCACCGATCAAAATTTCTAGTAGACCACCATATTATTAGTAGTATTTCCCCCATGAGTATGGTTGTAGTCTGAGCACTGTAACGATAGTTAGATCGATTGTATGCCCTTCCTTGAAATTGATTTGGTGTGATATGAATGTGTTTGTCTCATGTGCATATGGGTAGTGTTTTCTCACTTGACCTCATTCTATTCTAATCTCCCCCCCTAAACCTATCAGATGCCTCCGATACGTGACCCTGGATTTGTCTTCCCACCGGAGCTCACTCAGTTGATCCAACAGCAGAATACACTGATGCAGTTGCTAGTTCAGAATCAAGGCAACAACAACAACAACAATAACAACAACCCACCACCACCCCCTCCAGTTGACAACTTAGCCCATTTTCTGAGTTACAACCGCCGGTGTTCTCTAGTAGCACCGAGCCCATAGTTGCTGATGACTGGCTACACAGGATTGGAAGGGAGTTGACCACCGCAGGTTGCACAGATGTTGAGAAGGTGCATTTTGACGCACACCAATTGGATGGACCCGCAGCCTCATGGTGGGAGAATTACACAGCCACTTTCCCCATAGCCAACGTTACTTGGGAGCAGTTTCAGCAAGCATTCCGCACTGCTCATGTCTCAACTGGAGCTATGAGTATGAAGAATCGTGAGTTTCGCAACTTATGCCATGCCAACCATACTATGGAGTAGTACGTGTATGAGTTTAGAAAGTTAGCTCGCTATGCCCCAGATGATGTGGCCACTGATGCCGTGAAGTAGGAGAAGTTTATGGAAGGGATAAATGATGAGATGAGTATGCAGTTAATGGCGGTGACATGTAACGACTATCAGGAGTTGGTAGACAAGGCTCTTATGATTGAAGGGAAGCAGCAGCAGATTGAGAGCCGCAAAAGGAAGAATGGACCAGGGAAGTACAATTCAGGAGCTCGGCAGAAGCCTCGTTTCACCCCGAACTCGGGAGGTTATACCCATAACCATGGAGGCCATAACCACAATGGAGGAAGTTCGCATAACCACAATGGCCCCAAGAATGGAAATGGGAATGGAGTAGGCAGTAATCAGAACCGCTCTAACCCAGCCACACCCGCCAAGAGGGATCTAAGTCACATTACTTGTTTCAAGTGCGGGAAGACTGGACATTACGCCACGGGATGTCCTGAAGAAAAGAATGGAAATGGCAATGGAAGCTCTGGGAAGAAACCCAACCCTTTCAACAAAGGACAAGTGAACCACGTGAATGTGGAGGATGTTGAAGAGCAGCCAGATGCAGTCATCGGTAAGTTTTTGGTTAAGTCATTTACCACTCTCGTTCTTTTTGATACTGGTGCATCGCATTCATACATTTCAAGGGGATTTGTGGACAATTTTAAGTTACCCACCTTAGACCTTAGGATACCCTTGCTAGTAAGCTCACCAGGTGCAGAGTATATGGCCAGTCGATGGTGTGAACGGTTACCCTTAACCATTGGCTGCCATGTTTTCCCCTCAGACCTAATAACTCTGGAGTCACAAGGATTGGACGTGATACTGGGTATGGATTAGCTATAAAAGTATGGAGGTGTTGACACACGAACACGTCACGTGTACCCTCGACACCGGGGGTGATGCACCGCAGCTCACGTCGAAGGAGACCCGACCGACAGCGCGATACGCAAGATAGTCGACGGGTGCTTTTGCAGACCCGAAAACCCCACACCCCCTTGAGGGACCCCGTCAGGGAGTGCGGCGGCTATGGGCTGCCCTATGTCGATTCACTCGCCCCTAGAGCCTCAGGATTCGCAGCTCTCAAATACGAAGAACAGCGAAGAACGAGATAGAAAAACGGTGGAGAGATAAAAGGTAGATGAAAAAGTAGTATATTGATTTGTTCGATTGTGTGTTGTTCAATCGGCCGTCACCCCCAACATATATAAGAGGCGGCTGGACTTCCCGTACAAGTAAAGGATTCATCTAGGTTTTCCTTACAAGAAAAATTACACCAATTCACGTCCTAGAGTCATAATTCTATTCCAACTCGGATTCAGTCTGAATCTGGCCCAAACTCTGTCTTCCTTCTTGCGTGGGCTGCCGGGCTTGCATATGATCTCCGATGGAGACGGCCCAAGTATCAAACTTGTGCGCCTCGACGATATGAACAACTCTCATGTTGATCAATTTTTCAAATAAGGCCATCTTGAATACTTTTCGAGGTCATCTTTATCTTCTAGTCGGACTCGGCCTTGCAGTAGACTGGATTATCCGAGTCTCATAGTGAATTTGTAGGCTATATATTATCTCTGATGATGATGACTCCAAAATCAAAGTTTACCGTCTTGATGATACGCACAACTTCTGTATTGAACACTTCTTCATCCAAGGTCATTTTGATAAACTTTCGAGCACATGTTCAATTTCACTCGGACTTGAGCTCATCCACTCGGATATTAGATACTTTCACTCGGATCGTCCGATTGGACTTTTTCACTCGGAAGACAATCTTCCACTTGGATGACTATATTTCCACTCGGATGACTATATTTCCACTCGGAAGGCACTATCTTATTCAATCGGCAAGTTTTCGTCCCGATGGTAATCTTTTCACTCGGAATATTTTCACCTGGATGACAATTTCACTCGGATGATCATATTTCCACTCGGATGACTATATTTCCACTTGGATAATAATAAGGTCATCCGGTTAGCAGACTTTCACTCGACCAGTAAATTTTCACTCGACGGTAAACTTTCACTCGGATGGTAACTTTTCACTCGGATTTCCGACTGAAAACATAGCCCGATCTTGATTTGTCTTTCCAGGCCTCATACGACCTCGGATTGAGACGAATTATATATGAAAATAGATCGGCTCGACGAGACGAAACTTTTCCGTGTTGAAGGTTTTTCGATTCAAGGCAGTCTTGATGGTCGAATTACTCGCACAACCTATCAGACAAGTGTCTGGCACCTCGCGCCATATTTCCGTTGAGGTTCGATCTGAGTGTATTACCTCTAAATTTTTCATATGAACTCGGATTGAGATGATTTATATATCAAAATCGATTGTCTCGATGAGACAAAGACAATTTCTTAAGAGTGTTCCTTCATCCGAGGTCATCTTGAAGACGTGATTGGCCAAAAACCACTCGGAACATTGAATTATGCCACTCGGAGTATAGTTTCGGTCCGTAAGATAAAGTCGGATGTCAATGACTTAAACATCAAAGTTATTCAATTTGACGATGCGAAACTGTTCATGCTAAAAAACTCTTTCACTCTGTATCTTGCCAAAATCAGGTGTCAACACATGCCCCCCTGTTTTTCGGCAAAGCTTGCATGCCGAAAAATAATATGCATTGTGTTCGTTCTAAGGACGATGTCAACACTCCATCGGCCATTTATTTTTCTCAGGGCAATAATTATGTATCGGCCATGTTTTTGCTAAGGGCGATAATATTATATCGGCCATTGCCTACTTAGGCTTCCTGCCAGACACTCGGGTGGTATTTCTTCAAATATTTGCCATTGAGAGCTCGAGGTAACAATGTCCCTTCTATTGATTCCACCAAATATGAGTTTCCGGGAACAACTCTTGTAATTTTAAAAGGACCTTCCCAACTTGGAGACCACTTCTCGAATTTTCTATCTTTCGAACCAATCGGCAGAATCACTTTCCAAACGAGATCACCAACTTGAAAATTCTTCAACTTGACTTTCTTATTGTAAGCCCTTGCCACCCTCAACTTATCTCTCTCTATGGCATTGAAAGCAGCCAAACATTTATCGACAACCTCATCAATGTTGTCCATCATCAAGTTATAGAAGTCTATTGCTGATAAATCATTTTGTTTAGCTATTCTCAAAGCATTCAAATTTACTTCCACTGGTAAAACAGCCTCCTGACCATATACTAGCTCATATGGAGTCACTTTCGTAGCACCATGCCTTGAGATTCTATGTGCCCATAATGCCTCAGACAACAAGTCATGCCATCTCCTTGGATTATCCTCAATCTTCTTCTTGATGAGCTTGATTAAAATTTTATTGCTAGACTCAGCTTGTCCATTAGCTTGGGCATAATATGGAGAGGAATTGAGCAACTTTATGTTATAAGATTCGGCAAACTCTCTGACTTGGTGTGACATGAAAGATGAACCTTGATCTATAGTTAACGTTTGAGGAATAATGAATCTATGAATAATGTGCTTGGTTATGAATTGAATTACCTCCATATGCGTCATGTTCTTGAGAGGTACTGCTTCAGACCATTTAGTGAAATAATCAGTTGCCATTAATATGAACCGATGCCCTTTTGAGGAAGATGGATGGATTTGTCCAATGAAATCTAAACCCCAACCTCTGAAAGGCCACGGTTTGATAATAGGATGTAACATAGCAGCAGGAGCCAATTGAATATCACCAAACTTTTGACAAGCTTCACACCCCTTATAATATCTGAAGCAATCATTAATCATAGTCGGCCAATAAAACCCAGCACGTCGAAATAACCATTTCATCTTGGGATCCGACTGGTGAGTGCCACAAATACCTTCATGTACTTCTCCCATAGCAACTCTTGCCTGGTCCTCGTCCAAACACTTTAGAAGAACATCATCGACTGTTCGGCGATAAAGACCATCATCTCTCATTGTATACTTGAAAGCCATACGCCGAACAGCCCTGTCCACCCTTTCACTCGGATTGCACAAATAATCAACAATGAGCTTCCTCCAGTCGGGATTGTCACCTGCACTAGATTTTTTGTTAATGACCGAATCAGTGGGTACTGGTAAGATAAGACATCGGACTTTGAGAAATATGAAACTTGCCACGACCAACATGGTATCCAGATGCTTGCTGTGCCAACTCATTTGCTCTCCAATTGTCATGTCTAGATATATGTGCAATGCTAAAACAATCCAAAGTAGAGATTATATCTAGACATTTATCAAGATAAACATTAAGTGATTCATCCAAACACTGAAAGACTTTGTATATTTGCTGCACCCCTAGTAACGAATCACCATAAGCCTCAATATGTGTAACACCTATAGCAAGTAACATCTCTAGGCCGAATAACAATGCTTCATATTTGGCTTGATTGTTTGTGCAAAAATATTCTAAGCGGCATGAGGCTTCAAAAACCGCACCATGAGGAGATATATAAACAATACCAACACCTTGGCCATTGCTACAAACTGAACCATCAAAGTATAATCTCCATGGTACTAATGAAACAAGGTTCATATCAACATCATGCTTGTTATTAATCCGATGTCCGACAATGAAATTAGCAACAATTTGGCCTTTCATGGATTTTAGAGATTCATAAGCCAAATCATATTCAACCAAAGCATAAGCCCACTTGCCAATTCTACCACTAAGAATTGGCCTATGCAACATGTATTTAATGACATCGGTTTGACAAGCTACTACACAAACACTCGGCACTAAATAATGTCTCAGTTTTGTGCAAGCATAATATAAACATAGACATAATTTGTCAATAAATGTATACCTTGTCTCTGCGTACAATAGGCGGCGGCTCAAATAAGTGATGGCATGCTCTTTTCCTTCTGTCTCTTGAGTTAGAACAACACCAATAACTCCTTCCTCTGCTGCAATGTAAAGTCTAAAGGGTTCCCCATGCTTGGGTGCTCTCATCACCGGAGGAGTGCACAAATAATTCTTGATCATATCAAATGCTTCTTGCTGTTTTGCCCCCCAAGTGAAATAAGCATCATTCTTTAACCGAAGGATAGGAGTAAATGCATCAACTTTCCTTGATAGATTAGCTATGAACCTTCTCAAATAATTGACCTTGCCAAGAAACTTTTGCATATCTCTCTTGCATGTTGGAGCCTCCACTTTATGTATGGCCTCTATCTTTTTGGGATCAATCTCTATGCCATCTTCATGAATAATAAAACCCAAAAACTTGCCAGCTGACACATCGAATGCACACTTTAAAGGATTCATCTTCAGTCCATAATTTTTCATTCTTTCGAAAGCTAAACGCAAATCGGCCAAGTGATATTCAAAAGCATCCGATTTGACAACAATATCATCAATATAAACTTCAAGTATGACACCGAGTAAATCATGAAAAATTAAATTCATAGCCCTTTGATACGTGGCTCCAGCATTTTTTAATCCTAATGTCATCACTGTCCACTCGAATAAACCAAGGAAACCAGGACATCGGAAAGCCGTTTTGTACATGTCCTCTTCGACCATAAAAATTTGATTGTATCCGGCATTACCATCTAGAAAGCTAATAACCTTATGTCCAGAAGCATCATTAATAAGCATATCGGCTATTGGCATAGGATACTCATCTTTGGGTGTAGCCCTATTCAAATCTCTGAAATCAATGCACACCCTCAACTTGCCAGATCCTTTCTTCTCTACTAGGACAATGTTAGAAATCCACTCAGCATACCTGCAAGGTCGAATGAAATTAGCTTCAAGTAGTCGACCGATCTCTTCCTTGATCCGGTCATATGTTTTCGGATTAAATTTTCTGGCCGACTGTTTATAAGGTCTAAAACCGGCCTTTATAGGCAACCAATGTTCCACTAGCTCTCGGCTTAACACTGGAATCTCATGATATTCCCATGCAAAGCAACAAACATATTCTTTCAATAGCTCGATTAACTTAGCCTTACAATCAGCTTTCAACTTTTTGATTATAAATGTCGGTCGAGTGACTGAACCATCTCCAATATCTACCTCTTCTAACAGATCGGCTAATGTAAAACCTTGTCCAAGTTTATCCATGTCATCCAACTCCTCTATAGACTCATACATATCGTTCTCATTGGACCGATACTTTACAAGACGTTTTTGTAACCACTCGAAATTAGGATCCATTTAAACATATCATACCTTGGAGCCGATTGCATTCACTCGGCTTTAAAGAGACGGGCACAAAACCATTCTTGGTCGCGCTGAGAAAATCAAATTCTGATAAGTCACGTCCCGTCAAGCAAGTAGCATTGGGATGTTGCCGATCCACCGATGCATCGGCCAAAGCAACACAGGCCGAGTTATCCGCATGAATAACTTCCACTTCATCATCAACCTACTGAATCAAAAACTGGTGCATAGTGGATGGCACGCACTGGTTTGCATGAACCCAATCGCGGCCTAGTATGACGTTGTATTTACCTTGCACCTTAGCGACAAAGAATGCAGTAACCAAAGTTTTGCTTCCGACTGTAAGCTCCACATACATCACACCTTTGGCTTTAGTTTTCTCTTTGCCTTCAAATCCGTTGAGCACCATATTGGTCTTGATCAATTCTTCATCAGGCAAACCCAATTTCTTGAAGACCGAATAGGGCATAAGATTTACCACAGCACCACCATCAACAAGCATCCGAGCGAGCGGCGACCCATTGATATGACCTCTGAGATATAATGGTTTAAGATGCGTTACTGGTTCTTTTGGCTTCTCGAATATTACGTTTTTAGGGCCAAAATCCAGCTGAGCCACCTCCCCTTCTTCATCTATAGCATGAAACTCAGCAGGTAAGTAATACACCATATTGATATCCATACCTTCATGAACCGGCGTAGACTCATAGTCTAACATATCAGCCTCCTCCTCAAGTGCATCCACCGATTCAGAAATTTGTCCGAGTGAAGAGGAAGCAATAGGTAATGTAGACGATGCAATGATTGTGTCGTCCTCTTTTGGTAGTGTAGGTGCTGCTGTGATAGGTGTAGAAGCCACAGCATCTTGTATTTGTTTGGGCCTCCACACTTGTTTTGTAGGTACCATACACCGAGTGTCATTGAACAACTTATCCCTTTGCTTCTCGGCCTCTTGTTCTGCCATCTCTTGACTCCTTAACCTCTGTAGTTTCCTCTTTTATGTCTTTGTTAGCCCTGGAGGACACCACTTTGGCTGAGTGTATTTAGGATCTCTCGTTTTTACTCGGTTGGTGCTTGCTTCATGGTCATTAGCCGAGTGCTTTGGCGCAATAGAAAGTACCGGCTCAGTCAGATTGCTATGCACAATCGGCTGCTGTATGGCGAATGTTTCGGAGCCCAAGATAAGTGAGTCGACATTCATTTTCTCCTTGACTTTTCCCGACTCAACTGCTGCAACACTTGGTGATTTAATACGCCATTCTTTTTGACTTTCCAAATGCATGAAATTTCCACTCGGGCGCACCTTTTTACTCTGATGGAATCCACTCGGATGGATATCACTCGGATGGAATTCAGTCTGATGGAATCTACTCGGCCACATTTTTTTACTCAAATAGCTTCCACCTAGGTGCATTCTTACACTTGGATAATTTCCATCCGGTTGCATGTTTTGACCAGCCGACTGATAGTTACCGATGTTCAGTCGACCATTATATGAGTATTCAAGTCGATCCCAAACAGTTTGCCTTTGCTCTTCTGGAAACAACGCCTTTGTTCCACTTAGTTTCATATACTGACTGAACATATTATCTGATGGTGACCTTGGTCGCTTCAAGTATGATGGCCGGTTAGAGCTGGGACCAGCCGACTAATTAGCATATTTGGATAGCAACATATCAAAAGTTGGCTTGATCCGCTTGCGTTGCACTTTAGCTTCATTCCTCTTCCACTTGCCAACTTCTGGACTCTTGGGTTTGACAAATTTAACTCGAGTATTTTCTTGCACTTGCGGTTGCCCCCCAGTGTAGGATTCTTGATGGTGATTTTGATTACTTCCTTGCCATCGGGCTGTTTATCAAGCACAATATGTCTCCCCAAGACCATGTTGCCTTCCTTGTCTTTCCTGGGCTCACCAATAATGATATTAGCTTTATTAGCAGATTCGGCTACCTCAGGACGAGTGAGTAGCTTCTTCCCCTCCAAATCCATGGTATTCATTGGAAAAGGTTGTTTATCAACTTGCATCTCAGAAAAGTTCAATCGTCCATCATTAATAGCCGATTGTATCTGTCGTCGAAAAATATTGCAATCGTTAGTAGCATGAGAAAGAGAATTATGATACTTGCAATAAGCACGCCGTTTTAGCTCTTCAAATGGCGGTAAAGTATGAGATATTCTAATAATCTTAGCCTGCAGCAAAGCATCAAATATTATATCACACTTAGCAATGTTAAAAGTAAACTTCATCTCTTCATCACGATTCTTATGAATTGGTTTCAGATCATTGCAAGTAAGGGGTTTGGCCTTAGATGGCCAAACAAATTCAGTAGCAAAAACATCACCCTCATCGTCCGAGTGATCACTATCATATTCCACCATATTCATCTTTGGACGATTGGCTTTGTATCTATGCACTTCTTTGAGATCTTTGCTTCGGCTTTCCTGAGCCAAAGCCCTTTGTAAGACTTGGTTGATATTTAAGAACTCATAACCTTCTAGCTTTTCTCTAATGAGAGTTCTCAAACCACTCAGCACTAGGTCTACCAAGTCTCTCTCGGTTATCACCAAACTAAAACACTGGTTTTTTGTTTCTCTAAATCTCTTGACGTAACAGGAGACCGATTCATCATGCTTCTGTTTAACCGATGTTAGATGTGATAACTTGAGTTCATTGTCGCCGCTATAAAAGTGATCATGAAATTTCTGCTCTAGCTGTGACCAAACCCGAATGGAACCATGTGGTAAAGAAGAAAACCATGAAAATGCAGTACCAGTTAAAGATAAAGGAAACAAACGCACTTTCAACTCATTTAGTGAGCCTGCTTCACCTAGTTGTGCTAAGTATTGACTAACATGCTCCCATGTGGTTTTTGTGCCCTCTCCATTGAACTTAACAAAATCTGGAATCTTATATCCCGGAGGGCACTGTATGGCATCAAAGTACTCGGGGTACGGCTTTTGGTAAATCCGATTCCGAGGTAACTCAACTCCAAAATTCTCTCTAAGCATCTTAGCCATCTCCTCTCTAAGATTATCAAGACCATCATCCGTAGTGGACGATGAAGCTTGTGGCAGTGACATAGGAAGAGTATGGTTACTAGCTGTAGGTAGGAATTGTGGCATGTATGTCGACCCATAATTTGGTAGTGGTCGAGTGGTTGTAGCTGTAGGTAGAGTTTGGTTCGGCGTTGCCACCGAACCTGTCATGCTCATAATAGGATTAATGGGTGTAGCCACAATCTGATTTGTTTGGGTAGGATAATAAGTCATCGGCACGGGAGGCGCCGATGCAATAGGTAAAGCCAGATTAGGGTTTTGCACACTAGCAGCTACACCATTATTACCACTAGATGATTGAGATATATTCTTCTGAGCATTAGTATTTTCAATAAAAGTTTGATAGACTAGATTGTTACCATCAGCAATACGACTTTCAATCTCAGCCCACTGCTCAGGAGAAAAGGTAGTACTTACAGAGGGTTTAACCTGTTCAGTTTGAAGAGGAGGGAACTTGATTTCTTCAATCGGAGTGATGTTGCCTTGGCGATATTTCTTGAATTTTGCAAGGAACTCCTGCAGGTCCTTCTCCTCGCCTGCCTTCTTGTACTCCTCATAGACTTGGCGATGATCAGCCGATATCTCATCAAGACTGGGCTTAATGATGTTATCGGCGTCTACCTCAGATGGCTTGGGAAGATCGGACATGGTGGATGATGATGATTGATCTTTGATCCCCAGCGGAGTCGCCAAAAAGTGTGTTGACACACGAACACGTCATGTGTACCCTCGACGCCGGGGGTGATGCACCGCAGCTCACGTCGAAGGAGACCCGACCGACAGCGCGATACGCAAGACAGTCGACGGGTGCTTTTGCAGACCCGAAAACCCCACACCCCCGGGAGGGACCCCGTCAGCGAGTGCGGCGGCTATGGGCTGCCCTAGGTCGATTCGCTCGCCCTAGAGCCTCGGGATTCGCAGCCCTCAAACACGAAGAACAATGAAGAATGAGATAGAAAAACGGTGGAGAGATAAAACGTAGATGAAAAAGTAGTATATTGATTTGTTCGATTGTGTGTTGTTCAATCGGCCGTCACCCCCAACATATAAGAGGTGGCTGGACTTCCCGTACAAGTAAAGGATTCATCTAGGTTTTCCTTACAAGAAAAATTACATCAATTCACGTCTTAGAGTCGTAATTCTATTCCAACTCGGATTTAGTCTGAATCTGGCCCAAACTCTGTCTTCCTTCTTGCGTGGGCCGCCGGGCTTGCATATGATCTCCAATTGAGACGGCCCAAATATCAAACTTGTGCGCCTCGACGATATGAACAACTGTCATGTTGATCAATTTTTCAAATAAGGCCACTTGAATACTTTTCGAGGTCATCTTTATCATCCAGTCGGACTCGGTCTTGCAGTAGACTGGATTATCCAAGTCTCATAGTGAATTTGTAGGCTATATATTATCTCTGATGATGATGACTCCAAAATCAAAGTTTACCATCTTGATGATACGCACAACTTCTGTATTGAACACTTCTTCATCCAAGGTCATTTTGATAAACTTTCGAGCACATGTTCAATTTCACTCGGACTTGAGCTCATCCACTCAGATATTAGATACTTTCACTCGGATCGTCCGATTGGACTTTTTCACTCGGAAGACAATATTCCACTCGGATGACTATATTTCCACTCGGATGACTATATTTCCACTCGGATGACTATATTTTCACTCGGAAGGCACTATCTTATTCAATCGACAAGTTTTCGTCCCGATGGTAATCTTTTCACTCGGAATATTTTCACCTGGACGACAATTTCACTCGAATGACCATATTTCCACTCGGATGACTTTATTTCCACTTGGATAATAATAAGTTCATCCGGTCAGCAAACTTTCACTCGACCGGTAAATTTTCACTCGACCGTAAACTTTCACTCGGATGGTAAACTTTTCACACGGATTTCCGACTAAAAACATAGCCCGATCTTGATTTGTCTCTCTAGGCCTCATACGACCTCGAATTGAGACAAATTATATATGAAAAGCGATCGGCTCGACAAGATGAAACTTTTCCCTGTAGAAGGTTTTTCAATTCAAGGCCGTCTTAATGGTCGAATTACTTGCGCAACCTATCAGACAAGTGTCTGGCACCTCGCGCCATATTTCCGTTGAGGTTTGATCTGCAGTGTATTGCCTCTAACTTTTGCATATGAACTCGGATTGATATGATTTATATATCAAAATCGATTGCCTCGACGAGACGAAGACAATTCGTTAAGAGTGTTCCTTCATCCGAGGTCATCTTGAAGACGTGATTGGCCAAAAACCACTCGGAACATTGAATTATGCCACTCGGAGTATAGTTTCGGTCCGTAAGATAAAGTCGGATGTCAATGACTCAAACATCAAAGTTATTCCATTCGACGACGTGAAACTTTTCATGCTAAAAAACTCTTTCACTCTGTATCTTGCCAAAATCAGGTGTCAACAGGAGGAAACATTGATTGTGCTAGTAGGTCAATTCTGCTCACCACCCCGGAGGGGAAAAGGATTAAGTATGTATCCAGGCATACCCCAAAGAGGACTCACGTAAACTCCCTCACGGGCGTTGTTCAAGGGGAGGTGCTGATACGTCCATTTTGCATCTTGATTTTATATCGATATTTATTGCATTATGGTCTGTTCTTACACATTATGTCACAATACTTATGCCTATTCTCTCTTATTTTACAAGGTTTACATGAAGAGGGGGAATGCCTGCAGCTGGAATTCTGGGCTGGAAAAGGAGCAAATATTAAAGACCTATTCTAAACATCTCCAAAAGTCCTAAAACTTCACGGGAGCATGTTTCAGAATATATAAAAAATATTGGGAGAAAGAAGTACCGGAGGGGGCCACCCACCGTCCATGAGGGTGCACTACAAAAAAACACATCCGTGACATTTTGGGCCGAACGAATTTTTTTCTTCTGTCATACTTATGACACTTCTATGACGATAATTGTAAAAAAACACGGTATCATCATAGATGTGGTGGGATCCAACTTCTATGACAAAAAATCATGACAGAAAATGGGCTTTACGTCTTGGGCGGGCCGAAGACGCAGCTGCATGACATTCGTTGGGCCGTCCATGACGGAAAAAACCGTGGTAGAAGCGAGGGCGAGGAAAATATCGGGGTGTTCCCGGTTATGGTGTGTGGTCAGGGCCGAGCGATGCGTGTTTCTCTCGTACACGCACGCGCGTCGGTGCGAGGCGTTGGGCTCTAACTAAACCCGAGCGAGGCATTCGCCTACTGGACCCGAGCAATTGCTGCTACGCGTTACTGAACCCGAGAGATCGATCGATGGCTGTTAACTGAACCCGATCGAGCGATTCCTTCGCTACTACTGCTAACTGAAGCCAATTGATGTTGGCTCTGGATGAACAGTGAATGTTGCTGGGGGGGTTGGAAGAACAGTTCCCGGTGGGGGTGGATGAACAGGACCCCGTGGTGTTTTCTCTGGATTAACAGGACCCCGATCAATCGAGCTGGTTGGGGTTGGATGAACAGGACCCCATGGAGGGCTGGATGAACAAGACCACCCCGTGGAGGGCTGGATGAACAGTAGACGGTGGAGGGCTAGATAAACAGTAGCCCGTGGAGGGGTGGTTGAACAGGAGCCCGTGGAGAGGGCTGGTTGAACAGTAGCCGGTGGAGTACCGCGTGGTGGAGGCTGGATGAACATGAGCTCGTGGATGAATACTCGCAGGTGGAGGCTGGAGGAGGTCAACGGTGGATGAACAGTAGCCCGTGGAGGCTGGAGGGTGTCGACGGTGGAGATGAACAGTATCCCGTGGAGTCCCGTTTTGCGGTACGCCACACCCCTCCCGATGAACAAGACCCCCGTTTCGACCGTAGCGTTCCAACACAAGTCCGTTTCCTCCGTTTTGCGGTACGCCACACCCCTCCCGATGAACAGGTGATACGTCTCCAATGTATCTATAATTTTTAATTGCTCCATGCTATATTATCTACTGTTTTGGACATTACTGGGCTTTATTATCCACTTTTATATTATTTTTGGGACTAACCTATTAACCGGAGGCCCAGCCCAGAATTGTTGTTTTTGCCTGTTTTAGGGTTTCGAAGAAAAGGAATATCAAATGGAGTCCAAACGGAATGAAACCTTCGGGAACGTGATTTTCTCAACGAACAAGACCCATGAGACTTGGACCCTACGTCAAGACACAAAATAAGAGGCTACGAGGTAGGGGGCGCGCCTAACCCCCCCTAGGCACGCCCTCCACCCTCGTGGGCCCCCTGTTGCTCCACCGATGTACTCATTCCTCCTGTTGAAAGACGTCATGCAGATAGCCCGTTGCGACCCAGAGTACAACAGTTCAATCAAGGTATATGCCGCTTTGAGCTTCATGCTCATATCTGTAGCAAAATGAGCAATCCGGGTGCCTGTCATGGTTTAATGTCAGTAGTCTGGTCAATGATAAGGTTCCATGAGTTGTACCAAATATATATAGGAGTTACTTACCAAAGATTGCAGAAGTCATGGCATTAATTTGCCGTTTCAATGCAGCCAGTTCTTCTACAACCGGTTTCAAGGCAGCATTGGCGTCTTCAGCACTCTTTATTAAACCGGGTTTCTCGATCTCCCATTCAGCACGGTCTTTGTTGAAAGACTCCTTGAGTTTTTCCATTGTGGCCAGGGCGTTGGTCAGCTCCTCTTTGGCTTTGGCGGCTTCTTCTTGTTGGGACTTCACATTGTTTTGCAAGTCAGTGTTTCGGGTGTCTCTATTCCTCAGATCAGACTGCAAACATTAAAGATATGTCACATAACATGATACATATATATTCTAAGTACAAAGCGCATAACAAGTTATGCACTTCATACTTGGGGGCTAATGCTCATTTGCTCTAAATTGCTACAGTTGATACAAGTTTCCAGAACAATGTAAACATTATTCTGGACACTTGGGGGCTAATGTAAGTCAATTCAAAAATGGATGCATGGATTAAAACCCGGATTAACTTACTAAAGTTAAACCGGCCTTTGGGGGATACGCGGCAGAAAGCTATCTACTTGGTAAAAGGGTGAGTCTGGTTCTTATCAGTAATTTAGAAATTGGAGGATCAGTGAAGAAAACTTAAAGTGCTACAAAGACCCGGGTCATGATTCACATTATAACCCGACCCTTGGGGGCTATTTGGGCTAGCATTTTTAGATTATGAATTAGGATACAAAGGAGGAGGAAAATACCTCATATCGCTCCTTCATCAAGTTAACCAAACCGGCTTCATAGTCTCGGTTTGAGTGCAAGCGGTTTAAGAAGCCAGAGTGAAGCTCTTCTGCGTTCAGATGAGCGTAACTTGCCAAATCACTGCTCCATTTGCCTCTTTCTCTAGCAGCCCGCTCTTCTTTGGCACTATGTTGAGCCAAAACTACGGGATGGCCAGGAGAGCTATGGCCCATTCCAGTAATGATAACGTCATCACCTTGGCCTTCAGGGTTTTTGGTCGGTGATAAAGGAGTTTCAGCATCTCTCACCGGACTAGCCCAGTTTGGTTCTGCCGGTTCAGCATCAGGTGCGGCAGGTTCAGCGTCTGTTGGTTCATCAGTGTTTTGGCCTTCAAGGGGCGGGTTGTCAGAAGTAGCTTCAGGATGAGGGCCTTCTGGTTCACAAGTTCGTTCCGGTTCACCTCTTGGTTCTTCTTCTTCGGTGACCGGGTCTTCGGGCGGATTGGTGACCCGAGCTTTCTTGCTGGGTCTGGCTTTGGCCCTGCAAACAGAATAAAAAAGGATTAACATCTTATTCAAAACATTTATGATGCATTGAAAAGGAAAGGTTTTACAGCTTACCTGTCCACAGTTTTCAAAGGGGGGAGTTGAGTTGCCGTTGATTCACCAGAAGATGAAGGAGGTGTCACCTGATAATTTGAATCGGACGGATTAAGAGGCTGTCTGAAATAACCTGCTTTGGGGTTAGAATTGTCAGGAGTAGGAGAGACCTTAGACCGACGCTTCCGAATTGGGGTGTCAGGTAAACCGGTTGACGTAACCTATTGGCAATTGTGCCGGGTTGTCCAGCGAGCTTCATGCTGCTGAGTCTTCAAAATAAATGTTGGATCCAAATGAGCAAGAGGATGAGAAAAGCTTACTTTCCGGACTACTTGACGGGTTTTTTGTGCTGGCTTAGAGTCTGAACCAGAGGAAAGGGTAATTACCTCTACATCATTAGCTTGACTGCCTTCGGCGTCCTCCTGAGGAAGATCATTGTTAATGAGATGCATGAAAAGGGAGCCAAGTGAGTCAAGTTCTACCTCAGCTTCCGGATCATCAACATCGTCATCAAGCTCCATGTTGATCCGGTCAGCCGTTTTCCGCCTTGGCGTCCGTTTCACGGCTTTGGTTTTAGGGCGAGATGGTTTGACTGCTTTCTCCCCAATTGGGTTTACCGCTTTTTCTACGGCTTTCCGTTTCCAGAAGGGGTCGTCACCCTATACGCACATACATAGAAGAAGTATTACAGGTTGTACAAGGTAAAAATATGAAAGGTGAAAGGGAAGTATAATGCTTACAGCAGGCGGTTTGTTCTTGGTATAGACGGGATTCAAGCTGGTTTGACTACAGACCAGTTCCGATTCATTCAAAATCTTCTTTACGCCTTCAGTGAATTCTTCATCAGTTATTTGAATGTTGCAATGGCGTTGAGGGTCTTCAACTTCACCGGTGTATGCACACATTAAACCGGTACGCCGGCTTAGCGGCAAGATACTCCAAGATATCCAACAGCGCACAAAGTCCACACCTATTAAACCATTGGCCATAAAGGCCCGGAGTTTGGCGAGTTGAGGGGCATATTTCGCCCTTTATGAAGAGCTCAGGCGTTGTGGCATTGGATGGGTGTTGGAAAGCCTGTGATCACGAAAACTGGGGAGGGGATTCTCATCTTCAGGGGACGTATCTCTGCAATAAAACCAAGTCTGGTTCCATTCCTTTGGATGGCTGTGCAATTTGGCATGAGGAAATTCAACCTCTTTCCGCTTTTGAATTGAAACACCACCTAGTTCAGTGTTGGGGCCGTTTACAAATTCTGTTCGCCGGTTTAAGTGAAAGAAATCCCGGAATAGCTCGGCAGTTGGTTCTTCTTGTAAGTACACTTCACAGAAGACCTGGAAGTTGCATAAATTGGAGACCGAGTTGGGACCAATATCTTGAGGATGAAGTTGGAAACTGGCAAGCACATCTCGGTAAAACTTTGACCCTGGCGGTTTAAAGCCACGGCTTATGTGGTCAACAAACACAACCACCTCACCCTGCCTCGGGGTTGGAGGATTTTCTGTTCCTGGAACTCACCATTTAACTTTTCTTAGGCAAGCTGCCAATGCTGACCATATCATTCAATTGTTCCTCTGTGACCCAGGAACGAGCCCATTTGCAAGCGGTGAATTGCTTGGCCATGGCAAAATGAACAAGCTGGAAGCAAAAAGCCGGTTTATAAATCACACAGGATGACATACAAGATGTATGGGGGTAAAATATGCACTGATAGGTAACATGACATAAACCGGAGATCAATGCAATTATGGATAAAAGGTAATACCATGACAGGGGTACTCAGACATTGATAAACTGGAGTATAATTATGGAGGTAAAAGGCTCCTCCGGTTTATTAGAGGGCTAATGGTATAGATTGCTTATACAAAATTAAACCACCTATGTTGGTGTGAGGAGAAACAGATTTCACAGAGGTGTATGAAAATTTCGGATCTGAGGTAAAACAGAAAAGTAAAAATAATTTGACCTAGAAAGGGTGAGATCCGAAACAACTTATGAAGGACTAGGTCAGTTCTTTGCGCGTAAGGATTTGTGGTGATAACAGAAGATTAGCTACGGCAAGGAATACGTCAAATACGAAGTGTTCATCTATAGGCCGAGGAAGAACAGCACTGAAAGTTCCGATGACTATCGAGAACAGCGAAGAGCAAGGAAACCCTAATGTATCTAGAAAAGAAGGGGGAAAGGACTTATTGCGACCGCGGAAGCAGCGGAGGTGTGTTGCGGAACTCTAGAACGAACAGGTCGATGCAGCGGCCGACCGCGAAGCAGAGACGAGGTCTGAAGATGACGGTGGGGCTCAGGTGCGGGGACGTCGCGAGGAAGAAGAAGGGTTGAAAGGGTAGCGGAAAGAAAAGAAAGGGGTCCTCTGCCCCTATTTATAAGGCGAAGCGATAAAATGGCAAGTACGGGAATCGAGGAGCTCACAAATGGATAAGTTAATAAAGGTGTCGTTTCGGTGACTGAATACATATTAATAAAGGTAATCTTCCGCTTCAACGGATAGATGATGTCAGGGCGGTTTATCATAATCATGCAGTATGACGTCAAGACGGTTTACAAGATCAAGGTGGAGATATGAGGGAGGAATTTTTTTCTAAGTGTTGAAGATTGACATGAACAATTTCAAACCAATCTGGGGCCTAATGTTGGGGATATTATTACTGAATGTAAACCGGCCAAGAGTAGCCGGGTTAACTCCTTGAATATTACAAGCCCATGAAGATGCAAGAATGATGGCGCTTTACGAAGGCCCAAGGCCCAAAGCGAGTTAAGACCTGTAGATCCAAACCGACCTGATCATGTAACTTGTGTTGTAAGATAGAAAAGATAGAGACCGAACCGGACACGTTTATGATCCGGCTTCGGGACTTTGTAACCCGGCAGGCGTCAACCTATGTATATAAAGGGACGACCCGGCAGAGGTTTAGGGACGACAACAACTCGAGAGCCAGACAAAGCGGATTCGCTCCCTGACTTTCGAAACACTAGCAATACCAATCACAACTAGACGTAGGCTTTTACCTTCCACGAAGGGGCCGAACTAGTATAAAACTCCCCGTGTCCCCTTGTCCGGTTTACCCCCTTTAAGCTAACCCGTTGTGATGGCTCCACGACTAAGTCCTTTCATAAGGACATCTGCCGTGACAAACCCATGACAGGTAGGATAAAGGAGCATGATTTATCGAGATGCAAATGGGTGACACGGTGGTTTTAGCGAGTTCGGGCCTCTCATGGTGGAGATAACAACCCTACGTCTCATGCTCCGGAGAGGCTTTGTTTTAGCTTAGTATGTATCCGAAGATTACAATGAGAGGAGAACGAATCCCCGTAGTCCTGAGACTAATGGTAAAAAAAAGAGAGATGGAAGAAATCAGAGACCTAGTCTAGTGGTGGGGGTGGCTTATATAGAGTGCGCCACCCCCTCACCTCCTATGTTACAAAGTGGGACATGAATGCCATAAAGCCAGCCCTCCATCAAGCCTTCACTATGAGAATGATGTCGACTACTTTGCTGCTTGCTGGTCTTCGTATATCTGAGTGAGTCGTATGGTCGAGTGGTGAACTGTCATCCGAGTGGATGGTATGCTGCTTGGTTGAGTGGATAGTATGCTGCTTGTCCGAGTGGATAGTATATCTCTATGAAATTTACCTGGACCGACATGTTGTGTGGACCCCATGCTTCATGATATTTCGACCCTTCGTGGGCCTACCTGTTATGTGTAACGCCAACATTATCTGGCCAGCATATTCCATGTGCTGACCCATTTCGGGCTGCAACATATCATGTTGCAGACTTTTCAGACGAAGAGTAAGGTGCGCTAGGTTGTTGTCATGCACTCAGCTATGCCGTTGGAGTTGATGGACTCGCTTTATCTTCCAAGTCTTCCGTTGTTATCTTGTTTAGATGGCCTTAAGCCATATTTACTGTAATAAATTCTCTCCTGAGACTATTGATGTAATAAGTGTGTGATTGCTACTGTGTTATAAATCCTTCAAGTACTGTGTGCCAACATTACCGATCCAGGGATGACACTTATACACAAAGATTTACCGTCTGAAGTCGGATCACTACAAGATGGTATCAGAACACACACTGAATGTAGTACACGACCACTAAGATGAGCCATAGGTCACTCTTCTCTACTCATTTCTGACTTTTCTCCATTTTCTACTCTATAGGATGGCGGACTCAAGGAACAAGTTTGCACAACCGGATGAAGACAGACCTTTTGGGCAATACTTGAAGGAAGTCACTAGGTACCTGAACATCGGAATACCAAGCTTCACCGGGACCTACACCGCCACCTTACCAGAGGAGGAGCGATGGATGATTCGAGTTCAAGTTCCAGGAAGGACATTCATGCCAGTCACTGAACCCATGGTGTTTTCCTTTGATGCACCAACCTGGAGTCTAGGAAAGAGCATGGCAGCCCACATCGCCATAGGACGCATCGGCGAAGTCTATCACAAGGATCTTAAGGACACCATTTACCAGATATGTGGGCGCCGAGATGAGAAATGGGAGATGATCAGCACCAGGAAGGACATGTCGCCAGGAGTTAAACCAACACAGTCGTCGTCAGGAGAACCAAATGTGTGCAAGCATGATAGATCTGAAGAAGTTGATGACTAGGAACATGGAGCTGGAAGGGGAACTCAAGTCTACACGCAACGGATATGAGGAGGAAATCACCATACTAGTGGAGAAGAATGACGACCTGACAAGGAAGCTAGGAGTATTCATGGGAGACCCTACGCCAGGAGGAGATGACGACCATCCCAAAGACTACATCGTCGACGACACCGACTCCGCCCCCGACAATATTGATGATGATTATGAAGATGAAGCTGGAGAAGATATCATGGAGTCTTCCACCGATCAAAATTTCTAGTAGACCACCATATTATTAGTAGTATTTCCTCCATGTGTATGGTTGTAGTCTGAGCACTGTAACGATAGTTAGATCGATTGTATGCCCTTCCTTGAAATTGATTTGGTGTGATATAATTGTGTTTGTCTCATGTGCATATGGGTAGTGTTTTCTCACTAGACCTCATTCTATTCTAATCTCCCCCCCTAAACCTATCAGATGCCTCCGATACATGACCCGGATTTGTCTTCCCACCGGAGCTCACTCAGTTGATCCAACAGCAGAATACACTGATGCAGTTGCTAGTTCAGAATCAAGGCAACAACAAAAAACAACAATAACAACAACCCACCACCACCCCCTCCAGTTGACAACTTAGCCCATTTTCTGAGTTACAACCGCCGGTGTTCTCTAGTAGCACCGAGCCCATAGTTGCTGATGACTGGCTACGCAGGATTGGAAGGGAGTTGACCACCGCAGGTTGCACAGATGTTGAGAAGGTGCATTTTGACGCACACCAATTGGATGGACCCGCAGCCTCATGGTGGGAGAATTACACAGCCACTTTCCCCATAGCCAACATTACTTGGGAGCAGTTTCAGCAAGCATTCCGCACTGCTCATGTCTCAACTAGAGCTATGAGTATGAAGAATCATGAGTTTCGCAACTTATGCCATGCCAACCATACTATGGGGTAGTACGTGTATGAGTTTAGAAAGTTAGCTCGCTATGCCCCAGATGATGTGGCCACTGATGCCGTGAAGTAGGAGAAGTTTATGGAAGGGCTAAATGATGAGATGAGTATGCAGTTAATGGCGGCGACATGTAACAACTATCAGGAGTTGGTAGACAAGGCTCTTATGATTGAAGGGAAGCAGCAGCAGATTGAGAGCCGCAAAAGGAAGAATGGACCAGGGAAGTACAATTCAGGAGCTCGGCAGAAGCCTCGTTTCACCCCGAACTCGGGAGGTTATACCCATAACCATGGAGGCCATAACCACAATGGAGGAAGTTTGCATAACCACAATGGCCCCAAGAATGGAAATGGGAATGGACTAGGCAGTAATCAGAACCGCTCTAACCCAGCCACACCCGCCAAGAGGGATCTAAGTCACATTACTTGTTTCAAGTGCGGGAAGACTGGACATTACGCCACGGGATGTCCTGAAGCAAAGAATGGAAATGGAAATGGAAGCTCTGGGAAGAAACCGAACCCTTTCAACAAGGGACAAGTGAACCACCTGAATGTGGAGGATGTTGAAGAGCAGCCAGATGCAGTCATCGGTAAGTTTTTGGTTAAGTCATTTACCACTCTCGTTCTTTTTGATACTGGTGCATTGCATTCATACATTTCAAGGGGATTTGTGGACAATTTTAAGTTAACCACCTTAGCCCTTAGGATACCCTTGCTAGTAAGCTCACCAGGTGCAGAGTATATGGCCAGTCGATGGTGTGAACCGTTACCCTTAACCATTGGCTGCCATGTTTTCCCCTCAGACCTAATAACTCTGGAGTCACAAGGATTGGACGTGATACTGGGTATGGATTAGCTATCAAAGTATGGAGGTGTTGACTCACGAACATGTCACGTGTACCCTCGACGCCGGGGGTGATGCACCGCAGCTCACGTTGAAGGAGACCCGACCGACAGCGCGATACGCAAGACAGTTGACGGGCGCTTTTGCAGACCCGAAAACCCCACACCCCCGGGAGGGACCCCGTCAGGGAGTGTGGCGGCTATGGGCTGCCCTATGTCGATTCGCTCGCCTCTAGAGCCTCGGGATTCGCAGCTCTCAAATACGAAGAACAACGAAGAACGAGATAGAAAAACGATGGAGAGATAAAATGTAGATGAAAAAGTAGTATATTGATTTGTTCGATTGTGTGTTGTTCAATCGGCCGTCACCCCCGACATATATAAGAGGCGGCTGGACTTTCCGTACAAGTAAAGGATTCATCTAGGTTTTCCTTACAAGAAAAATTACACCAATTCACGTCCTAGAGTCATAATTCTATTCCAACTCGGATTCAGTCTGAATCTGGCCCAAACTCGGTCTTCCTTCTTGCGTGGGCCGCCGGGCTTGCATATGATCTCCGATCGAGATGGCCCAAGTATCAAACTTGTGCGCCTCGACGATATGAACAACTCTCATGTTGATCAATTTTTCAAATAAGGCCATCTTGAATACTTTTCGAGGTCATCTTTATCTTCTAGTCAGACTCGGTCTTGCAGTAGACTGGATTATCCGAGTCTCATAGTGAATTTGTAGGCTATATATTATCTCTGATGATGATGACTCCAAAATCAAAGTTTACCGTCTTGATGATACACACAACTTCTGTATTGAACACTTCTTCATCCAAGGTCATTTTGATAAACTTTCGAGCACATGTTCAATTTCACTCGGACTTGAGCTCATCCACTCGGATATTAGATACTTTCACTCGGATCGTCCAATTGGACTATTTCACTCGGAAGACAATCTTCCACTCGGATGACTATATTTCCACTCGGAAGGCACTATCTTATTCAATCGGCAAGTTTTCGTCCCGATGGTAATCTTTTCACTCGGAATATTTTCACCTGGACGACAATTTCACTCGGATGATCATATTTCCACTCGGATGACTATATTTCCACTTGGATAATAATAAGGTCATCCGGTCAGCAAACTTTCACTCGACCGGTAAATTTTCACTCGACGGTAAACTTTCACTCGGATGGTAACTTTTCACTCGGATTTCCAACTGAAAACATAGCCCGATCTTGATTTGTCTCTCCAGGCCTCATACGACCTCGGATTGAGACGAATTATATATGAAAATCGATCGGCTCGACGAGACAAAACTTTTCCGTGTTGAAGGTTTTTCGATTCAAGACAGTCTTGATGGTCAAATTACTCGCGCAACCTATCAGACAAGTGTGTGGCACCTCGCGCCATATTTCCGTTGAGGTTCGATCTGCAGTGTATTGCCTCTAAATTTTGCATATGAACTCGGATTGAGATGATTTATATATCAAAATCGATTGTCTCGATGAGACGAAGACAATTTATTAAGAGTGTTCCTTCATCCGAGGTCATCTTGAAGACGTGATTGGCCAAAAACCACTCGGAACATTGAATTATGCCACTCGGAGTATAGTTTCGGTCCGTAAGATAAAGTCGGATGTCAATGACTTAAACATCAAAGTTATTCCATTCGACGACGCGAAACTTTTCATGCTAAAAAACTCTTTCACTCTGTATCTTGCCAAAATCAGGTGTCAACAGGAGGAAACATTGATTGTGCTAGTAGGTCAATTCTGCTCACCACCCCGGAGGGGAAAAGGATTAAGTATGTATCCAGGCATACCCCAAAGAGGACTCACGTAAACTCCCTCACGGGTGTTGTTCAAGGGGAGGTGCTGATACGTCCATTTTGCATCTTGATTTTATATCGATATTTATTGCGTTATGGTCTGTTCTTACACATTATGTCACAATACTTATGCCTATTCTCTCTTATTTTACAAGGTTTGCATGAAGAGGGGGAATGCCTGCAGCTGGAATTCTGGGCTGGAAAAGGAACAAATATTAAAGACCTATTCTAAACATCTCCAAAAGTCCAAAAACTTCACGGGAGCATGTTTCAGAATATATAAAAAATATTGGGAGAAAGAAGTACCGGAGGGGGCCACCCACCATCCATGAGGGTGCACTACAAAAAAAACACATCCGTGACATTTTGGGCCGAACGAATTTTTTTCTTCTATCATACTTATGACACTTCTATGACAATAATTGTAAAAAAACACGGTATCATCATAGATGTGGTGGGCTCCAACTTCTATGACAAAAAATCATGACAGGAAATGGGCTTTTCGTCTTGGGTGGGCCGAAGACGCAGCTGCATGACATTCGTTGGGCCGTCCATGATGGAAAAAACCGTGGTAGAAGCAAGGGCGAGGAAAATATCGGGGTGTTCCCGGTTACGGTGTGTGGTCGGGGCCGAGCGATGCGTGTTTCTCTCGTACACGCACGCGCGTCGGTGCGAGGCGTTGGGCTCTAACTAAACCCGAGCGAGGCATTCGCCTACTAAACCCGAGCAATTGCCGCTACACGTTACTGAACCCGAGAGATCGATCGATGGCTATTAACTGAACCCGATCGAGCGATTCCTTCGCTACTACTGCTAACTGAAGCCAATCGATGTTGGCTCTGGATGAACAGTGAACATTGCTGGGGGGGGTAGGAAGAACAGTTCCCGGTGGGGGTGGATGAACAGGACCCAGTGGTGTTGCCTCTGGATTAACAGGACCTCGATCAATCGAGCTGGTTGGGGTTGGATGAACAGGACCCCGTGGAGGGCTGGATGAACAGGACCACCCCGTGGAGGGCTGGATGAACAATAGACGATGGAGGGCTAGATAAACAGTAGCCCGTGGAGGGGTGGCTGAACAGGATCCCGTGGAGAGGGATGGTTGAACAGTAGCCGGTGGAGTACCGCGCAGTGGAGGCTGGATGAACACGAGCTCGTGGATGAATACTCGCAGGTGGAGGCTGGAGGAGGTCAACGGTGGATGAACAGTAGCCCGTGGAGGCTGGAGGGTGTCGGCGGTGGAGATGAACAGTATCCCATGGAGTCCCGTTTTGCGGTACGCCACACCCCTCCCGATGAACAAGACCCCCGTTTTGACCGTAGCGTTCCAACACAAGTCTGTTTCCTCCGTTTTGCAGTACGCCACACCCCTCCTGATGAACAGGTGATACGTCTCCAACGTATCTATAATTTTTGATTGCTCCATGCTATATTATCTACTGTTTGGACATTATTGGGCTTTATTATCCACTTTTATATTATTTTTGGGACTAACCTATTAACCGGAGGCCCAGCCCAGAATTGTTGTTTTTTTGCCTGTTTTGGGGTTTCGAAGAAAAGGAATATCAAACGGAGTCTAAACGGAATGAAACCTTTGGGAACGTGATTTTCTCAACGAACAAGACCCAGGAGACTTCGACCCTACGTCAAGACACAAAGGAGGAGGCCACGAGGTAGGGGGCGC
>NC_041384.1:265317975-265328820 GCF_002162155.2 Triticum dicoccoides
GGGCCCCCTGTTGCTCCATCAATGTACTCCTTCCTCCTATATATACCTACGTACCCCCAAACAATCAGATACGGAGCCAAAAACCTAATTCCACCGCCGCAACTTTCTGTATCCACGAGATCCCATCTTGGGGCCTGTTCCGGAGCTCCGTCGGAGGGGGCATCGATCATAGAGGGATTCTACATCAACACCATAGCCCCTCCGATGAAGTGTGATTAGTTTACCTCAGACCTACAGGTCCATAGGTATTAGCTAGATGGCTTCTTCTCTCTTTTTGGATCTCAATACAATGTTCTCCCCCTCTCTTGTGGAGAACTATTCGATGTAATCTTCTTTTTGTGGTGTGTTTGTTGAGACCAATGAATTGTGGGTTTATGATCAAGTCTATCTATGAACAATACTTGAATCTTCTCTGAATTATTTTATTTATGATTGGTTATCTTTGCAAGTCTCTTCGAATTATCAGTTTGGTTTGGCCTACTAGATTGATCTTTCTTGCAATGGGAGAAGTGCTTAGCTTTGGGTTCAATCTTGCGGTGTCCTTTCCCAGTGACAGTAGGGGCAGCAAGGCACGTATTGTATTGTTGCCATCGAGGATAACAAGATGGGGTTTCCATCATATTGCATGAGTTTATCCCTCTACATCATGTCATCTTGCTTAAGGCATTACTCTGTTTTTAACTTAATACTCTAGATGCATGCTGGATAGCGGTCGACGAGTGAAGTAATAGTAGTAGATGCAGGCAGGAGTCGGTCTACTTGTCTCGGACGTGATGCCTATATACATGATTATACATATATATTCTCATAACTATGCTCAATTCTGTCAATTGCTCAACAGTAATTTGTTCACCCATCTAGAATACTTATGCTCTCGAGAGAAGCCACTAGTGAAACCTATGGCCCCGGGTCTATCTTTATCATATCAATCTCCTACTACTTAGTTATTTCCTTTGCTTTTTACCTTGCCTTTATTTTACTTTGCATGTTTATCACAAAAATACCAAAAATATTATCTTATCATATCTATCAGATCTCACTCTCGTAAGTGGCCGTGTAGGGATTGACAACCCCTTATCGCATTGGCTGCGAGGATTTATTTGTTTTGTGCAGGTGCGAGGGACTCATGCGTAGCCTCCTACTGGATTGATACCTTGGTTCTCAAAAACTGAGGGAAATACTTATGCTACTTTGCTGCATCATCCCTTCCTCTTCGGGGTAAACCAACGCAGTGCTCAAGAGGTAGCAAGAAGGATTTCTGGTGCCATTGCCGGGGAGGTCTACGCAAAAGTCAATATACCAAGTACCCATCACATACCCTTATCTCCCGCATTACATTATTTGCCATTTCCCTCTCATTTTCCTCTCCCCCACTTCACCCTTGCCGTTTTATTCGCCCTCTCTCTATATATATCCTCCATCTCTTTCTCTATTTGCCTCTTTTTGCCCGCTTGCTTTTTGTTTGCTTGTGTGTTAGTTTGCTTGCTTGTCGCGATGGCTCAAGATAATACTAAATTATGTGACTTCACCAATACCAACAACAATGATTTTATTAGCACTCCGATTGCTCCTCTTACCGATGCTGAATCTTGTGAAATTAATACTTCTTTGCTGAATCTTGTCATGAAAGATCCGTTTTCCGGCCTTCCTAGTGAAGATGCCGCTACACATCTAAATAGCTTCATTGATTTGTGTGATATGCAAAAGAACAAAGATGTGGATAATGATATTGTTAAATTGAAGCTATTTCCTTTTTCACTTAGAGATCGTGCTAAAGCTTGGTTTTCGTCTTTGCCTAAAAATAGTATTGATTCATGGAATAAATGCAAAGATGCTTTTATCTCCAAGTATTTTCCTTCCGCTAAGATCATCTCTCTTAGAAACGATATTATGAATTTTAAGCAACTTGATCATGAACATGTTTCACAAGCTTGGGAGAGAATGAAACTAATGATACGTAATTGCCCTACTCATGGTTTGAATTTATGGATGATTATACAAATTTTTTATGCCGGATTGAATTTTGCTTCTAGAAATCTTTTAGATACGGCCACGGGAGATACTTTTATGGAAATAGCTTTAGGAGAAGCAACTAAACTCCTATATAATATTATGGTTAATTATTCTCAATGGCATACTGAAAGATCTACTAATAAAAAGGTGCATGCGATAGAAGAAATTAACGTTTTGAGTGGAAAGATGGATGAACTTATGAAATTATTTGCTAATAACAGTGTTTCTTCTGATCCTAATGATATGCCCTTGTCTACTTTGATTGAGAATAATAATGAATCTATGGATGTGAATTTTGTTGGTAGGAATAATTTTGGTAACAACGCGTATAGAGGAAATTTTAATCCTAGGCCTTATCCTAGTAATCCCTCTAATAATTATGGTAATTCCTACAACAAATCTTATGGAAATTATAATAAGATGCCCTTTGATTTTGAATCTAATATTAAAGAATTAATTACTTCGCAAAAGAATTTTAATGGTTTGATTGAAGAAAAGTTGCTTAAGATTGATGAGTTGGCTAGGAACGTTGATAGAATTTCTCTTGATGTTGATTCTTTGAAACTTAGAACTATTCCACCTAAGCATGATATCAATGAGTCTCTCAAAGCCATGAGAATTTCCATTGATGAGTGCAAAGAAAGAACCGCTAGGATGCGTGCTAAGAAAGATGCCTTTATAAGAGCGTGTTCTTCTAATTCCTATTAAAATACTGATGAAGATCTAAAAGTTATTGATGTGTCCACTATTTCTTTGTTTTGCAATATTAATCTTGATAATGATGGGACTGAACATGATCCACCTTTACCTAGAAGGCATTCCAAGAATTCGGAATTTTTTGATCTTGATGCTAAAATTGATAAAAGTGGGATTGAAGAAATTAAAACCCTAGATGTTGCTAAACCCACTATTATGGATTCCAAGGAATTTAATTATGAAAATTGCTCTTTGAGTGATTATATTTCCTTGTTGCAATCCGTGCTAAATTCTCCTCATGCTTATAGTCAAAATAAAGCGTTTACTAAACATATCGTTGATGCCTTGATGCAATCTTATGAAGAAAAACTTGAATTGGAAGTTTCTATCCCTAGAAAGCTTTATGATGAATGGGAAACAACTATTAAAATTAAAATTATAAGATCATGAATTCTATGCTTTTATGTGATTTGGGTGCTAGTGTTTCCATGATTCCAAAGACTTTGTGTGATTTGTTAGGTTTCCGTGATTTTGATGATTGCTCTTTAAACTTGCACCTCGCGGATTCCACTATTAAGAAACCTATGGGAAGAATTAATGATGTTCTTATTGTTGCAAATAGGAATTATGTGCCCGTATATTTTATTGTTCTTGATATAGATTGCAATCCTTCATGTCCTATTATTCTTGGTAGACCTTTCCTTAGAACGATTGGTGCAATTATTGATATGAAGGAAGAAATATTAGATTCCAATTTCCATTAAGGAAATACATGGAACACTTTCCAAGAAATAAAATTAAATTACCTTATGAATCTATTATGAGAGCCACTTATGGATTGCCTACCAAAGATGGCAATACCTAGATCTATCCTTGCATGTTATGCCAACCTAGGGGCGTTAAACGATAGCGCTTGTTGGGAGGCAACCCAATTTTATTTGTATTCCTTGCCTTTTGCTCCTGTTTAGTAAAATAATATATCTAGCCTCTGTTTTGGTTGTGTTTTTTGTGTTTAATTAGTGTTTGTTCCAAGTAGAACCGTTGGGAAGACTTGGGGAAAGTCTTGTTACACTTGCTGTAAAAAACAGAAACTTTAGCGCTCACGAGAACTACTTCCATTTTTATTTGGAAAGAGCTTTTTAGTTAATTATTTTTGAAGATGATTAATATATAAATTCCTCACGTCCAGCAATTTATTTTAGAATTTTTGGGGTTCCAGATCTTGCGCTAGCTACATATTACTACAGACTGTTCTGTTTTTGACAGATTCTGTTTTTCGTGTGTTGTTTCCTTATTTTGATGAATCTATGGCTAGTAAAATAGTTTATAAACCATAGAGAAGTTGTAATAAAGTAGTTATAACACCAATATAAATAAATAATGATTTCATTACAGTACCTTGAAGTGGTCTTTTGTTTTCTTTCGCTAACGGAGCTCACGAGATTTTCTACTTTGAGTTTTGTGTTGTGAAGTTTTCAAGTTTTGGGTAAAGATTTGATGGATTATGGAACAAGGAGTGGCAAGATCCTAAGCTTGGGGATGCCCATGGCACCCCCAAGATAATCTAAGGACACCTAAAATCCAAAGCTTGGGGATTCCCCGGAAGGCATCCCCTCTTTCGTCTACTTCTATCGGTAACTTTACTTGGAGCTATATTTTTATTCCTCACATGATATGTGTTTTGCTTGGAGCGTCTTGTATTATTTGAGTCATTACTTTTTAGTTTACCACAATCATCCTTGCTGTACACACCTTTTGAGAGAGCCATACATGATTTGGAATTTGTTAGAATACTCTATGTGCTTCGCTTATATCTTTTGAGTTATATTTTTTTGCTCTAGTACTTCACTTATATCTTTTAGAGCACAGTGGTGGATTTGTTTTATAAGAAACTATTGATATATCATGCTTCACTTAGATTGTTTTGAGAGCCTTAAATAGCATGGTAATTTGCTTAAAATCCTAATATGCTAGGTATTCAAGATTAGTAAAATTTTCTTATGAGTGTTTTGAATACTAAGAGAAGTTTGATGCTTGATGATTGTTTTGATATATGGAGGTAATAATATCAAAGCCAGATAGTTGAGTAGTTGTGAAATTGAGAAATGCTTGTGTTGAAGTTTTCAAGTCCCGTAGCATGCACGTATGGTAAACATTATGTACCAAATTTGAAACATGAGGTGTTATTTGATTGTCCTCCTTATGAGTGGCGGTCGGGGACGAGCGATGGTCTTTTCCTACCAATCTATCCCCCTAGGAGCATGCGCGTAGTGCCGAGGTTTTTGATGACTTGTAGATTTTTGCAATAAGTATGTGAGTTCTTTATGACTAATGTTGAGTCCATGGATTATACGCACTCTCACCCTTCCATCCTTGCTAGCCTCTTCGGTACCGTGCATTGCCCTTTCTCACATTGAGAGTTGGCGCAAACTTCGCCGGTGCATCCAAACCCCGTGATATGATATGCTCTTTCACACATAAACCTCCTTATATCTTCCTCAAAACAGCCACCATACCTACCTATTATGGCATTTCCATAGCCATTTCGAGATATATTGCCATGCAATTTCCACCATTCCGTTTATCATGACACATTCATTATTGTCATATTGCTTAGCATGATCATGTAGTTGACATAGTATTTGTGGCAAAGCCACCGTTCATAATTCTTTCATACATGTCACCCTTGGTCCATTGCATATCTCAGTACACCGCTGGAGGCATTCATATAGAGTCGTGTTTTGTTCTAGTATCGAGTTGTAATCATTGAGTTGTAAATAAATAGAAGTGTGATGATCATAATTTTCTAGAGCATTGTCCCAAGTGAGGAATTATAAAAAAAAATAGAAAGGCCGTAAAAAAGGAGGAGGCCCAAAAAAGAGAAAAAGAGAGAAGGGACAATGTTACTATCCTTTGCCACACTTGTGCTTCAAAGTAGCACCATAATCTTCATGATAGAGAGTCTCTTGTTTTGTCACTTTCATATACTAGTGGGAAATTTTCATTATAGAACTTGGCTTGTATATTCCAACAATGGGCCTCCTCAAGTGCCCTAGGTCTTCGTGAGCAAGCAAGTTGGATGCAAACCCACTTAATTTCTTTTGTTGAGCTTTCATACATTTATAGCTCTAGTGCATCCGTTGCATGGCAATCCCTACTCCTTGCATTAACATCAATCGGTGGGCATCCCCATAGCCCATTGATTAGCCTCGTTGATGTGAGACTTTCTCCTTTTTGTCTTCTCCACATAACCCCCCTCATTATATTCTATTCCACCCATAGTGCTATGTCCATGGATCGCGCTCATATATTGCGTGAAAGTTTATAGGTTTGAGATTACTAAAGTATGAAACAATTGCTTGGCTTGTCATCGGGGTTGTGCATGATGAGAGCATTCTTGTGTGACGAAAATGGAGCATGACTAAACTATATGATTTTGTAGGGATGAACTTTCTTTGGCCATGTTATTTTGAGAAGACATAATTGCTTAGTTAGTATGCTTGAAGTATTATTATTTTTCTGTGAATATGAACTTTTGTCTTGAATCTTTTGGATCTGAATATTCATACCACAATTAAGAAGAATTACATTCAAATTATGCCAAGTAGCACTCCCCATCAAAAATTCTGTTTTCATCATTTACCTACTCGAGGACGAGCAGGAAATAAGCTTGGGGATGCTTGATACATCTCCAACGTATCTATAATTTTTGATTGCTCCATGCTATATTATCTACTGTTTTGGACATTATTGGGCTTTATTATCCACTTTTATATTATTTTTCGGACTAACCTATAAACCGAAGGACCAGCGCAGAATTACTGTTTTTTGCCTGTTTTAGGGTTTCGAAGAAAGGGAATATCAAACGGAGTCCAAACGGAATGAAACCTTCGGGAACATGATTTTCTCAACGAACAAGACCCAAGAGACTTGGACCCTATGTCAAGACACAAAAGAGGAGGCCATGAGGTAGGCGGCGCGCCCTCCACCCTCGTGGGCCCCCTGTTGCTCCACCGACGTACTCCTTCCTCCTATATATACCTACGTAACCCCAAACGATCAGATACGGAGCCAAAAACCTAATTCCACCGCCGTAACTTTCTGTATCCATGAGATCCCATCTTGGGGCCTGTTCCGGAGCTCTGCCAAAGGGGGCATCGATCACGGAGGGCTTCTACATCAACACCATAGCCCCTCCGATGAAGTGTGAGTAGTTTACCTCAGACCTGCAGGTCCATCGTTACTAGCTAGATGGCTTCTTCTCTCTTTTTGGATCTCAATACAATGTTCTCCCCCTCTCTTGTGGAGAACTATTCGATGTAATCTTCTTTTTGCGGTGTGTTTGTTGAGACCAATGAATTGTGGGTTTATGATCAAGTCTATCTATGAACAATATTTGAATCTTCTCTGAATTCTTTTATGTATGATTGGTTATCTTTGCAAGTCTCTTCGAATTATTAGTTTGGTTTGTCCTACTAGATTCATCTTTCTTGCAATGGGAGAAGTTCTTAGCTTTGGGTTCAATCTTGTGTGTCCTTTCCCAGTGACAGTAGGGACAACAAGGCACGTATTGTATTGTTGCCATCGAGGATAACAAGATGGGGTTTTCATCATATTGCATGAGTTTATCCCTCTACATCATGTCATCTTGCTTAAGGCGTTACTCTGCTTTTAACTTAATACTCTAGATGCATGCTGGATAGCGGTCGATGAGTGGAGTAATAGTAGTAGATGCAGGCAGGAGTCGGTCTACTTGTCTCGGACGTGATGCCTATATACATGATCATACCTAGATATTCTCATAACTATGTGTCACACCCACGATGCGGCTATATCTCCCACGTGCCGGAGCACGACTTAGAGGCATAGCCGCATTGTAGGCAATGTCGCAAGAGGGGTAATCTTTACACATCCCATGTACTGAATAAAAAAGAGGTATAGAGTTGGCTTACAATCGCCACTTCACACAACACATGAATATAACATTACATCAATTAGATGCAAACAAGGTCCAACTACGGAACCAAAATAAAAGAATACTACCCCTAATGCAAAAGATCCCCGATCGCCCCGACTGGGCTCCACTACTGATCAACTGGAAACGGAACAACATAACGAACACGGTCTTCATCGAGCTCCTCCTTGAGCTCGGTTGCGTCACCTGCACGGTATCATCGGCACCTGCAAACTGGTTTGGGAAGTAATCTGTGAGTCACGTGGACTCAGCAATCTCACACCCTCGCGATCAAGACTATTTAAGCTTATGGGTAGGGAAAAGGTATGAGGTGGAGCTGCAACAAGCACTAGCATATATGGTGGCTAACTTACGCAAATGAGAGCGAGAAGAGAAGGCAATGCACAGTCGTAAACTAGAAGTGATCAAGAAGTGATCCTGAAACTACTTACGTTCAAGCATAACTCCAACACCATGTTCACTTCCCGGACTCTGCTGAGAAGAGACCATCACGGCTACACACGCCGTTGATGCATTTTAGTTAAGTTAAGTGTCAAGTTTTCTACAACCGGACATTAAAAAATTCCCATTTTCCCATAACCGCGGGCACGGCTTTCGAAAGTTCAAAACCCTCCAGGGGTGTCCCAACTTAGCCCATCACAAGCTCTCACAGTCAACGAAGGATATTCCTTCTCCCAGGAAGACCCGATCAGACTCGGAATCCCGGTTACAAGACATTTCGACAATGGTAAAACAAGACCAGCAAAGCCACCCGAATGTGCTGACAAATCCTGATAGGAGCTGCACATATCTCGTTCTCAGGGCACATCGGATTGTCCAAGGTTCCGGTAGGCCAGCCCAGAGTTGCCCCTGGTGGCCACCGGCAGCTGACAGGTTGGACCAACACTCACAAGAGCACTGGCCCGGGGTTTAAATAAAGACGACCCTTGATTCTGCAGAACCCAAGGGAAAAAGGCTAGGTGGCAAATGGTAAAACCAATGTTGGGCCTTGCTGGAGGAGTTTTATTCAAGGCGAACTGTCAAGGGATTCCCATTATAACCCAACCGCGTAAGGAACACAAAATCAAGGAACATAACACCGGTATGACAGAAACTAGGGGCGGCAAGAGTGGAACAAAACACCAGGCATAAGTCCGAGCCTTCCACCCTTTACCAAGTATATAGATGCATTAAATTAAATAAGAGATATTGTGATATCCCAACAAAAACCATGTTCCAACATGGAACAAACTCCAATCTTCACCTGCAACTAGCAACACTATAAGAGGGGCTGAGCAACGCGGTAACATAGCCAAATAACGGTTTGCTAGGACAAGGTGGGTTATAGGCTTGGCATGGCAATATGGGAGGCATGATAAAGCATGTGGTAGGTATCGCGGCATAGGCATAGCAAAAGAGCGAGCATCTAGCGAGCAAAGATAGAAGTGATTTCGAGGGTATGGTCATCTTGCCTGCAAAGTTCTCCAAGAAGACGAAAGCTTGATCCTCGAAAGCATACTCAACGGGTACCTCGAACACGAACTCGTCTCCCGGCTCTACCCAAGAAAGAACACAAGCAAAGGGAACAACCATCAACCACGGTGCAATGCGCAAGCAACATGATGCAAAACATGGCATGATATGCGGGATGTGATATGCAATGAATATACCTGTTTCGGAAAGGAAAGATTGAACCTGGCCTCAACTTGGCAAACCAAGAGTGCCGCTGGAAAGATGAGTTGATTTCTGTCAAAATCGATATAAAGATCACCGGAAAAGGATGCACGGTTTGGAAATGGCAAGCAAAACAATAATGGCGTAAAGCTGCGATTGACAGCACAAGGCCATCTAGATGCATCAAGAACAACAAGCTACTGCACTCTAACATAACAAAAAAACACATGGGTGATCCACTCAAGATGCTTTACAAAAGATGAACACTGAGCTACGGCTAATTCACTCAATAACAGGTTCAAACAAGCATGGCAAAAGTGCAAAAGATATCAGGTTTCAGACTTAGTGAAAATAACAACATGTCAGGAATTTAACATCAGGAAGCAATGTTTAGAGCAAGATAACAACATGCTACAGGAACATATCACGGCAAAGCAAGGCATGGCATGAAGCTACTCAAAGCATACAACAAAAGTCCCTTACTGACCATGAGTCAAAAGGGATCTGAAAATACAATGGCAACCATGTGAACATAGCAAGTTTCGTTAACAGATACAGACTTAGCAGAAAACTAGAACATGGCAAAACAGATTCACGTAGGCATGTTTGCGAGCTCGATGCACTCACCACAAAGCATGGCATGACAAACTAAGCATACAACCAGCAAGTAGACATGGCATAGAAGCTAAACATGGCAAGAACAACCTCATAGCATGCACGGATCAACTACAACAACCTTGGCAAAATTGCTTAACATGTAAACAATCTGCCAGGAACATTTTATAGCAAAAGTAGAGCAATATTGAGTCATGCTAGGGTGCTCCATAATTGCACAAAAATACATGTATGGATAGAGCATAACATTATCTCAAAATGATCCTTACTGAATATGCTCAAAAGAGGCATGGATCACTCTGTAGCAACAAGAACACATGGCATAAAAATAACAGCAGGAAAAGGACTTAGTGAAATTTTAAGTCCCTGAAATCAGCAACATCACGAGAGCTACTTTGCATGCTTGTGCTAGTCACCACAAAGATCACAAAAATAGATGACATAGACCCATGTAAAGATGGCATGGCATACTTCAGAACACATGTAGAGCTCAAGTTCATAGGAGGCGCACATTAATCATGGCAAAAATGACAAAAGTCCAATCTCTAATAAGAATCTAGAACTAATATTACATAGCACTCTTGCAACAGCATTTAGGGCATCAAGATGAACTCAAATGAACATGGTGCAATGGAATGAAATAAAGTACTCGTCAAGACGAACAATTTGATATGCTACACGCCCAAAATGGAGACACGGGTGTAGAGTTATGATGCGATGAATATGGCATGAAAATATGCAGATCTGGGGACTTAGAGAAAATTAGACCTCGCGAGAAATGTCAACTCGAGACGGAGACGTCCGGGACGAGGAGATCCAGGGCGCGGGGCACGTTTGGTTCACATCCTGGTGGATCTCGTCCCACCTGGACGGATATGACCAGATCCGACTCC
>NC_041384.1:265328953-265333463 GCF_002162155.2 Triticum dicoccoides
GAGAGGTGCGGCGGCGGGGCTCGGCAGGCGGGCGGCGGCGAGCGGAGCGGGCGCGCGGTGCGCGGTGTGCGGCGGCGGTGGACGACGCCGGCGAGGCGGCGGCGGAGCCTCAGGCGATGATGGCGGCGTGCACGCGGGAGCGGAGGGCGGCGAGGCGCGACGGCGCGAGGGCGCGCTGCGGTGGTCCGGCGAGGTGGCGCGGTGACGCGGGCGGCGGCGGAGAGCGGGCCCGGTGCGGCCCGGTTCGGCCCGGGGCGAGGCGGATTTGGGCCCCGGGTGGCCGGCGCGGTGGAGACGACGGCGGGGACACGTGGAGGCTCCTGATTCGCGGATGGGCGGCGGCGCGGACATGTCCGACAGCGGGGATTTTTTTCCGGTGGCGCGAGGTGGAAGGAGCTAGGGTTTGTACCGCGAAATTTTGGGGGAAGGCACATATATATAGGTAGAGGGGGCTAGGAAAGTCCAAATGAGGTGTGGTTCTCAGCCACGCGATCGTGATCGAACGACCGAGATGATGGAGGGGGTTTAGGTGGGTTTTGGGCCACTTTGGAGGGGTGTTGGGCTGCAACACACACGATGCCTTTTCGGTTCCTTAGTTAGCCGTTGTAGTATCAAACGAAGTCCAAATGGCACGAAACTTGACAAGCGGTCTACCGGTAGTGAACCAAGGACACTTGGCAAGTCTCGGTCCAATCCGAGAACGTTTAACACCCGCACATGAAAAGAGGCAAAAGTGAACACCGGATGACATAGGAGCGCCAGATTGCAAAACGGACAACGGGGAAAATGCTCGGATGCATGAGACGAACATGTATGAAAATGTGATGCACATGATGACATGATATGAAATACATGACATGCAAGCAAATGACAAGGAAACAACAGCGAATAACTGGAAGACACCTGGCACATCGGTCTTGGGGCGTCACAACACTCCACCACTACGAGAGGATCTCGTCCCGAGATCTAGAATGGCACCAGAGGGAAAACGGAAGAGGAAGACGCAGCGGTAAAACTAAGTTGCTTCTTTGACAAACGAGTGAAACCAATGAACCTTGAGAGGTTAAACGGTTGGAAAGAAGAATACAACGGAGATGAACGAAGTTGAAAACACTACGTTAGAAAAGAGGAACAAGGAACATCACGAGAACCCTGTAGGTTGAAAGACATGAGAAAAGGGTTGCAATGGGCAAGAAGTACATGCAAGCACTCCGGTAGAACGAGATGTACAAGGAACGATGAGGATCAATTACGACAACACTCCGGTTGAAAAGTGATAAGCAACTTGATAAGATGAAGAAGAACTTGAGAAGAGGACACAACACTCTGGTTTAAAGGATACGCAAGGGACAAACATGATCTTGGGGAAAACAAGATGATGGGTCGAAGAGAGCAATATCACAATGCCTCTGGAACGAAAGAATAGAAGTTGGATTGTTGGAAAGGAAAGAAATGAGAAAAAAATGACAACTATCGCAAATAAAATTGAAAGAGTGTGCTTATGAAGAAAAAGTTGAACGGAGTTGTTAGAAAACCAACAACGAAAAGAGTAAGCTTGTTGTGGGCTTAAGGAAAACATCTCAAAATTATGAGGTGAAATTCCGCCACTAACGGAAGACAAAAGATTTGCTTGGTATTAACAAGGAGACGAGAAGATTATTTCACCGGGAGGATAGATGAAGAACTTGGGTCATTTATGAGCACCATAAATAGCAACAATCCTTAGGAAAGGCTTTAGGTGAAACATGACACAAGATATCCCCAACGAAGAGGTTGATGGATTTAAAATACCTCATTCTTAACAACATGTGAATCATGAAACATGAACTCAAATTATCAAGAATGACATAATACCACCTCCAATGATACGGTAGAAAGAATTGCACTCCGGATTGCAAGATGAAGAATGCTTGAGCTCCTTTGAAAAGAATCTTGATGAACACTTCGAGAAGGAATTAAATCCTTTAAGAACCATCATGTAGCGCCTCCATGAAGAACTCCGGTAATGAAATGATGATAAAAAGAAAGAGAAATTGAAAACACAAGGTGAATCCTTGTGATGATTTAGATGGACCTTCGAGACGAGATAATGCGGAAAAACTTGGAACTCCTGAAAAGAAAGATGAACAAATGAAACCGAGAATTTGATGAACCTCCAGAATAAGGAATTAATCGCTTGGATGAAACAAGAATAAGAATTACATTATGCTTATCCTTCACCAATTTAAATTGATGACAAGCACTGGATTTGGCATACTACTTATTCTCGTAGAAAGGATTAAGATAGATATAACGCAAACTTTAGAAAATCTTCAACGAACCACCGGTAGGATTAAGACAAACGGATAAATTAATATGAAAAAGAAGGAAGAGAAATCTTGAATGAACCACCGTAAGAATTAAAAATGAACGAAGTAAAGGGATGAATCACCAGTAAGAATTAGAGACCGAACGAAGATTTTTTTGGGGAGAATTTAGATGCAAGTGAACGAAGAGATCCCGAGCTGATTAGAGAATACTTGAATGATGCACCAGTATGATTTGGAGAACAATAGCTGAAAGCTGAAATGAATAATTCTAATATGATGGCCTCCGAAGAATCAAACTGAAAAGACTTCTGAAATTATCCGGATGGATGAAAAGAATTCTCACAATCAAAACAATTATGGGAGGATGGCATCAAGCTAGAATCACGAATCTTTGGCAGAGCGGATAAGATTTGGAGGAAAACTCTTCTTTGGTCTTCAAAATCTGAGAATTACGACGAGAAACACCACCATGAATTATTGAGATACTCCGGGATGACGAATAGAAAGGTTGAGCCAACAGTGAATTTTTTTTGAAAGATCTTGGAGAAATACATCTGACTGATGATAACTCATTCTTACGTCAAACTTTAAAAGATTTGATAATCGCTCCGGGCAAATTAGAAGAGTCAGGTAAGATCCTGGTAAAAGACCTATGGGTTAGGGCCCACTCAAAAGAAACGATTGCTTGAAAAGAGAGATTGCACTGGTTGAATTAAACGGCTTGAATGGGATAATAACCTCAAAATAGGTTGAACGGATCTTGAATGACAAGACAAGCCTTCTAAGATATCTTCAGCACTCCGGAACAATAGAATAGCAAGAGTGGATGATTAAGAGCTGCAATGACATGAGAAAACATTTGAAACGGGAAAATATATGATCAACAAAGCTTGAATTGGATCCACCGGAGAAAAAAACGAACAAAGAATGATGAACAACATGTCAGGAATTTAACATCAGGAAGCAATGTTTAGAGCAAGATAACAACATGCTACAGGAACATATCATGGCAAAGCAAGGCATGGCATGAAGTTACTCAAAGCATACAACAAAATTTCCTTACTGACCATGAGCCAAAAGGGATTAGAAAATACAATGGCAACCATGTGAACATAGCAAGTTTCGTTAACAGATACAGACTTAGCAGAAAACTGGAACATGACAAAACAGATTCACGTAGGCATGTTTGCGAGCTCGATGCACTCACCACAAAGCATGGCATGACAAACTAAGCATACAACCAGCAAGTAGACATGGCATAGAAGCTAAACATGGCAAGAACAACCTCATAGCATGCACGGATCAACTACAACAACCTTGGCAAAATTGCTTAACATGTAAACAATCTGCCAAGAACATTTTATAGCAAAAGTAGAGCACGATTGAGTCATGCTAGGGTGCTCCATAATTGCACAAAAATACATGGATGGATAGAGCATAACATTATCTCAAAATGATCCTTACTGAACATGCTCAAAAGAGGCATGGATCACTCTGTAGCAACAAGAATACATGGCATAAAAATAACAGCAAGAAAATGACTTAGTGAAATTCTAGGTCCCTGAAATTAGCAACATCATGAGAGCTACTTTGCATGCTTGTGCTAGTCACCACAAAGATCACAAAAATAGATGGCATAAACCCCTGTAAAGATGGCATGGCATACTTGAAAACACATGTAGAGCTCAAGTTCATAGGAGGCACACATTAATCATGGCAAAAATGACAAAAGTCCAATCTCTAATAAGAATCTGGAACTAACATTACATAGCACTCTTGCAACAACATTTAGGGCATCAATATGAACTCAAATGAACATGGCGCAATGGAATGGAATGAAGTACTCGTCGAGACGAACAATTTGATATGTTACACGCCCAAAATGGAGCAACGGGTACAGAGTTATGATGCGATGAATATGGCATGAAAGTATGCAGATCTGGGGACTTCAAGAAAATTAGACCTCGCGAGAAAAGTCAACTCGGGACGGAGACGGGTGGGACGAGGAGATCCAGGGTGTGGGGCACATTTGGTTCGGATCCCGGTGGATCTCGTCCCACCTGGACGGATCTGACCGGATCCGACTCCGGCGAGGGCGGGCGGTCTCCGGCGGGGTCGGCGCGGGCTCCGGCGAGCGGCTCGGGGGCGGCGTCGGTGGATAGGTGCGGCAGTGGGGCTCGGCAGGTGGGCGGCGGGCGGCG
>NC_041384.1:265333975-265339205 GCF_002162155.2 Triticum dicoccoides
CGAGGCGGCGGCGGAGCCTCGGGCGACGATGGCGGCGTGAGCGCGGGAGCGGAGGGCGGCGAGGCAACGACGGCGAGCGGGCGCGCTGCGGTGGTCCGGCGGGGTTTCCAGTGACGCGGGCGGCGGTGGAGCCACGGCGAGGCAGGGCGGCGGTGGAGAGCGGGCCCAGTTCGGCCCGGGGCGGTCGCCAACACCGTCTGGAGACGATCCTCGGTGCCATGCCGCGGGCCGGTGTCATGGACCATCTGGCACAGCCGCTGGCCGCTCGCGCGCATCGCCACCATGGGTCTAGAGCGAGGACTTTTGCGCGTAGTGTAGGTGCTTAGGCAAATGCTTAGGTGCGTACGATGTGGTAGATGCATTGGAATGGAGGCGCGCCTTTATATGAGGGCAAACTGCGTTGCATTCACATCGTGCGGCCTCTTTTCCCGGTCCTCCTCCCACTACTTCCCTCATGCATTAATTGAAGGAGGATGCATTGGCCGTTCAACATTTCGGGAACCGCTACTCCCTCCCTCATCTGCATTAAAGCCATATCGGGAACTGCGCTGCCCACTTTCAAATCAAATAGTACTATGCCGCCCGCTGCATGCCCGGCTGAACACGCCTCCTCGCCTCCATGAAACCCGCATGCAAACCGAGAAACCTAATCCGGCCACACGTCCGTTCATGAGCGGGATGGAATTAAATGCAACATCGGTCGAGCTCCTCCCGTCCGCCCTCAGTTTAAACAAGGCCAGATGCCGGCCAAGCTCCTGCTGTCCGCCCTCTATTTACATGAGGCCAGACAGACAGTAGGCAAGAATCGCACCCCTCCGCCGCTCCCCCATCTCCTCCTTCACCATTTTCTCCACTCTTCCGATGGCTTCCGAGGAGCCATTCTCTGGCATATTACCCGGCTGGGTGGCCCGCCGAGCCCTCCAGATACGGGCGAGGCTTCTCGGTGCTTCACCAACCTCGCTTGGCCCGACGGAGCCAGTTGCCGCCCCAAGCAGGCGCGTGGTTCAGCAACTCGCTGCTCCAGTTCAGCTCGATGAGGAGTGGCGAGTTGCTCCACGCCGGCACGGCGGCGAGCACACCGGTACGGGCATCGTCGCTGCCGCGTCATACCGCGTCACTAGTATATGTGGGCGTGCCTCCCGTGCCTGCGGAAGCCCCATGCAGGCAGAGACAGAAGCCGGGTGCATGGAGAGCGGCGAATCAGTGGTCAGCTTCTCCGTGGCTGCCGCCATCATCGAGGAGAAGTAAAACACGGGAGGCCGTCGCCACTTGGGTCCCATGAAGGGCACCGCCGGGGCGACGACTGCGCATTCAGGTGGTTTCTTTGCTGCTTTGTCTCTTCTGAGGACCTTCATCTACCCCGCAAGTGTCTGCCGGACATGAGGAAGACAAAGGGAACGCGGGCGGCCATTTAGATTATGTACTCCTTCTCCAGCTGGCGGGAAATATTTGTTCTAAGAATAGATAATTGTATGTACCTATAACTAAAATAAGTCTAGATACATCCATTTCTAGGACAACTATTTCCGGACGGAGGGAGTATTAATTATACCAAGAGAGCCAGATTGGCACTGCTTAGTTCATGTAAATGTAATGAAATCCATCATGTTTATATGAAGATCCGGCTTTTTTTATATGAAATCCTTCATTCTTATATGAAATCAGTCCGTGTTTGCACGAATTTCATCTGGTTGGTTAGAGGTGTGAAAATGTATGCCTCTGGCGTTTGATGTCATCCTTCGTGCAAGGAAGCGGGAGGAAATTTGCCGGCTGCCGTTGGAGATGCTCTTATGCTGGAAATAATAGAGTGACATCCAATCCATTTGAGTTAATTGCGTGTATGATTGTCCCTCTATTAAAAGTTAATTGCATGTACAGTGTACACCTGACTTGCAGGGTGGCTTACAGCTTCGTATAGAAAGTGAAAAAGAAACAAGTCCATCAGTAATCTTGTATTCTAAGTACTCTGTGGGTTCCACTGTTAGTACAGTAGCGAAAGAAGTATATACTCCCTCCGTCCCAAAATTCTTGTCTTAAATTTGTCTAAATACGGATGTATCAAGTCACGTTTTAGTATTAGATACATCCGTATCCAGACTAATCTAAGACAAGAATTTTGGGACGGAGGGAGTATTAAATAAGTAATATATAATATAAAAATCTAAAGTTAAAGACAGAATTCGCACTCATGTCATCGTGTTGCAAGCATCCGGCGCTAACCGGTCCAGCACATTTTTGTTGTAGACCATGCTGGAGATATATCTCCATGTCTACTCTTATACTCCATTCGTTCCTAAATACTCCCTCTGTTCCCAAATATAAGACCTTTTAGGGATTCCACTATAGACTATACATGGAGCAAAATGAGTGAATCTACACTCTAACGTATGTCTATATACATCCGTATGTAGTTTATAGTAGAATCTCTAAAAGGTCTTATATTCGGGAACGGAGGGAGTATTTGTCTTTTTCAGATTTCAAATGGACTACCACATACGAATGTGTATGTAGACATATTTTAGAGTGTAGATTCACTCATTTTGCTCCATATGTAGTCACTTGTTGAAATCTCTAAAGATACAAATATTTAGGAACGGAGGGAGTAGAAAACAGAGTTGGTGATGATGGTGTGCGTGCCATCCTGCAATATAGGCCGTCGGATTTATATCTAATGGATAGCAAGGAAACTATGGCAATTTTGCAAAAATATACCCACACCCCTCTCCATGTTCGCAAATACGGCCTTCCCTCGTTCATCCTTTTCTCTCACAAGATAAACTACTCATACAAATGCATCTTGATGTTCCGTGCAACGCACGAGCATCTAGCTAGTTTCTTTTAAAATAGTTACTGCAATAATTGGGTTGAAGTGATATATTTTATGTCTGCCCCGAATGATTTTAGATGCACTAGTAGTAACAAAGAAAATGTTGCCTTGTTAATTAACAGAAAACAGGGTGAAAACTATCACATGAGGCCGGTAAAAACGAGGCACACTGGGTTCAGCGTCATCGTCACTACAGCTATGCGCGCGCGAGAAGTCTACATATCGAGGGGGCTACTGAGCGAGGCACAAAGACAGAATGTTCGAGAGAGAAACCAGTTGATAGATTACGATCAGATTGAGTTGTCACCCTTCTGCTGTCATTGTTGGGGTGGCGGGGGGAGGGGGAGGGAGAGAAAGACATATCGAGAGTGTGCGCGGTAGGCACAGAGGCACAACTAGCGAGTGTGTGCATGTGTGTTTGAAAGAGGATTAGATAGATTACTATCAAGATCGAGGTGCCACCCTACTCCTTCGGTGTCGGGTAGTATGTGTGCGTGTGTGTTTGAGAGAGAAGCCAGTCGATAGATTAGTATCAAGATCGAGGTGTCACCCTACTCCTTCGGTGTTGGGAAGTGTTTGTGTGTGGTTGTGTGGGTGTGGGTGTGTGTGTCGGGGGGCATTGACACTTACATATCTCTACTGTTATAAAAACAAAGTTGGTGATGATGGTGTTCCTGCCATCCTGCAATATAGGACATCCGATTTATATCCGATGGATAGGAAGGAAACTGTGGCAATTTTGCAAAAATATACCCACACCCCTCTCCGCATTTGCAAATAAGGCATTCCCTCGTTCATCCTTTTCTCCCACAAGATAAACTACTCATACAAATGCATCTTGATGTTATGTGCAACGCATGGGCATCTTGCTAGTAGGGAGGAGGAGTTTGTGTGACACATATCTAGCTATATTAAGGGATAGGTAGATAGCATTTGTGTGAGGCATACTTAAAGCATCACGAAGATCAACAAAACGGTGTGCTTGCAAATGCAAACGTGTGTGTGTGTGTGAGAGAGAGAGAGTGAAATCTCAAAACAAAAGGTGCTCTGCTGGAATCCCATTGTATGCATTCATATGGTTCCGGAACTCGAGTTAACCATAGGCATATGTGTGAGAGACATTATTATACTTTGAGACATTAGTGGCAGTGGGTGGGCGGAATTAAATGGGTGGGCGTGTTCGACAGAGAGAGCGCGTGTGTTTCTGTGTGAGAGACTTGTAGGACGGGGTAGAAAGACGAATTCTAACCTTGACGGAGGGAGAGAAATACACGAAGTGCGCGTGTGTGATTCCGATGCCCACAGGGAAATAAGATATGTATGAATGTGAGAGAAATTGCACAATTCATTCACGTATCACTATCTAGAGATCGTGGACGTGCATCGCTTGAACATAAATCAATATCTACTTCATATCGTGGCCAAAGGTGCAATATCGATTCAACGCTATAAAGGTTGGACACTCATGTATCACATTTTTTTCTATATAAATAAACCTTTTCAGTTGTGCATGCCAAAGTTACAGTCATGTTTCTTCAAACAACCAATGTAGCTATCATGTACATGCACCATTGTTACTCTTGCATTCAAAATCATTAGTCTTGGATGATTTAAGGTTCTATTATGAAGTAATATATGTAATATTCATATATGAATTCAACGGGTACACAATTTATGAAATGGAGGCTACGTAATCATATGAGGTAACACTTTTAAGTAGCGGACTACAATATCCATTTCTTTTTGTGCGCCTCTACACTAACACGTCAATACATTATGTTTAAAGTAAATAACCAATTGCACTAAATTATCTATTTACATGAGAAATACATAGGCTAAGCGTTTGATCCCTTTTTGTGAACGCGCCACTACACCCGTACGATTGGCCGCACCCGTGTGAACGTCCAAGTTATCGGCGCATCATCCCAAGTTATTGTCTTTTTTCTGGGTGGACTTAACACCAGTTATTAACTGCTGACGTGTGCCCCGTGTACACAGTCTCGCATGACCTTCCTGCTAGCACGGTTGAAAATTAGTTGAAGCTGGATACGAACGATCCCGCGGGCGGCAAAATCTCCCGCCTCCTTCTAAAATTTGCGCAACCTTAGTCTTTAGCATGCGAAATTCCCCTTTTGTCCTTGGTGCACAGAGACAAACAGTTACAATACCGCCTTCATCTACAAAATAGGTCGTGGCTGCTTTGGTAACTTTCGGTTCCCCCACTACACGGCACCCCCATTTCCTCTCCCCCTCCCGCAAAAATGACTAACTCCACAGCACCAGAGCATCTTACATCACGCCGTCCGTACTTCATCGGCCTTTCTCCCTCCCCTCTCGAAACCCTAGACTGCTCATCCACCGGCGTACCAGAGCCCATTCACTGCCAGCGGTGTCCACCTCGCT